>NW_006408554.1:7958551-7970121 GCF_000296735.1 Chrysochloris asiatica | reverse complement strand
ATCTAATATCCCTTTCAGAGCAGTTGGTAGTGGTAGTCAGACACCTTCCAGTTCTTCTGGTCTCAGTTGTGGAGACTGATGTTCACATGTTCCATTTCTTTACTGTTTTTCATTGGTTTGTGTGTGTGTGCATTTATAGATGCTTTATTCTTCCAAATGATACAATCCATTGTGAGAGAGAACTGTACCAATCAGCCCGAGCCTGGAAGGACCATAAGGCCTACATAGATAAAGAGGTGAGTCATGGCGATTTGCTTGTTATATGTGTTCGATACATAGTCCTGCTATAACACACAGACCACGTGGGGGTGGCTTTCGAGAACAGACATGTATTTACTCACAGATTTTGAGGCTAAAATTCCCGATCAAGGTCTCAGCCATATCTATTTTTCCTTGTCTTGTCAGTAGCTCTAGGGTTCCTTAGTTTACTTGTAGATAACTTTCACATGACATCTGTCTCCTTACATACATATGGGTCCCTGTGTCTTATCCACCCTTTTTATTACTCAGAAGTGATTTAGAATCTACACGACTCAGGTATGACCTAATGAATATACCAAGAAAAGTCTATTTCCAGCAGGGTTGCAGCCACAGCCTTAGAGGTTAGTATTCCTAAACCTCTTTTGGGGAATACAATTTAATCCAGAACATAAGCTAAATTCCTAACTCAAACTCGGCCCTCCAGACCAGCTGTGCCCATTTGGAGGCACACACTGCAGAGCTGGAAAGCCGAATTTGAGTTTTTTCGCTAACTATATGAAAACTAGCAACCAATTGAGGTGTTTCTCGTTTTCCAATGATTTAGCAATAGGTCTGATTGACAATAAAATAGTGTGAGAAGACAACAGAGACTGAGTCAATGACCTTTTGAAATCCATGTGTTAAAGTGATTCAATTACAAAAGAGACATTGGCTCATGTTTATTTATAACACATGGGATGGTTCAGGTTTACTTATAACATTGGAGGAAATCTAGAGACAGACATAGTCTATGCCCAGTTTGTTTCCAAATTAATTACCATCTCAAATGGATAGTTACCATTATGAGGAGGCTTCCAAAAGTATGTGGAGAAAAATGGAATTGAAAGAGAATGGGATTTCCTACACACTTTTTGATGCCCCTCATAGAAAACACAGAAAATAAGGTGGGGACAAAACACTTGGTATAGGACATCGTGATCTGAAAATGCCATTTTTCAAATGCCTATTGTCCAGATTGAAGCTCTGCAAGATAAAATTAAGAATTTAAGAGAAGTGAGAGGACACCTCAAAAGAAGAAAGCCTGAGGAATGTGGCTGTAGTAAACAGAGGTAAGCATTTACCTGTCCTACTGATTCCTTCCCAAGCACATTACCGTTTGTACAAGTGTGGTACTGTGGGATAAAGCACTGGACCGCAAGGTCGCTTTGAGGCACAAGGTTGGTGGTTCAAACTCACTGGCTGCTCCTTGGAAACCCTGTTACAGGGTCGCTATGAGTTGGAACCAACTCTATGCCACTTAATAACAACAGCAAAGTGATGACAGAAACCCTTCATGATGCTGCTAATGCTCTCACTGCCAACCAAAAGATTGGAGGGGAGGGTCCACCCAAAAGTGTCCACGAAAGGCCTGGGGGGGCACTACTGAGCCTCTTATGGAGCACAGTTCTACTCTGGTACACATGGGGCTGCCAGGAATTGGAATCAACTCAAAGAGAACTGGTGTTTGAAAGTCATTACAACTTTTTTTTTTTTTTAAACCAATCAAAAGATGAATAATTGATTGACATTATTTTATATTTTAACAATCTAAGCCATTTAGATCAAATTGAATATGCCATAAACCAGTGCAGAACCTAAAAAGGAAAGCGTTCCATTAATCTAAAATAGTTACAACAAAGCAACTATTTTCCTTCAATTTGGCTACTTTTGTATAAAATGAATGGTTTGGTCAAATGAAAGGTTGTGAAAACTCATTTTTTAATCCTTTGCCTGCAGCTATTACAATAAAGAGAAAGGGGTAAAAAAACAAGAGAAATTGAAGAGCCATCTTCATCCATTCAAGTAAGTAACACTGATGTCCACAGATGCTGAGAGTAGAGGACTGTCCATGCACTCCAGAAAGGCTGGAGGGACTCCTGGCTTCTAACTGGTGCTGCTTCAGAAGTAGAGTCACCTCCGAGGGCAGTTAACTCAAGACAGTGAAAATAAAGCCCACAGTCTACCAAGGGACTGTGATCTATCCTTTTGTAATAAGGCTTTGGAGCCAGAGCTACCTGGAGCTTTACTCAGACTCTGAGAGCACTCTCTACCACATTTAGGAAATGACCCTCAAGTATAGCCATCACCCTTCTGTCAGTGGAGGCTCATGTATTACTGTGGTGCTCAATAGGATTCAGTGGAACTTCCAGACTAAGACTAGGAAGAAAAGCCTGACAATCTACTTCTGAAAATCAGCCAGTGAAAACTCTATAGATCAGAACCACCAGCTCCTATAATGCATGGGGTTGTCATGCGTTAGAGGCAACAACACACAAACTATGTTGTATTCAATGCACTGCCTTCTGTGCAAGAATGACTGGGAGTTGTGGATGCTAGATTAGATCAGTGTGTTGTATGAAACAGTCTATAATCATGTTAACTCTGAAAATGACAAGAAATATACATGTTTAAAATACAGTAAAATTTGAATAGAAAGGAAATTTTTGTATTTGAGCCTCAACACAGTTTGAGTCTCTTTGTGGAAACTAAGATTTAAAAAGAAAGACATGTTAGGCCTGTTTTGTAGAATTTTTTAAAGAATTTTAGAGATCATGTATTCCAAGTCATCTAATCCAACCAATTGTTTTTACAGCTGATAGGTACCAAGCTACTACAAAGTTAAGTGACAGGCTTGAGGGGTATTGTTACCTGGACTTTTATTTCCATCAGTGGTTAAATGTAAGGAAGGGAGAAAATATTGATCCTGTTGTTGTTAAGTACTGTGGAGTTGGTTCTGACCCATAGCAACCCTGTATAGGGTTTCCAAAGAGTGGCTGATGAGCTTGAACTGCCAACCTTGTGGTTCAAACTGACTGTGCTGTCCAGGGTGTTAACCCACAGTGCCACACCAGGACTCCTAGGTTTTAGAGCCCTTTGTAAAAATAAAGATCATCTATCATGATGTATGGAGTCCTGGTGTGGGGCTGTAGGATAAGCACTGGACTGCAAGGTTGCTTGAACCACAAGGTTGGTGGTTCAAACTCACCAGCCACTCCTCAGACACTATACTATTTACGGGGTCGCAATCAATTGGAAATGACTCGATGGTACTTAACAACAATCTTTGTGTATGGAATCCTGGTGTGGCTCTGCAGGATAATGCACTGGATTGTAAGGTTTGTTTTACCCACAAGGTCGGCAGTTCAAACCCACCAGCCACCTTGGAAACCCGATACAGGGTCACTATACGCCAGAACCGACTCAATGGCACTTAACAACAATATCATGTATGCAAATATGTGTTGGAGGTTTATAGTAGCAATCACATTTTTAAGTGAGAAAGTACTTCTTGATCGTTAATAAAAAATCTCCTCTGTTGGAATAGGGAGGCTGCTCAAGAAGTAGACAGTAAACTTCAGCTTTTCAAGGAGAACCGTAGAAGGAAGAAGGAGAGGAAGGAGAAGAAACGCCAGCGGAAGGGGGATGAGTGCAGTCTTCCCGGACTCACCTGCTTCACTCATGACAACAACCACTGGCAGACGGCCCCCTTCTGGAACTGTAAGTCGTCCTTCTTACATGCCACATACTGCCACCATGTGGACAGTGATGCCTACTATAGCTGTTGTTGTAAAGTGCCTTCCAGTCAGTTCCAACCCATAGGGATCCTGTGTAGGGTTTCCGAGGAGTAGCTGGTGACTTTAACCACCGACCTTATAGTTTAAACTGCCTTTGCAATCCAGCGCATTAACCCACAGCGCCACACAAAACCAGGAATCTAAACAGATTCAAGAAGAAACTATCGTATTACTTTCTATGTTGGCAAGTCATGTTACTTTGTCAAAAATTACTTTTTGTTCCTTAGGATTGTTTTTGTTTGTATTCTTTTTGAAATGTCAAATTTCTTCATGGATTTTTCTCCTTATGGCTTTATTTTGCATAGTACCTAGCACCTGGCAGAGTTAATACTTGAAAAGGGTGCTCTATAACTAAATGAATGAAAGAGGACTTTTGTCTCCAATATATTTTGGTTTTGCTTTATTTCAGGTACTTGCTCCTAAGTATAGACTCCTGGTGTGATACTGTAGGATCAGTACTGGACTGCGACCACAAGGTCGGCAGTTCAAACCCTACAGCTGTTTCTCAGAAACCCTTTACAGAGTTACTTTGAGTCGGAACCAACTCAATGACACTTAACAAAAACAACAGCTCTAGATATAATCAAAAGAGATTAAAAAAAAGTGGTACTTCTACTTTAGTACCTAGGGCCATGCTTACAGATAATAATGGCTCAATAAAATATTTACTGTTTTACCCATTGGATTCTGAGATTATGGAAAGATAGTAATTGTCCACTTGTGAAATTTATGCTCATATGTGGTTTAATTAGGAATCCTGGTGTGGCACTGTGGGTTAATACGGCAGACTACAAAGCCATTTGAACTGCAAGGTTGGAGGTTCAAGCTCACCAGCTGCTCCTTGGAAACCCTATACAGGGTCACTATGGGTCAGAATCGACTCAATAGCACTTAACAACATGGTTTAATTGTCTGTATAAAGTATTTCTTCAGATCATATAGAAACCCTAGTTCAAATTCTATGGTACATCACCTGACTGAAGGATTATCATTCCATGAACTAGACGAAACACCAGCTACCAAAGGTCCTCAAATCCATTCCTACTCATGGCAGCCCCATGTGTGTCAGAGTAGAACTGTGTGTGCTCCATAGGTTTACAATGGCTGATTTTTCTGAAGTAGATTGCCATGCCTTTCTTCCAGGGTGCCTCTGGGTAGACTTAAAGCTTGTACCCGTGCCATTTGTGTCACAGGTGGGATAACAGGTAAAACACAGAATGTTAGACTGGAAAGGCACTTGGGAGGCCACCCATGTCCTTATTCATGGAGTTGGAAATTTGAGATGCTAAAGAATCCACAGATCACTCTTGGGGGTGAATCTAAGAACTATCTGTGAGAATTTTTGAAGCTTTATGTGTGATGCTTGTTGCTTTCAGTGTCCGTGTTTATAATGAAGAAGTGAAATTTCAGCTGCAATAAAAAGACTCAAGAGAAAGAACGGTTGAAATGGGCATGGGTCAGCATTTTCTGTCCTGATATTTTTCTTCCCATGCTCCGATCACTACCCTTCTTTGGAAACCACTCCTGAGCTTCATCTTCACCTTCAGCCTGTGATCCCAATCATGAAACAGCATCTTTTTTTTTCCTCTTCATTTTCACCTAGTTTCCTAGAAAATCTCTATCAGGAGGGGTCAAAATTACAATGATCTTTAACATGTAATCACAATGTTTACAAAAAAGATACAGGTTGAAGAAAGACAATAACCAATGAAATGGAGACTGTCTACATTTTTTCATTCTTTTTTGTTTTGTTTTTCTTTTTTCCCCAATAGTGGGATCTTTCTGTGCTTGCACGAGTTCTAACAACAACACCTACTGGTGTTTGCGTACTGTTAATGAGACGCATAATTTTCTTTTCTGCGAGTTTGCTACTGGCTTTTTGGAGTATTTTGATATGAATACAGACCCTTATCAGGTAAGACAGTATGTTTTCATTTTATGAAGGTTGTTAAAAATAGGGTCACCTGGAAGTGAGCTTAAATATTCTCTCCTGACTTTCTCCTCTGCAGCTCACAAATACAGTCCACACAGTAGAACGGGGCATTTTAAATCAGCTACACATACAGTTGATGGAGCTCAGAAGCTGTCAAGGTTATAAGCAGTGCAACCCAAAACCTAAGAGCCTGGAAGTTGGTAAGCAAAAAGTGTAATATTATTACTATTTACATTACCTGGAAAATTAATTATGATATCTAGCTATCTGCCTTTGAAAGTTTTTGATAGTTATGGGAACCCTCTTGTAAATTCCAAACATCTTTTGAATTTCTAAATTTAGCTCTAGATACATTCATGAAAAATATGCTAAAATATTTGATGAGCATTTCATTCCAGTCTCTCTCACAGGTCTAGTCTATTAGCACATCTTGATTCCTGATAGGCAACTAGTGAAGACAGCAGGAAAACTCTGGAATTTGTTTGTTATTGATGTCCACAGTCAAATCTAGGCTAGCCAGACCAGACTATCCTCTTTTTTAAGGGACCTTAGACAGAAAAATGCATTGTTTCTACGTATTAGTTATTGGAGCTCCCCCAATTGGGTCCCTGCCCATGACACAGTAAGTTGGATTTCATTGGCTAATATTTCCTATGTCTCTAAGAATGTGTCACTGTATCAATGTGGATAGCATTAGAAACTAGAGATATTTGGGTAGTTTGTTAACTTGGGATCTCGGAGAGTAAGATACTCCCTCCTTGCTCGTCAGTGTTAAACTCGCCAACTTATTTCTCCCTTGGTTCATGAGGATGCAGTACTGTTTGAGTACTGACCCCATGTCTTTCCTTGGTAACACAAATATCCATTTCCTCCTCAGAATTATTTTAGAAATGAAAACAATGGCAGGAAGGAGAAAAACCTGAAGCTGGTACCTTTACTGGTGTGCCAGCCCCCAAAGGGAAATATCCACAAGAGCCTTCTGTTGTGTAATTGATCGTATCTCTGTGGATCTTGCCTGGAGCCAGTATCTCCAGCAATAAAATTAGGCAGCTCTCTGGGACATGTGACCTGTAGAGTCAGGGATCTTGCCCCCCAAAATGGTCAACGTCGCCAGCCATCATTTCTACCATTGTCGGGTCATAAATGCTTTTGGTCCATGGAAGTTCCATCATAGAATGTATATGTCCTGTGAGAAGCACTCACATCTCGGCCAACAGCTCTGTTAACATCTTAGTAGAATTGGTTGCCAGCCAAGAGAGAACTGAGATTGCAAAATCAGTCTTAAGGTCATTGAGCGTTGTCAGCCAAATCTTTTAAAATATACTGTTATCTGATGATCTTTCCTCCAAACTTACAGAAAAAAAATTCACTATCGTCTGGAATGTAAACCAAGTATTAGAGGCACTAGAAATATTATACCGAGACATTTTTCCTCAGAAGAACACGGCACACTTATCAGTGATGACAAAACCACTCTACTTAGTGAAATCTGATCGAGTCCCTTAATGGGAAAAAGACACACCCGTGACACTTCAAATAGTTTACTTCACCATCTACACTATTCCTAGAGGCTATAATTATCAGCCTCATGTTTTCAGTGTTTGTCAAAAATTAACCAAAATTCAACTTTTACTCAGAATCCCACAGACTTTTGGAGGTACTTTTCTTAGTGCTTTTAAATGAGCTCCCCTCCTTTTCTTATGTCTACCCATTTTTTTTCATGTAGATTCTTATGTTTTTTTATCTTCATTTATAGCTTTTGATCTTCATTTCGAACCTAATACAAGAGCTCCATTGGAGTTGGGCACTATCTGTACTTTACACAATGTGTGTACTTCTCTCTAGAATTTAGACCTTGTGCATGGAAAGCAACATTGTGAATGGTTTTATGTGTTTTATGTGTTCTAAAGCTAACATAAGTTACTCTTGTATTTTCCTCTATCAGGAAATAAAGAAGGAGGAAGCTATGACCTACACAGGTAATCATACTTTTTTATTCTCCTTGGCAGCTTCTTTCCTAATAATTGCATGATCCAGCCATTATGTTAACTAATTTCTGTTCCTTACCATATTGCACAGAACATAGCTTGGGGTGATTGCACGTTCTAACAGCATTCTCCGGGACACTTTGTCACTGGTTTTAGATGTTATCTTGCTTTCAAATCAGCTCACTGTCACAAGATGTCTCCCAGACCATTCACTGACTTCTGTGCTCGTTTGTTGGATAATGGTTTTAAGCTTGAATGATGAGTAGAAGAATTCTTTTCCTTGTGACGGTTAAACCTTAAAATGATGAGGAAACTTCCTTGGAAACTAGTTAGAGGATTTTATAATATATAGCACCAAAGGTAAAGAAGGAGTTAAGAGAATTCTAAAGCAAAAGTTAAGTGGAAAGGAGCATCCCAGTACTTAAAATTGGTGATGTGATCCAGGGACTCCAGGGTGGTAAGGATTGAAAGAATGTTCTGAGTGTTAGGGGTAGACACCAAAAATTCGGACATTCAGAACGGCGTGCATGAGCTACCAATGAAGTAGTGCCTGAGCCACAAACACAAACAACCCTCACCTGAGTCCCTAACCCACGCACCTTACTCTGCTCTGAAGAAGGAACCCTGTCGCTTGATTATCTGGCAATGTTGTTATTGTTAGCTACCATGGAGGCACCTCAAAATCACAGGACCTCACATACAACAGAATGAAACATTGGCTGGTCCTGTGCCATTTTCATGCTTGTTGGTATGCTCAAGCTTACTGTTGTGGCCACTGTGTATTTTGAGTGCCTGTCAATCTAGCGAACTCATTTTCCAATACGATACAGGAAGTGATTTTACAGTGATCCGTTCGTTTTTCAGTAGTAGATCCAGGACCCTAGTGAGACTCCAAGACTAAGCCAACTTGGCTCCTGCCTTTTGCCCAATGTCAGGGTAATGTACTAGACGCAACGTTGGTTTGAACTGCAAAGGCAGTAATTCAAGCCTCCCAGCTGCTCTTAAGAAACCCTATACAGGGTCGCTATCAATCAAAGGCACTTAACAACAACAGCAACATTATTTGGAGAAGATATGTTTGGTAGAGTGTCAGCAGCAAAGTAGGACTCTCAACAAAGTGGGTTGACACAATGGCTGTGACAAAGCGCTCAACCAGAGCAATGGTTGTGATGATGGTTCAAGACTGGGTCTTGTATCATTCTGTTATATTGGGTCTGTATGAGTTGGAACGAAGTCAGTGTCACTTAGTGTCACTTAACAGCAACACAAGAGGAGAGAACAAAGATGCTCTCCAGAGGTAAATGGTTGTTTGTTCTGACTCATATTAACCCTATGCACAACATAACAAAATACTGCCCAGCCCTGCGTCACCTCACAATTGTTGTTTGAACCCATTGCTGGTACCACTGTGTCAGACCACATCATTGGGGGTCTTCCTCTTTTTTCATGACCCTACATTTTACCAAGCATGGTGGTGTTCTCCAGGGACAGGTCCTTCTTAACAACATGTCCAAAGTATGCAAGGTGAAGGCTCTCTGTCCTCACTTTTTAAAAAAAAAAAAATTAATTTGAATTGGGTGAAAGTGTACAGAGCAGATTGTCAGTTTTATATATATGCTGTTTTATGTCATTGATTGCAATCCCCACAATGTAGCACCACTTACCTCACTTCCTGTCTGGGATTCCTGTTTCCATTTCTTCTAACCCTTCTGAGCTTTGTCCTAGGATACATGCTGCCTATTTCATCTCAAGGCTTCATACCTCCCTTCAGAGGTTTGCTTGAAAATTGAGGCATGAGAGTGGGTTCAGTTCCAGATCTGAAGAGTGACTAAGGGTCATAGTCTTGGGGGTTCTACCAGTCTCTATCCAA
The DNA here is from genome assembly GCF_000296735.1 of Chrysochloris asiatica. Lineage (NCBI taxonomy): Eukaryota > Metazoa > Chordata > Mammalia > Afrosoricida > Chrysochloridae > Chrysochloris > Chrysochloris asiatica. Next base: position 7,960,515 of record NW_006408554.1, on the reverse strand, counting down.
CCAGTAAGTCTGGATTTTATTATGATTTTCAGTTTTGTTTCACATTTTTCTCTCACTCTATTCTGGACTTTCTAATGTGATCTTTTTCAGAGCAGTTGGCAGTGTGGTAGCTAGACACCATAGAGTTCTTCTAGTCTCAGTGTCATGCAGGCTGATGTTCATTGGTCCATCGTTTGTTAGATAAATGGTTTCCATGGATCTTCAATTTCCATCACTCTTCTTTTTTGAAAAACTATCCCACTCACCACAGTTAACATACTCGAGTTGCCAGGACTTAGGAGGAGGCGTGGTGCTTGCTAGGGTTAGTGTGGCTCACCCCTTCTCTCATCAGATCTGGGAGTCAATGGTCATCGTTGGCTGATCCAGGATGCGTGCATCTGGGATGTGTGGGCACCTGGGCTGGGCTTCCCACCTCTCAGCCTTCATCAGGCACTTGGGCATTTATAATGCCGGTGGCAGAGGGATGGCAGTGGAGACTAGGGAATGCTTTCTGCAGCCCTTTCCTGTGACGTCTGCTAATGTCCATCGACCAGATCCTTCCTGAGGTTATACGCACTCTCGAGTGTTCTTGGTAGACGGAGCTGCAAGGTCATGCAACCACGACCGTGGGCTGGGGAGGGTCAATGCTGAAGACCAAATGTGACTCCCACCTGTTGCAACTGGGAGGGCTGGGGGTAGCTATATAGGGCAGATGTAGGAACCTGCAAAAGAATATGAGAAAGCTGAGGTTCCTGATAAATGTGGTCACGTGAGCTTCCCAGTCTAAACATCTCATGTTCACCTGCCACACTGTGCCCAGTTCCTCTCAGGAGGGACCCAATGGAAGAGGTTTTACTCTTTCCTGTAGTAGCTGTGAGTCAGCATCAACTCTCAGTGGGTTTTGGTGGCTCGGGATTATAAATAGGAATCGTTGATTTCTCAAGGCTCATGACATTTATGGTCCTGAGACACAGCAGCCCCACATCTGTCTGTCTCCCAGCCAGCCTTTGGTGCAGAGCTCCATGTGTGCCTAGAGCCCTACCACAGGTGAGCTGTTCATGGCTGAGATTCTTTTGCCCAGGCTCTTGGTTTTCAGATTCCAACCAGACTGGGCAAATGCAGCTCCAAGGCCCAAACTGTGAGGGATCTGCAGGCTAAAGAGGATGCATCTCTTGTTTTTGTCTTTGGTTTTCCCAGGTCAACCTAGAAGCTTAAAGGGTGGCCTTATTGTCCTGCTGTGGGCAGCCAAAACACTGGCTCTTCTCTAATGGGATATCCATCCTCAACCAAGGAAGGTGGCTGGTGTCTCTTCACACAACTTGGGATGCCCAAGTCCAAGACACAGAGCCGAAGTGCTGAGCAGCACCTTGACCAACTACCTCTTTGGGTCTAGGGTCCCTAGCTTCTCCATCTCTCCATGTAATCGTCTCTGTCTCCATCTGAGGGATCACTGCTTCTCTGCATAGGGTCCTACTCCACTCTTCTGCCTTCATGGTCCCAGGAACCTCTGCTCCTAAAATGCAAAATTAGTCCCCTACTTGCTACAAAAGGTCTACCTTTACATTTCTAACCCTCATAATCAGTTCTGATAATAATTATTCATCATTGTATCACAAGAGACCGATTCGCATTTCCTTTCAGCAGTCCTGCCTAAGACAGATTGGATATTACTCAGTGGAGATTCTACCTTCCTCCACACCCTCTGGATCTAGGTTCCCTCTTGAAAGCTTGTAAGCCAGTCACTTCTTGCCTTTGTATCACCTCATTTTTGATAGCCAATGTTCAAGTTGCCCATCCCTGTCTACTCTGTGTATGGAGGGAGTGGGAAAGAACCTTGCTGTAAAGAGCCGTTCCCTTATATCAGATTACTCTTTTTTTTCCTCTTCATTCTTCTTCTAGTTGCGCTTTGATCATCCAGTCATTGAAGCTAGGTCAAGTGGATATTATCCACAAGTGTGGGTGTTCTTGTGCATATCCCTCACTTT
>NW_006408554.1:7937356-7940747 GCF_000296735.1 Chrysochloris asiatica | reverse complement strand
GGCAAGACAGGGAAATTAAAGGCATCTAGATTTGCAAAGAGGAAGTAAAACTCTATTTGCAGATGATATGATCCTATACATAGCAAACCCCAAAGACTCAGTGAAAAAGCTACTAGACCTCACTGGAAGATTTAGCAAAGTGTCAGGACATAAAATCAACATACAAAAACCAGTTGGATTCGTCTATACCAAAAACAACAGCATTGAAAAGGACCTTAGGAAAGCAATACCATTTACAATAGCCACCCAAAGGAATAAATGTAAGCAGAGAAACAAACAATGAAAACTACAAAACACTCCTAGAAGAAACCAAAAGAGAGTTACAAAAATTGAAAAATGTATCATGTTCCTGGATAGGAAGACTTAACATTGTGAAAATGTCAATACTAGGACTTAGGGTTGGGGCTTCAGCCACCTAATACCGGGTAGGGTATACTCAGGGGAGAAGGGAGGTGGATCTCGCAAAGGAAACGCTCATAGAACAACTCCAGAGCTCCGGATCTACCATAAGATCCAGAAAGTTAGTATCATGCACTTGTAAGTGAAAAAATGATAGTAAGGAAAATACGGGCAATTTAAGAATCTGTAGACTGGACTACCTCGGCAACTATCCTGCCCCAGCAGAGTTTAGTGGGGCTAAAGCCAGCCTGGCTCAGAAAGTGACGCTTTCAGCAAAAAAAAAAAAAAAAAGAGCCACAAGAAACTACCCATTACTCCCTCTTTCTCCCCCTGTCCCAAGTTAATATCTCAGCCCGTACATCAGGAGGGACAGCTTTCCCACTGTACAGAGAGAGGGACTTAGGTGGCAACTTATGACATCACCCATGGGCCCCAAATTTCCCCACCGGAACTTACGGCACTAGCTCAGCACAGAATAGGTTCCTACCACAAGTAACCTGACGAGAGTTCTGAAGCGGTGCGTCTGAGCCAGGGTGGGGCAGTTTGCCTTTCTCTCAGAGAGCAGCTTGGAATTTCCAGCTATTTACCTTGCATCCTGTGGCCGCCGTGCTGCCAGAGTTCACTGTGCAGGACAAACTCAAAGCAATCTATAAAACCCCAGCAGAACACAACTCAACCATCCTGAGATTTGTGTTGAGCACACACAGATAACTAACAAACCTTGGAAGACAAAAATAGTGGACGATCTTTCTCCTATTAACGCCCCAATATATATCTGTACACCTATACGTTAGTGACTAGAGGAGGGGCCTGAGAGAGGGATCAACCCCACCTCTGCTGGAGTCTTCTAATTGCACACACACTGACGCTGTAGCATGGGACACTCGACAACAGTTACATTTCCACATAAGCATACCCCATAATATTCCACCACTGAGACAAGACCCAACAATACCTCCAAAATATTACAGGCAATAAGGGAAGCCTATCTCTTGATCATACTCACCAGGAGACATTCAGTAATCAAACAACCAACATTTAAACATTCACTTAAAAACTTAATAATAAAAATAATAATCATGGTGAATAAGAAACAACAAACCTTACTGAAACACATCCAAAAACAGAAGAGAGTAGCTGATGCAAATAAGCTGGAGACAGACAAAGGCCTTATAGAGGAGAAGAGCATGTTCTGGATATGCCTAAGAGGGAATTCAGAAGAATGATATGGAAACAAATTCAAATGCTCTGAAAAGGGGTGGAGGAAAACAATGAAGAAGTAAGGAAAGTACTACAGAAGCAATCAAATAAGATTGACACAGCATTGGAAACAATTCAAAACTTGCCAAAAAGATGTTCAGATGATCAGTGATACTGTATCAGAAATGGACAATATGCTGAAAGGGAAAAGGAGATTAGAAGAGATGGAAGCCAGAACTAGCGATCTGGAAGACAAATCTCTCAATACTGTCAAGATAGAAGAGCAAGCAGCTAAAAGGATAAAACCATCTGAAAAGAGTCTAAGAGTCATGCTGGATAACATGAATAATAATAATGTAAGAATTATTGGCATTCCAGAAGAATCAAAGAAGTCCACAAAGGAGATGAGATAGTTGAAGAGCTTCTGGAAGAAAATCTCCCTAACATCTTGAAAGATGAGAAGATAAACATTCAAGTAGCTGAACGTACCCCAGGAAGGATAGACCCCAAAAGAAAGTCTCCAAGACATATAATAATCAAGCTCTCCAAAATCAAAAACAAGGAAAGAATACTAAAAGTGGCCAAGGAGAAGAGATATATAACTTATAAAGGCAAGCAAATTAGATTAAGCTCTGATTATTCAGAACAAATCATGCACGCAAGAATGCAATGGGGAGACATATACAAAGCCCTGCAAGAAAAAAAACTGTCAACTAAGAATCATCTATCCAGCAAAACTCAATCAAATACGATGGTGCGATCAAACCATTCCAGGAGAAACAGAACCTGAGAGATTTGATCAAAACCAACCCAGCACTTCAAAACATCCTAAAGGGAGTTCTGTGGACTGAAAACCAACAAGAACAGACAACAGACAGACATTGACAGGTGTGGCAACACCACCTGGAACTCAGTCAACAGATAGCAGAGTCCAGAACAGAACAAGACCACAACAACAAACACAAAGGAACTGAGAGATCAAATGAAGACAAAAAGTATATCAATGTAAAAGAAGGGACAAACATAGCAAGAGAGACCCAGGTGGTGAGAATGCCAAGTAAATTACAGAATACAATGGAGTATCTTAAATGCAGAGAAAAGATAGTAGACTACAAGGTAGCCCCAAAGAAAGCTAATACTTCACAACATACCATAAAAATGAATTCCCAAGCAGAACAAGCGAATACAGAAACTAAGAAAAAAACGACAAGAAATAACACAAAAAAACACAAACCCAACACAAGAAGGAATGCAGAACTAAAGAACAAACAGCACCACCAAAAAAGTAACATAATGACAGCAATCAATTCATACCTATCAATAATTACATTTAATATCAATGGATCGAATGCACCAGTGAAGAGACAGAGAGTGGCAGGATGGATAAGAAAACAAGACCCATCAATATGCTGCCTGCAAGAGACACACCTTACACACAAAGACAAAAACAGACTAACAGTTAAAGGATAGAAAAAAATTTACCAAGCTCACTACAAAAGTAAACAAGCAGGAGTGCCAATACTAATCTTAAACCAAGTAAACTTTAAGATTAAAAACCAGCATAAGAGACAAAGTCAATTGAGCAAGACGACATAACCATAATAAATATATATGCTCCCAGTGAAAGAGCAGCAAGATACATGAAGCAAATCTAAAATCATAGTGGGACATTTTAACACACCACTCTTGAAAAGGGACAGAACAACCAGAAAGAAACTGGACAAAGGTACAGAGGAACTTAAACAACACAATCAACTAACTTGACCTCATAAATATATACAGAGCATTCAAT
>NW_006408554.1:7919949-7933152 GCF_000296735.1 Chrysochloris asiatica | reverse complement strand
GTGGAGGAAGGTAGAATCTCCACTGAGTAGTATCCAATCTATCTAGGTGGGGCTGAAAAAACGAAATGTGGCTAGGTCTATTGTGATACAATAGTGAATAATTGTTATCAGGACCTCTTGTGAGAGTTGGAAATGTAAAGGTAGACATTTTGTAGCAAGGAGGGGAGTGATTAACTTTTCAGTCTAGGAGCAGAGGTCCCTGGGAGCATAAAGTGAGAAGAGCAGAGAGGGGGACCCTATCCAGAGAAGCAGTGATGCCTGAGATGGAGGCAGAGACGTGGAGAGATGGAGCAGCTCAGAACTTTAGACCCAGAGAGGGAGAGGGGCTGTGTGTTGATGACTGGGAGGCAGGCTTGCAGGCTATACCCTTTGGTTTGTTGATGATGCATGGAGGGGATTTGTAACCATTGCAATGAAATGATATACAATAGAATAAATGTAAAACTAAACCATCACATAATTCACAATAAAACATTTAAAAAAAAAAAAACAAAATGTCAATACTACCCAAAGCAATTTAATCCCAATCCAGATTCCAACAAAATTCTTCAAAGAGGTGGAAAAAACAATTACAAACTATATTGAAAGAGAAACAGGATAAGCAAAGTACTGCTTAAGAAGAAGAATAAGGTTGGAGGCCTGTCACTTCTCGACTTCAAATTTTACTACACGGCTACAGTGGTCAAAACAGCTTGGTACTGGTACAATGAAAGATACATAGATCAATGGAACAGAATCGAGAATCCAGAAATCAATCCATCTACATACAGCCAACTGATTTTTGACAAAACACCTAAATATATCGCAAGGGGAGGTGATAGTCTCTTCAATAGATGGTGCTGGCAGAACTAGAAAAAGATATGCAGAAGATTGAAACAAGACCTTCACCTCACACCTTATACAAAAACCAACTCAACATGGATTAAGGACCTAAATGTGAATCCCAGAATTATGATGGCCATCAATGAAAAAATAGGGACAAATGTGAGGGCACTAATGCAGGGAATACACAGACTACAAAACATTTTGAAAACCACACAAACAAAAGTAGACAAAATAGACAGTGGGGCATACTAAAAATGAAAACCTTATGTGTACCAAAAGACTTCACCAGAAGAGTAAAAAGGGAACCCACAGAATGGGAAAAAAGTTTTTGCAATAGCACATCAGACAAGGAACTCATTTCTAAAATATATAGGAAACTACAACACCTCTACAAGAAAAAGACAAATAACCCAATTTAAAAATGGGCCCAGGACATGAAAAGACACTCTCCAAGGAAGAGATCACGGCAGCCAACTAACATATGAAGAAATGTTCACGATTACTAGCCATTAGAGAGATGCAAATGAAAGCAACAATGAGATATCATCTCACACCAGCAATAACAGCAAAGATCAAAAATGTAGAGGACAATAAATGCTGGCAGGGATGTGGAGAGACTGGGACACTCCTTCCTGCATTGCTGGTGGGATTGCAAAATGTCCAATCTCTCTGGAAAGCAATACAGCACTTCCTCAGAAGGTTGAAAACAGAAATACCTTATGATCCAGAAATTCTTCTACTTGGTATTTACCCACAAGAAATAAGACCCATAGCATGAGAAGATATATGCACACCAATGTTCATAGCAGCACTATTTACAATAGCAAAAAGATGGAGACAGCCAAAGTGCCCATCAACTGAAGAACGGATAAACAAACTGTGATACATACAAACAATGGAATACTATGCTACCTTGAAAAATAACAAGTCACTGCATAACATGCAAGCCACTGCATAACATGGCTAATGCTTGAAGACATTATGTTGAATGAAATTAGTCACAAAAGGAGAAATACTGCATAGGACCACTACTGTAAATGACTAAGAAAAAACACATACTAAAGGGTGATGGGGTGGATTCTTTGCTGGTTGCTGAGATGTGGGGGTGGAGTTAGGGGAGGGAGGGGAAGGTGGAACACAGGGCAGGAAATAGACACAGGATAGTTAGGGTGCTGAGGATGAAGCATTGCCTTTCAAAGACCACCACCATGAATCCTACACACTTGTGTGTAAGCCCCTTCCTCTCACCATCAATGTTTGTCTGGGTTACCACACCCTGTCCTGAAGTTTTACTCCAGATTGACAATCTTTCCAGTGGTGATTTTAAATGTTTCTTCCCGTGTCCCTCCTTCATACAGTTTTCCTGGAGCTGTATTGGGATCTAGTATTCACTTTCTTTTCTTGCAGGTGATTTGAAGATTATAGCACTGTCTGTCTTCTGGTTACCTGGAGGGTTTGCAATTCATGTAGTTTTACTTACTCTGCTTGCTAATCTGTATTATTTTATGGGTATTTTTTTTTTTTTTTTGTAGTCATTACAGGCCACACACATATCCTTTTAAGTGTCACTTGAGGACAACTAGAGAAAAAGTGGTGTTTTTTGTAAGGCTGTAGTTGTCTTGGTGGTACAGATGGTGATGATGATTTGCATATTGTGAAAGCTACTCCAAGTTTGATTTCTCAAGGATGTGGAACTTTTAGGGCAAAAAATAACCTGAAGAAACAGATCCATGCATTTCATCTGAAGAATTTAACTGTGTTCCAATTTCTTTTTTATTCTTACGCGTACCAGGGAATATAGAATAACAGTATCTGTCTAAGTATGTGACACTGAGTGAGATACTTTCAAGTTCAGAGTAGACCTGTGCTCTGTAAGGTTTGTAAGGCTGGGACATTTCCAAAGCAGATCACCAGGCCCTTGCTTCCTAGGGAGCTCTTGATGGGTTTGAACCACCAACCTCTCATTTCTGGCCTTTGAGGACTCCATCATTTACTGTCACAGCAGACATCAATAACCTTATAGGTAGTAATAGTGTGATCACATAACAGATTCCACATTTCACAGGAGGGAGACCAAGACCCAGAGAGGCTCACTCACAGGAGCTCGTCTGGTTGACAGAATTGGCCTGAGTACAGCCAGGAGTGAGGAGCCCCTGTTGGTGTTAGTGGGTTACTTGGTGGGGCTGTTAGCCACAAAGTCAGCAGTTTGAATCCACCAGCTGCTCTGTAGGAGAAAGGTGAAGCTTTCTGCTCCCGTAAAGATTTACAGCCTCAAAACCCCATCCAAGGTTGTTTTGAGTTAGAACCAACCCGACAGTATACCAGCACCACAGCCAGGAGTAAACACTGGTTTTCTGATTGATACTCCAGCACCCATTTCCAGCACCAAGCATGCTTAGTCATAGAAGTTTTCACTCATTTGATTCCTTTTCCAGTTTTTGTTGTTCAAACGCTCTTTTAAACTCAAACTACTTTTGGATAACAAATTACTGCAGGAGGAAAAGGGGAGTTATAGTTTGGATTCACTTAACCTATGAGAGACGTGTTAAATGACTTGTGCCAAGATATTTTCTCCACTAATGATTCCTCTTCATTTGTTTCTTCACAGAGGACAGTTATGGGAAGGATGGGAAGGTTAGTCTGCCGAGTGTCACCACAGACATCAGCTGGCAAGGCCTGGAGGATTTACACCATGTGAATGAAAGCGCCCATGACTACAGACAAAACGACAGATTGAGCCTGCTAGGCAGGACTACATACTTGAAGGATGTAGATAGAGTATTTGCACTGCTGAACCGTCACCATGAGCAAAATAAAGCAAATGAGACTGAAAGTGCTCCGAGTGATGGGTTCCTGGCCATATTTCCTGCACCTCCTGTACCGGTGGAGACAGCCTCTGTTGAGTTAGACAGAGACCCAAGTCATATGGTTGGGGAAGCTCCTCATTTGACCTGGCCAACCAACCTTTGAACCTTTTATTTGAACCGACCAACATTCACTCGAGAGAGGAAGCTTGAACAGAATAATGACATTCCAGAAGTTTGAATTCTGAACACTGGAGAAATCATAAAGCTAAAAAACAGATGGGGTATGAAACGATCAATCACTTTGACAGCAATTTCTGTGGCACCAGCAGGATGGATTTGGTGTCCCAGCTTAGCTCTGTTCTGCAGCCCAGAAGCAAGCATCAGCAAGAACTTCACCAGGATGGTGGCCCAGAAGCAGATGGTTTCTAAGATCAGTTGTATCTTTCTGTGCATCCTGATGGAACTATGAACAGCCTATGTCCTATGAACAGCCACTTATGAAATCCAGCACATTGGAAGGGAAGTCACACAAAGTAGGGGAGACTCAGCAGAGAGCGTTTACAGAACCTAGAAGGCAATGCCTCCTCTCTCGTCTCCTCTGAGTTGCTGGAATTATTACCCTATACACAGTATTTTTTTAACTTTTTATTAGTAAACTAATAAAGGCAATCATAGCTACAAACATTCCAAGCTACCCTAGATACATCTGGGCAGTAGAAATTAGTGTACGTGTGAGCAACGTGCACACAGGGACCCATTGTCTTAATTCGCTATCTTTCAAAGGTAGAAAGAAGAGGGATTTCATTTTGTTTCACTTTGTTTTGTTTGGTACTAAACCAGTATTATTATAATTGAAAGTTGTGGGGACATGCATATATAAATGCTACCTGAGCTTGGTGACTAGAATTATGACTTTCAACATTTCTAAAACTTGACACCATCAGCGAATCTTCCAATACACTTCCACTGTGTGCATCATGTAATTTTGACTCGTTTTTAACCACTGGAATTTTGCAACGCCGTCATGTTTGGTTCCATGATTTTGCACTTTGAGATCTGAATGCCGTATCTGTTTGGTTAGTCTGATTTTTTCTTCCCAGGCTTGTCACAGTCTCATGATCTGTTCTCAGTCTGACCCAACAGAACAAGCCCCCAAGGATGGCACACAGTATGGATCTCATATAGTTAACAGTAAAAATAAATGAATCAACAAATCAAATTACCTGATTCCCTGTGCCAAATGTCCAGGTATTCAGCCTTTCTTTTAAGAATGCTAAATTCTAGTTACTTTACTGACAGGATTTTTTTTTTTTTTCCCTCTTCATCTTATGTTTTCATGACCTGGTTATCAAGTGTTGAGAAAGTATATTTAGTAGTGAATTTATCTAAGAGAAATGTTCTTCAAAAAAATATACTCATAAATGTTTCCTAATTTAAACACACCTTAAGTGAGGTTAATTTTTATGACATGGTGTTGTATGATTACTTTTAAGACTTTCACCAAGTTCTGATTTTTTTAAGGCATAGTTCAAAATTGTTTCTGAAAATCTGTGTTCTTGAAAGCAATGTTTAGTATTTGATTTTTAAATCCCAAAAAAATGATTACTGAGAGAGTTATCAGTACCTTACTCAACTTTCAAAGAAGGTTCAGACTTGTTTTTTGTCTTTTTTGGGGGGGCCTTAACAGTCACTTTCTTTTAATTCAAACGCATAAGTAAATTATGTTTTCTTTAAGTGTTTAAGGTAACTCTTCTAAAGAAAATTTAATTTGTCATAGTTGAATCTTTGATAACTTTTAAGAAAGTCTTTTTTCATAGACGCTGTACATATTTGAAAATAACTAGTTGTTTATCAGATGTGTGTCATCCACTGAATGACAGAATAAACATATTTATGGTCACGAATGATGCTCTTTACAAAAAGGTTTCAAGTTACTAAGAAGCATACTGTGTTTTTTAATCTTGTATACTATCCTGTGATACTTTTATAGAACAATTCTGGCTTCAGGCAAGTCTAGAAGCAATATTGCTTGAAATAAAAGGTGTTTAAACTGCACATGTGTCAGAGAAATTAACTTAAACACGTTTCTGTGGTATGCCACGTCCTTGCAAGTGACACTGAGTTCTGATCTCAGCTGAATGTTTAGCCATGTTTATAACACTGACCTGAAGTCAGTGAGTTATAGAACATTATCATATTGCTGCTGCTATTGTTCGGTGCCATGGAGTCAAGTGGGTTTGAACCACCAAACATGCAGCTAGCAGTCTGGTGGTTATCTTACAGCACCACACCAGGACTGCCTTTATCATATTGTGATTGTTCTTGTTAAGTGTATGGAGTTGGTTCTGACTCATAGAAACTCTTTATAGGTTTTCTGAAGAGTGTCTGGTGGGTTTGAACCGCAGACATGTGGTTAGCAGCCCGCAGCTTGACCCACAGTGCGCCACCAGGACTCCCATGATCACATTTTTGTTGTTAAGTGCTGTGAATTTTGTCCTGACTCATAGTGGTTGTAAGGGAGCAAATGGTGGGTTTGAACCACTGACATTGTGGTTAGCAGTCCAGTTCTTATCCTATAGTGCCACATCAGGAGTCCACTTAGTGATTTCAAAATGGATTTGCCTCCTTGCTGTCAGTGAGAGTGGGAGAGACAGCAGCAGAACTTTTTTCACCCTTCTATAACTGCCCTCTGCAAAGACACATGAAGGTGAATCATTAGCAGAGAGAAGTACTTCCTGCTTCTCTGCAAAAGCAATTTACAATGTTTTTATAGATCAAATCAATTCAAACTATAGCCCTGAAAAATGTCCCATTCCCCAAGTCATTTGTTATCAAGAAGTAGCCTTGGATTACAAAAGTGTATTTTGTTTGATTTTGCTGTCTGTGGGATAAAATGCCGCTTTATTGTTAAGTGCCATGGAGTCATTTCTGACTCATAGCAACCATGTATAGGATTTACCAAGAGCCGTTGGTGGGTTTAAACCACCGACTTTATGATTAGCACTCCGGTGCTTTTCCTAGAGCGCCACACCAGGACTTCCCAGCTTTCTTGTTAAAGTGCTGTCGAGGCAGTTATGACTCATAGCAACCCTATATAGTGTTTCCAAGGAACTGCTGGTGGGTTTGAACTGCCAGCCTTGTGGTTAGCAGTCCTGTGTTGACACTACAGCACCACACCAGGACTAAGGTACAGGAAATACTGCAGCCATGGGGTGGGGAGCGCGAGAGACTGGTGTAAACATCTCAGTAATAAACAGTCTCATCACAGCACAATCACTGGAATTTGCCTTTCAGTGTTTGTTTTCAGAGTTACAGTAAACAAAACTTGAGTTGTCAGAAGAACAGCTGTTTTCTGCAGTGGAAGGTATGTCCCTGGCAGCAGAAGGAGTGGAACTGCGCCTTCGGGTTTCGTAGGCTAGATCTTTCTAAAGGGAGGCAGCCTCATCAGTCTCGCTTACAGCAGCTGGTGGGTTTGAACCTCCAACTTTATGGTTAGCAGTCCAACACTTATCCCACTGAGCCACTAGGTTTCTTTAGCATCAAGGGTATCTGGTTAACCCTTGTCTAACTCTGTTCCTCAGTGCCTGTTGGGCAAGCAAACCAGCCACCCTCAAAGCCTCTCCTTAGGAATTCTGAGAGGAAACCCAGTGTGGAGTTGTGGTTAGCTGCACTGATGACCAACCAGTATTCTCTTAGGGCATCTGTGAGGGAGCCGCAGACTGCAGAGCCACGTAAGCCCACGTTTAGTTGAATGCTTTGCTGTTGAAATTCTTAGTAATTTTTGGACAAGAGCATTTCCGGTTTATACGGGGCTCCATAAATTATGAAATTAGCCCTGGGTAGCACAGAGGGAGCTTTTCCAAAACAAAGGGTCAAACAAGCACATAAAAAGGCACTCAACATCCCTAGTCATTGTTAGTTGTCATTGGCTTAGCTTCAACTCATGGCAACTTTCTGTATAAAAGAAGAACACATTTCTGGGTCCGGTACCATCTTTATGATTGTTGGTGTGGGTTGTATCCATTGTGCAATACTTTCCAACCTTGGGAATCATCTTTCAGAACTTTTGTGGACAATGTTGTGATCCATAAGGTTTTAGTGGACTAATTTTCAGAAGTAAACTACTTGGCCTTTCTTCTTAGACTCTTGTAGTCTAGAAGTTCAACTGAAACCTGTCCATCATTAATGGCCCTAGTGGTGTTGGAAATGCCTGTGGCATAGTTTCCAGCATCATGGTGGCATGCTACCACAGTATGACAAACTGACAGATGAGTGAAGACATTCATCGTCAGGGGAATGCAAATCAAAATCACAGTGAGATATGGCACCTCCTACCCTCTTGTTAGGTGCCATCGAGTCAGCACCGACTCATAGCGACCCTATGCACAACAGAATGAAACATTGCCTGGTCCTGGGCCAAACTCACAACGGTTGCCACACTTGAGCCCACTGTTGCTGCCACTGTGCCAATCCATCTCACTGGGGGGTTCTTCCTCTTTTTCTCTGACCCTCCACCTTACCAACCATGATATCCTTCTCCAGTGACTGGTCTCTGAAGTATGAGAGGTGAAGTTTGACCATCCTGGCCTCCAAGGAGCACTCTGGCTGTACTTCTTCTAATACAGATCTGTTTGTTCTTTTGGCAGCCCATGGAACTTTCAATATGCTCCTCCAACACCATAACTCAAAAGCATCAATTCTTCTATGGTCTTCCTTATTCACTGTCCAGCTTTCGCATCCATATGAGGTTATTGAAAATACCATGGCTTGAGTCAGGCACACCTTAGTCCTCAAGCTGACATCTTTGCTCTTCAACAACTTTAAAAAGGCCTTGTGCAGCAGAATTGACTAATGCACGACATCGTTTGATTTCTTGACTGTTGCTTCCATGAGTGTTGATAGGTGATCCAAAAAGTCCTTGACTTCAATCTTTTCTCTGTTGATAAGAACATTGTTTATTGGTCCAGTGGTGAGGATTTTTGTTTTCTTTACATTGAGATGCAATCCATACTGAAGGCTGTGCTCTTTGATCTTCATCAGTAACTATTTTAAGTCCTCTTCACTTTCAGCAAGCAACACTGCATATCGCACGTTGTTAATGAATCTTCCTCTAATCCTGATGCAATGTGTTTCTACATATAACCCAGGTCCTCGGATTATTTGCTCAGCATACAGGTTGAATAGATAAAGTGAAAGAATACAACCCTGTCTCACACCTTTCTTAATTTTAAACCATTCCGTGTTCCCATGTCATACTCGCTAGGTTGGTTATTATCAGAAAAGAAGAAGAAAAAAATGAACCCTTGTCCACTACTGGTGGAAATGCAAAATAGTGTGACCAATGTGGAAAACAAGCAGTTCCTCAAAAAGTTACACAGAAATGCCATATGACTCAGCGATCCCATTCAGGTGGATATTCAAGAGAACTAAAAGCAGAAAGTCGGATGTGTGTACAGCAGTGCTCATCGAAGCATTATTCACAATAGAGAGGTAGAAAAAACTTGTGTCCATCAGCAGATGAATGGATAAAATAGTACATGTTAACAATGGAATATTACTCAGCCATAAAGAGAAATGGAGTTCTGAGAAAATGCCATGACACTTACGAACCTTGAAATCATGCTAAGTGAAATAAGCCAGATGCAAAACAAATATTCTAGAATCCCACTTATGTGAAATACATAGAATAATTTGCATAAAGACCAAAGTTTATTACTGATCACTGGGAGGCAGGTGGGACAAGAGAATGGGGAGTCACTACTAAAGGGGTACAGAGTTTCTATTTGAGGTGATGAAAAATTTTGTAAAAGAATAGTGATAAATGTTGTTAAGTGCCATCAAGTTGGTTTTGACTCATGGTTTCTGAGGAGCAGCTGGTGGGTTCCATCAACCTTGTGGTTCACAGTCAAATGTTGATCCTACATGCTACACCAGTAGTCTGATAATGATTGTAGCCACTCCTGTTGTTGTTAGGTGCCATCGAGTCGGTACCAACTCATATTGCCCCATATGCACAGCAAAACAAAACACTGTCTGATCCTGGGCCAACCTCACTATTGTTGCCACGCTTGAGTCCATCAATGCTGCCACCTGGCCAGTCCATCTCATTGGGGGTCTTCCTCTTTTTCTCTGACCCTCCACCTTACCAACCATGATATCCTTCTCCAGCGACTGGTTCCTCCTGACAATATGTCCATAGTATGAGAGATGAAGTTTGGCCATCCTGGCTGCACTTCTTCCAACACTTACCCACACCAAAAAGCAAGGGTCAGTTCTATAGAAGGCAGTTTGGATTCTTTGAGGATCAAAACTGGTGGAAAACAGGCAGCCCTCAAAGACTTGAAGATTTCTGACAAATTCCTTATATCTTGAGGTACTGAGAAAACTTTCTTCCCTTCAGTTACAAGGTCTAATTAGACAATCTTGTGAAATATCCAGAAATTGGAAAAATTTAGTTCATGGATCATTAAGGAGTCCATTTGCTGTCCAAAGATGCATCTGTGTGCCTTGTTCCTTTCTTGTAAATGGTGACTAGCCAAGAGTTGCTTTCCTAGAAGAAACTCCATTCGAACTCAATATTTATTGAGTTGAGTAGGATACGTACTCCATAAGGAGTCCTGGGCCCTTAAACACTGGCCGGTGTCATTTTATCTGAGAGAAAGCTGATGTCCAGAAAAGCTGAGGTGACTTCTCAACATTGTAGTGGTTACAAATTGGACTGCAAACCTCAACCCTATACAGGGTTGCAATTAGTCGGAACCAACTCCATGACACGCCACCACTACCACCCATTCTTCACAGACTTAGAAAGATACAGATCAGAGGCAAGGGCCAGTTCCTCCACTCTCTCCCTTTAAGTTCATGTAGGCACATATGTGAGCCCACCTGGTAAGGAGTAGTAGAAAGAACAGTGAATGGGAAGTTAGAGAAGACCAAAGTTAACTTGCACTCTGATTTTTACTGATCGTGGAAATGTCACCTAACTTCTCTAAAGCTACTTCTTCAACTGTAAAATAAGTGGTTTGAATCAACAATGGCAAATATATTGCATATGTGCTTTCTTTTCCCAAAATGTACCAGGGACCCATCAGGACACTTGTCCATTAAGTAGAGAACCTGTAGTCTTAGAATCTTTAAAACAGCACTCTAGCCCACTACTATCAACACTGTGAAATCGGTCTTAGTATGTAAGATAAAAACCTAATATCTCTAATAATAAAATAACTCAGAGGTCCCTCCTGTCTGTTTTAAAGAAAGAAAACAAAACAAAAATCCATGGTCACTGGCATCTGCAGGGTTTTTTGGTTAAATGACAAGAAATGAATACTACTAACACACCCATCCCATGCCATACCTACCTATACATTTGACGCTGTAGGATAAGCACTGGACCATAAAGTAAGTTTGAACCTAAAGGCTGGCAGTTCAAATCCACCAACTATGAGTCAGAACTGACTTGACAGCATGCAACAATAACGACAATTTTTCAGGATGTACCTTAGGGTTGATATGATCTCAGATGCAAGAAGGTTCTCTAAGTCTCCAAATAACTTCACTTCTGCTTGACATTGTCAATGCAAATAACTTTTGAAATGAATAAGCTTTAAAATAAAATACAGAGGCGGGGCTTGATGGCGGCTAGGGTGGAGGTGCAGTGAAGTTCGCCGTCAGCTATACCACAGAATACCAGGAAAAGCAGATCCAGGGCAGAGCTCCAAAACTCGGAACCACAGAGATAGGAATATTTTAAAAGTTTGAAAGCTTATAGCTTGTGGAACTTGAAGATGAAGTAAGAAATCGTGTACTTTTGAATCTGCCGGTCTGGGCTCAGAGGCCCAGAGCCAACATCTTGGGCGAGACCAAACAGCAATACCAAGCGGGGGAATAGAAACCACACAGAAAAACACCACGGGAAGCTTAGAGCAAACATGGACAATACACTTTGTCAGTTTTGATTTTCTTTTTTGGGGGGTATATGGTCATTGGTGTGCCCACTGTTTACACACCTCCATTCTGGTGACTAGAAGGGGAGTCTGAGCGAGTGGACACCTCCCACCCTCATCACTGGTGGGTTCTTCTGCCACGCATGTGCACAGACACTCGGCCCAAAAGCAGATCCTGAACGTTTTTTCTTTGTTTGTTTTTTGTTGTTGTAGTTTGTTTCTTTTAATAAGGGAAAGGGCAGGACAGGGCTGTAGAGAGGGAAAGAGAGTTTAAAAACAAAACAGGTGAAAAAGTAAATTAAAGCCTGAGGTATAGCATAACAACCAACACTGGCATCTTGAAATCTCTCAGGCAGCTCTCTCAGGCAGCTTTGAAAGCAAGAAACTGAAAAGAGGACATTAAAGTCATACTCATATTAGGCTACAGATTTTTGTTTTGTTTCCTTCTCTCCATCCTCTCCCTTTTCTGTGATAATAGACTGCAGTATTCAGTCTAGTTTTTGTGGTTGCTGTTTTTTTGTTTTTTTCTCTTTCTTTTCGCTGGTGCTGTTTTGCTGTTATATGCTCTCCCTTCTACATTTGGAGGACTCTTTCTCTCCATATATTACACAAGAAGAGTTAGCAACGGCTGCCATACAGTCAAGCTACAATCACACTCTATAAAAAGCAAAACCAAGGCAAGAACCAATACCAACTGCCATATACCAGGGAAACAGACAATACCTCTTAAAGTTACTCTGAGTTAAGCAACAAGAAGAGTGAAAAGGGAAGCCCACATCCTGATCACATCTTCCTAGAAGCAATCAGAAAGCATAAAAAATACCAAAACACACACTCAATTAAGTATTAAGGCCACAGATATACACTAAACATGTCCAAGAAGCAAAAGCAGATAACCATATCAGCACATGTCCAGAAACAAGATAAAATGTCTGAGACAAATGACCTAGAGTTAGACCTGGACTCCATTTTGAAAGGATGGCAGGCCTTGGAAATGCCTGAGAAGAAATTCAGAAAAATGATTATAAAATGTTTCCAAACACTTTACAATGGAATTGAGAAAAGAAGGAACAAGTCAAGAAAGTGCTACAGGAACAATCAAATAAGATAGATACAGCACTGGAAACAATCCAAAACCTACAGAAAGAGATCTAAATGATCAATAACAGAATATCAGAAATAGACAATACTCTGAAAGGGCAAAGGAGTAGAATAGACGAGATGGAAGGCAAAACCAGTGAGCTGGAAGACAAATCTCTCAATACCACTAAGATAGAAGAACAAACAGAAAAAAGGATTTAAAACATCTGAAAAAGGTCTAAGATTCACGTTGGACAGCTTGAAGAGGAATAAGTTAAGAATTATTGGCATTCCTTAACAAGATGAATCACACAAGTCCACAGAGGAAATAGTTGAAGAACAACTGGAAGAAAATTTCTCTAACATCCTGAAAAGTGAAAAGATAAACATTCAAGCTCAATGAAACCCAGGAAGGATAGACCCCAAAAGAAAATCGCCAACACAGATCATAGTCAACCTCTCCAAAATCAAAGATAAGGAGACACTTCTGACAGCAGCTAGGGAAAACAGAAGTGTCACATACAAAGGCAAGCAAGACAGATTAAGCT
>NW_006408554.1:7876751-7898288 GCF_000296735.1 Chrysochloris asiatica | reverse complement strand
CTATCACATAATTCACAATAAAACGTTAATAAAATAAAATAGAAATTTAAGATTTTTTGGTTGATAATTCAAATATGTAACTCAACATATTCCTCCACCTTAGTTCATTTATCAAGCAGCCCTGGTAGCATAGTGGATTACCAGCTGAGTTGCAAACCGGAAGGTCAGCAGTGCAAATCTGCCCGTCACTTCAAGGAGAAAGACAAGGCTTTTTTGTTCTAGTAAAGATTCACAACCTCAGAAAACCTACACAGCTCATTATGAGGCAGAACAGAATCAATGGCACACAACCACCAACCACCACCACCAGTTCATTTATCTAGGCCATGTGACTTTCTAAGGGAGTTACTGTAATAGCTTCTAAGAATTTTTCCTCCTCTCCCAACTCCAATACATCAGTGTCATGGCGGGATCCTCCCAGCCCATCTCCAACCCCCATCTGCCTACCTGCACGCTGCCCCCACTCCTACTGATCACTACTAGTTTCCCCTTCTCCTTCACAGGCTTGAATTTCTCTCTAACTTTCCATCTTCCCTGCAGTCTATAATAAATACCCTATGCCTCTTCTCAGAGTCCCTGAGAGGCACGACTGATTAGGCACTCAACTGCTGTTAGGAGCTTGGTAGTGACCCTATGCACAACAGAACAAAACACTGCACCATCCTCACAATTGTTATGCTTGAGCCCATTGTTACAGTCACAGTGTCAATCCACTTTGTTGGAGGTCTTCCTCGTCTACACGGATCCTCTACTTTACCAAGCATGATGTCCTTTTCCATGGACTGGTCCCTCCTGACAACAAGTCCAATATGTTAGACCAAGTCTCATCACGCTCACTTCCAAGGAGCATTCTGGCTCTACTTCTCCCAAAACAGATTTGCTTTTTCATTCAGGCAGTCTATGGTAATTTCAATATTCTTCACCAACACCATCATTCAACTTCATCAATTCTTCTCCAATCTTCCATATTCATTTTCCAGCTTTCACATGCATATGAGATGACTGAATACACCATAGCTTGGGTCAGGCGCACCTTAGTCCTCAAAGCGACATCTCGCTCTTTAATTCTTTAAATAGGTCTTTGCAATAGATTTGCCAAAGGAAAATGCCATTTGATTTCTTGACTGCTCTTCCATGAACGTTAATTGTGGATCCAGAGTAAAATGAAATCCTGACAACTTCAATCTTTTATCTGTTTACCATGATGTTGACCATTGGTCCAGTTGTAAAAAAAAAAAAAAAAAAAAAAAAATTTCTTTATGTTGAGCTGTAATGCATACTGAGTTTCATCAGTAAATCCTTCAAGCCCTCATTGCTTCCATCAAGCAAGGCTGTGTAATCTACATATCACAGGTGTTAATGAACCTTCTTCCAAATCTGATGTTGCATTCTTCTTTATATAGTCCAGCTTCTCAAATTACTTACCCAGCATACAGATCAAATAAGTATGGTGAAAGCATACAACCCTGGCACAAAATTTCCTGATTTAAAACCATTCAGTATTCCATTGTTCTGATGGAATGACTGCTTCTTGGTCTATGCACAGATTCCACATGAGCACACTTGTTCTGGAATTCTCATTTTTGCAATGTTTCCGATTGTTTGTTTTGATCCACACAATCAAATATCTTTGCATAGTCAATAAAACACAAGTAAACATCTTTTTAGTATTCCCTGCTTTCAGCCAAGAGCTATCTGATATAAGCAACGATATCCCTAATCCCACATCCTCGTCTGAATCCATCTTGAATTTCTGGCAGCTCCCTGTCAATGAACTGCCTCAACCATTTTAAAATTATCTTCAGTAAAATTTTACTTATGTGTGATATTTATGGTATTGTTTGGTCATTTCTACATTGTGTTGGATCATCTTTATTTGGAAAGGGTACAAATATGGATGTCTTCCTGTCAGTTGGCCAGGTAGTTGTATTCCAAAATTTTGGAACAACTAGTGAGTGCTTCCCACACTGCATCAGTTTGTAGAAACATATCCATTGGTTTTCCATCAACTCCTGGAGCCGTTGTTTTTTTTTTTTTTTTAAATAAATACCTTCAGTGCAGCTGAGACTTTTTTCCTTCAACACCATCAGTTCTTAATCGTAAGCTACCTCCTGAAATGGTTGCACTTCAACCAATTATGTAACTGTGGGTCCAGTTACTCTGTATATTTCTTCCATTTTCTTCTGATATTTCCTGTGTCATTCAACATTTTCTTTATAGAATCCTTCAATATTGTAACTAAAAGCTTGAGTATTTTCTTCAGTTCTTTCAGCTTGAGAAATGCTGAGCACATTCTTCCCTTTTGGAGTTTTCTAACTCCAGGTCTTTATACATCCCTTATAATACTTTATTTTATCTTCTCCAATTGTCCTTTGGAAGTTTCTGTTCAGCTATTTTACTTTCATCATTTCATTCATTCACTTTAGCTACTACTCTGTGCTCAAGAGCAAGTTTCAGATTATCTTCTGACATCCATTTTGGTCTTTCTTTCCTGTTACTTAAATGACCTTTTGCTTTCTTCGTGTATAATGTTTTTGATATCATTCCACAACTCCTTTGTTCTTTCGTCACCCATGTTCAATACATCAAATCTGTTCTTGAGATAGTCTCTAAATTCAGGTGGGATATGTTTAAGGTTATATTTTGGCTCTCTTCAGCTTGTTTTAATCTTCTTCAGCTTCAATCTGAACTTGTATATGAGTAACTGATGATCTGTTTCACAGCCAGCCCCTGACCTTGTTTTGAATGATGATATGGAAGTTTACCATCATCTCTTCCCAGAGAAATTTAATTTGATTCTATCAGGTAAAGTCCAGGTATATAGCCACCATTTATGTTGTTGACGAAAGGTATTTGCAATGAATAAGTTGTTGGTATTGCAAAATCCTAGCATGTGATCTCAATGGCCATTTATATCACCAAGCCCATGTTTTCCAACTACAGATGTCTCTTGTTTGTTTTTAATTTTCACATTCCAATCACCATTAATTAACAATGCAGCTGTTTCCATTCCAATCACCATGAATTAACAATGTAGCTTGATTGCATGTTTAATTGCTCTCAAACTGATGAAACTGGTAGAATTCTTCAGTTTCTTAGTAATTGGCCTTAGGACTTGGTGCATAAATTTGAGAAATAGTTGTATTCACTGGTCTTCCTTGTAGGTGTATTGGTATTATCCTGTCATGGACAGCATTGTACTTTAAGATAGACCCTGAAATGTTATTTTTGATGCTAAATGCAACATCATTCTGTACAGCTACTGACCAAAAACTTGGTAGTTCAAACTCACCCAGAAGTATCTCAGAGAAAGGCTTACAAAAGGCAATATAGCCTTGAAAACCTTATGGAGCTTAATAGTCCTTCTCCGCAACACACAGAGCCCCCTTGAGTTGGAACCAACTCAATGGCAACTGGTCTTTATGCTTGTCCCATCTCAACGTGTAGAAATTTCATCCATCTTTCCTTTCCCGTACAATTTCAAATGTAATCTTTTCAAATGTTAACCTTCATTGAACTTCCTCACCCTGGACCTTGGATATCACCACCATTAAAAAACCCTCCTTCAAGTAAGAAAATACTAACATTGTAGCAAGTCAGGAGCAAACGAATGAGAATCACTGGCACATTCATAACCTTACCCCCCTTTCTCCATTGTTGATGGAGAAATGTTTCTTAACGTAACATTAGTTCATATATGTCTGGTTAACTCACGTTTCTTTGAGTGCGTTGTTGAGGATTTCGCCAGCACAGTACCTCTGGCCTTGGAGAAAGCCGACTGCTGTATGAAGTTAAGTAGTGAAGCAAGAGAATGAATTTCAAGTAACTTACTTTGCCAGTTGGCAGTAGGGAGTCCTGACCACTAGGGGGTGTTGTTAGCGAGGTTTTGCGGCAGAACAAACCAAATCACAAAACCTAACACCATCGAGGGGATTCCGACTCCTAGTGATCCCATACAGGACAAACTAAGATTGTTCGTTAGGTTTCCAAGACTAAATCTTTATGGGAGCAGACAATTGCTTAGCCCACTGTACCACCAGGGCTCCTACAGAGGAACATCCAACCAAACCCACTGCTCTCAAGTTGATTCCAACTCAGAACGACCCTGTATAGAGTTAGTTTCTGAGGCCGTAAATCTTCACAGGAGCAGAATGCTTCATCTTTCCCCCACGGAGTAGCTGGTAGGATAGCTAGTCCAGAGCATACCCTACCGCACCACCAGGTTTCCTGTAGAGGAACAAAGCTAAAATTTTGTGGTCTTTTGCCCTGGGCATCACCTTCGTTTCCTGCCGGTAAACGGAAGTGGTGAGCAAAGGCATTTCCTGTCTTTTGTGAATTTTCGGGAGCCTGTTGGCAATCTGAACCCCCCAGTTACTTTGAGGAAGAAAGATGAAGCCATTAGCGTCCATAAGTATCTACAGCCTTGGAAACTGTATGAAGCAGTTTTACCCTGTACTACAGAGCTGCTGCGAGTTAGAAACAACTCGAGGGCAGTGGGTTTGGGTTTGGTGTGAATTTTTCAGCCCCCATACCAGCGGACTTCCCAGGACTCTGGTGTCCGGAACCTGCATTTTCTTCCTCCAGCCTTGGACTCCCCCAAAATACTGAGCCTTCTAGCCACAAAAAGAAAGGCTACCCCAAGCTAGGGTGAAATCAGTCTAAACTTTAATAGGATTCCGCAGAAGGTGGAAGGTTATCAACCTTACCACATTAGAACACGTATCCAATCACTAAGCCTTAAACTCGGGAACTAAAAAGTCTGACAGATTAGCCCACCACCAACCTTGGCCACAGAGTAGTCCCCAAGTCATACATAACCAACCCATTGTGTCAAAGTAGAACTTTGTTCCATTGGAGTTTTAGTGGTTGCTTTTTCAGAATTGGATTGCCAGATCTTTCTTCCTAGACATCCCTGGGTGGACTTGAGCTTTCAACCTTTTGGCTAATGACCAAGTACAATAATAGTTTGCACTACCAAAGATATCAGATGGCTTAGTTGTTGCTAAGTTCTGTTGAATCAGTTGGAACTCATAGCGACCTATGCATAACAGAAGAAAGAAAACACTGTCCAGTCGTGCACCTTCCTCCGATTGTTGTTATGTTTCAGCGTATTGTTGCTGCCACTGTGTCAATCCATGTCTTGGAGGGTCTTCCTCGTTCTCACTGACCCTCTAATTTACTAAGCCATGTCCTTCTCCAGGGACAGGCCTTCATAACAATATGCCCAAAGTACTAGAGATTGAAGTTTCACCATCTTGGCTTCTAAGGAGCATTTTGGCTGTACTTCTTCCAACACAGATTTGTTTGTTTGTTGGAAGTCCATGGTGCTTTCAATAATCTTTGACAACACAAAAATTCACTTAGTAGAACACGCATTTTCTCTTATGAGCAGTAGGTGTCGCTGTAGTGCAACTAAAGAAATCTTCACCTGGCCCCTGGCAGAGCCACCACCTGGGTCATTTCTAAAGTAAGCTGTTCTCCTGGTGCTACAATTATGAGAACACATTTAGAACAAATGCATGGCAGGTTCTGTTTTCAGTGCTTAGGATTTGAGGCATTCTGGCAGGCCAAAGTACAGTTTTAGATTTCTACTGATTTACGTCGGTATTGTGACTTGGAAATGCATCAAAATTTGACATTTAAATGTAAAAGTGTGCATCGAATATTGATATAATTCCTAAAGACTTTGTGCAATGATTGGTTCCATTACATCAAAGCCAGATGCCCATCTGCCCATCTGCCCATCTGCCATTTTAGATTTCTACTGATTACGTCGGTATTGTGACTTAGAAATGCATTAAATTTGACATTTAAATGTAAAAGTGTGCATCGAATATTGATATAATTCCTAAACACTTTGTGCAATGATTGGTTCCATTACATCAAAGCCATCTCTGCCCATCTGACAATTTTGAAACAAAGAAAGAAAGTGGATGCCTTCTAACAGCTCTTGAACACTGAGGTTGTACCAAGTCTGGGGCTAAAACAAGGAAGGTTTAAGTGACCACATTCATTACTTTTCCACTAGCCATATTTCTTAAAGGGAAACTTTTTTTTTCTAATACGTTTATTTTGAAAAACATAATGCCTAAAATGGTTTGGTCTATAACCTGAAAGTTCAGGCAATTCAAATTCGGAAAAATACTTTTGCCTACATTTCTCATGTAATTGAGAAGGTGGTAGATTTGGGCAGGGGTTACCTTTTGCTTTTTGTAATGATGGCTCTCCTGGTGTGGTCCTGTAGGATAAAGTACTTGAACCATAACGTTGGTTTGAACTGCAAGGTCCACGGTTCAAACTTACCAGTCACTCCTCCGAAACCCTATACAGGGTCACTAGGAGTCAGTACCTATGGCACTTAACAACAGCAATGATGAATGGCCAAAGTCATGGTGGAGGAGGGCTTTTACCTAGCAGCAGTGCGCGCACACACACCCCCCACACCCCACCACCAAATACTTCATACAGCTCAATGTCCCTGATGCCCCTTGGGCCACTCTGACCGTTGGTTTAGGTGTGCAGTTAGGTGAGGGAGTGAGAAATGGAAATTGATTGCCAGGTTTTCACCTGTGGAGAGCTTGAGGCCTGGTTCTAAATATAAGCACTCTGCTTCAGAGCATGAGTCATGCTGTTACTTCCAGAACTCCTTCACTTCCTGCTTTGTCTCACTCCAAAGTCTGAGATCCCAGGAAGCATTTCTAGCAGGTCTAGTTTGTTGGGTGACGTTTAAACAGTTCATATACACCTTTTTTTTTTTTTTTTTTAAAGTAAATAGCATTTTTAAAAAAACGTGCAAATCGTTTTTAAAGGCAGCATTCTGAGTTAAACATAATTTTAGGGTAATTTGCATCTTGATACCTTCCCTCTAAAGAGAATGTTGATTTTATCCCCAGCAGTTCAGAGCCACCAGGAGAAAAATGAGACAGTTTGTGCCTGAAAAGGTTTACAGTCTCGGAAACTCTTATCTAGGGTTACTGAGCCAGAATCAACTCCATGACAGTTGTTTTGATTTGGGGAGAACATATTACTAAAGTAGTTGAATTCATTTCAATTCTTACATCAGGGAGACAGTGCGTTGCAAATACAATCAATATTTTGGCCCTGTGTTAAAATGAGAAGGTAGCTACTTTGATGAAATATTATTTAGAGGGAGAAAATGAGTTTCAGGGATGAGGTAAAAGGCCTAAAGTTTAAAATCATTATAAGCTCAAGTTGCAGTTTTCTGCAATTCCAACTCTTTAAGAGGTAAATTTCATGTTAAGATTTAGACAGTTTTGGGAGCCGAAATAACTGGAGCCTAGTGTGGCACTGTGGAGCTCTGGTAGCGTAGTGGTTATGAATCGGGCTGCGAACCTTAAGGTCAGCAGTCCTAAACTCCCAGCTGTTCCGCGGGAGAAAGATGAGGCATTCTGCTCCCGTAAAGATTTACAGCCTAGGAAACCCTGTACAGGGTCGCTATGAGTCATTTCTGACGTCACGGCACATAACCACCACCAGTGTGGCACTGTGGGATCAGCACTGGACTGCGAACCACAAGGTCCGCAGTTCAAACCCACCAAGTTGCTCCTTGGAAGCACTATATGGGGTGACTATGAGTCAGAACCGACCCTAGGGCACTTAACAACAAATAACAACAACACAGTACTACAAGCCATATTCAAGGCTCATAACTCTTTAAATGCTATTTTAAATTTAAATATGTAAATGATGAATTACTTCAAATTATTCTCTTTGGTGACTCAAAACACGTGCTTTTTTATGAGCTTATTTAAACCAGTTCTAGGGGAGATGCACAAGAACGCCCAAATTCACAGGTAGCACAGTGATTACGAGTCGGGCTGCCAACCGCAAGGTCAGCAGTTCGAAACTACCAGCGCTTCCATGGGAGAAAGATGAAGCGTTCTGCTCCTGTAAAGATTTACAGCCTCGGAAACCCTGTGCAGAGTCACTATGAGTCAGAACCGACTCCATGGTGCTTAACAACAACCACAACCCATTTGCCCTAGCTTTGATGGCTTGATGACCAGCGTTCCACTAGAGGAAGATAAAGAAATTTGATAAAGGAAGCAAGTGTAAATTGCTACAATTTGGTGAACTTGACCTATACTTAGGGATGTAGTAGCTCAAAATACCAACCAAGAAGGAAAGAGTCTTCACATCAACGATCAATGCTATCTCCTCTATACACAGGGTTGATAGGGACGGACATCTTAAACATTAGCTACCATAAAATAGGGGAACTATAAAGGCACGAAGTGACTAGCTTATAAGTTTTCAAAAGGGAGTTTAGTTTCAGAGTGTGTGTGGGAAGATAGAATCCCCACTGAATAGTTTTCATCTTGTCTAGATGGTTCTGGTGAAAGATAGGGATAGGATTCTTTTGATTCAATAGTGGGTAATTGCAATTGTGACTAATTGCAATTGTCACAACTGTAAAGGTAGAAGTTTTGTAATATAAAGGGGGGAGTAGTTAATCTTACAGTCCAGGAACAGAGGCCCCTAGGACCATTAAAGGAGAAGAGCATGAGTGGAATGTGGGATCCTAACCAGAGAAGCAGCCACACCAGAAATGGAGGCAGAGATGATGGCATACAAAGATAGCAGCTGAGGACTCTAAACTCATGGACAGTGAAAGGCTGTGTGCTGGTGGCCAGGAGGCAGGCTTGCAGAATGTGCCCTTGGGTTGTTTAAATGATTATATATTCCTGAGTATTTTTGTGTACATAAAAATAAAAAACAAAAACAACACAAACACAAGACCACAGAAGGAATAGAAGCAAAAGCTGTTAAATGATGATGCATGGAGGGGATTGCAATCATTGCACTGAAACAAAATTCGATAGGATGAGTGCAAAACTGATGTTCTCCCATATAAATAATTATCACTCAATTCACAATAAAACTTTTAAAAAAAAGCTAGTTCTAGTAGTTTGCACCTAGTTTTTCTTCAAGGGTTCAGTTGTTAGTGGCAACCATTTCTCTGATGAAGTACTGTGAGCCATTTTATCTTTGTGTCTTCATTGTGGTGAGTGGGAGTTTACATTGGCAGTGTTGCTTCATCATTCAAACAACTAAAATCAGACAAACTAATTTCAGTCCAACACACTTTATTTGCTTTTTTTTTTTTTTAACTTCTTTTTTTTTTCTTTTTCAATTTCAGTGATCAAGTATTCAAGATGTTGTAAACCAGGGTGTACCAATACATTGATAATAGATTTCAATCAACACATGAAAACTATACGTCTTTTAAATTACTCTAAGAGCTCTCCAAATAAATACATATTCATTTGAAAAATCACAAAATCAAACTCCTTTATGCAATAATTCAAAACAGTCTTCCATCACAAGCACACGTCTACACACAACCACACATACACACTGTACACACACACGCCACAAGGACCTTGATGCCAGTTTACATGACACAGTATTAAATCACCGTCAACTAAAGAGTTAGAGGCTGACCTGCCAATCTCATACTTCTAAGTTAATATTTGGGGGTTGGAGTAGAGGTATGTGTTTGAGGAAGTGGTTATGAGTCAGGCTGCTAACCTCAAGGTCGGCAGTTTGAAACTACCGATGGTCTGTGGGAGAAAGATGAGGTTTTCTGCTCCTGCGAAGAAGATGTACAGCCTCAGAAACCCTAATGCAGGGTCACTATGAGTCAGAACCGACTCCATGGCACACTACCACCACCATAAAATCTTACCAGTTACCTTTATTTTTCATCTCTGAATACAAACTTGAATTTCAACTGCTTTTGTTCACCTTTTTTTGGTTTAATATGTCCCCACAATTTCTTCAGCTTTCAAAAATATTTTCCCTTTCAGTTTTAACATATAACAGTAAAATACTGGAAAAAGGCAACACCTTCAAAACCCAATATTAAAAACACCTTACAAGGGTGTAAGCTTTTTGGAGAAGAAATAAGAAAAGATTAGCTGAGATATCTTGTGTACCTCTCTCTGAAGTTATTTTTAGCATCTGATTAGTCTTGCTAAAATAAATATCAAAAGCGCTGAGTTTTCCGTAGAAAAAGTATTCCCCTTGCACACTTCAGTTTTGCAGCTTAGTGTCCATGGATTAACAGTCGTAATGAGAATAATTAGTGCTTATTTTCTGGGAAAGTCTCCAGGTTTCCAAAAGCAAAGCACATGCAGTTCCTTATCAGTAAAATACTGTGGTTTCAATGGTGTTTTTTAGTGAAGAACATGCATTACCAAATACTT
The DNA here is from genome assembly GCF_000296735.1 of Chrysochloris asiatica. Classification (NCBI taxonomy): domain Eukaryota; kingdom Metazoa; phylum Chordata; class Mammalia; order Afrosoricida; family Chrysochloridae; genus Chrysochloris; species Chrysochloris asiatica. The sequence goes on along the minus strand of NW_006408554.1, from coordinate 7,888,059 downwards.
ATAGCACCAAAGCATTTTTTCTGTTGTTGTTTAAATGTTGCAAAAGCAAACACAATTAGGCAGGGTTTTCCTCAGCTCTGACCCATCCTAGGGCTGAGACAAAAAATGAAGCGCTTCAAACACCTTCAAACATACACAGCTGTGATTCCAGTGTAGCAAGAAGTCTTTGACAGAGCCTGCAGCATCCTGAAAGGTGGTGAAAAGAGAGAAGGTAGACATATAAAGGACAGAAGGCTGCCAATTTTGCCTGCCTGCCAGCACCCTTTCAGCAGTAGGATGAAACAAGGAATGCACTTACACATAAAGGCTCCCTTCCAGTCTCTGTAACCGAATTAGCTCATCTGCAGTCTAGGCCATCCTGGGACCACACGTACTTTGATATCTCTCTACTACTACTACTACCTAAGGTTTTCTGGTAGCATAGTGCCTATGAGTCGGGCTGCTAACCTCAAGGTTAACAGTTCAAAAATACTAGTTGTTTCATGGGAGAAAGATGAGGCTTTCAGCTCCGGTAAAGGTTTACAGCCTCGGAAAGCCTACACAGGGTCTCTATGAGTCAGAACCGACTTGACAGCACTTAGTAACAACAACAACTACTACTTAGTATACTCAGTATGTACCTATATATCAATGGTTATACTCTTGTTTCTGTACCATCTATGATGCTTTCACGACACACAAAATCCCAAAATATAGCTGGCCACCACCCCACATATGGGCTCACCAGTGTCAAAATATGCATATTCAGGTCCACCCAAACTAGGAAGCTTCAATTTGGCACATGTATAGTTTCTACCAAAAGGACATTTTCTGATCCTAATCCACCCGAAGAATGCAAGCTAGAATTGTGGACCCAAGAAGCATTATCTTGGTGGTTGGTAAAAATAGAGTACCTCCATGTAGTACTCTGGGTTCGAGTCTAGATAAGCCCATCTCTGATGGCTGACATACTCAAATGCACACTGCCACTTGTTACTATGACTACTGAGGGTAAACAGTCAGAATCAGTGGTTTGCTTTATACTTTGACTTCTGGTGTAGCACTGTAGGATAAGCACTGGATCACAAACCACAAGGTTGGCAGTTCAAACCCACCAGCTGTTCCTTGGGAACCCTATACAGGGTTGCTGTGAGTCAGAACTGACTCAATGGTACTTAACAACAACATATGTTCATATAAAACCTTTATTAAGAAAATTAAAACTGATAGTCACCAGACGACTAGTGGAAATGTTAACATTCTGAAGGAACAGAGAAATCCAAATACCTGAAAGCTCACAGTCAATAAATCGGATCTATTTTACCTCATATGAGTCTCGATGTAAACACCTAATTTGGATTGGTTCCATATTAAATATGAGCTATGAATAAATATTTGAGGTAGGTCATGACAAACACTTAGCTAAATAAATGTACATTTATTTTTTTGCCTTCAAAATCTAGTTCAACATTAAATGTTGACATTTCCTACCATTTTTTTTGTTTCACAAAGAAATAATGATTTCTCTACTCTCCAGAAACAATAATACATCAAAAAATAAAATGTTTTAAACTTACTGTTTTATAGGTACATCTTACCTTTGTGAACAACAACAAAAGATTATATGCATCACAGTGTAAGATGTAAACAACAGGGTCAGAGAAACCTGTAACTGAACCCTAATTTTACCATATTATACAGTCCTGGTGTGGTGCTGTGGGTTAAAGCTGGACCACAAGGTCAGTTTGAATCACAAGGTCAGTGGTTCAAACTCACTAGCCACTCCTTGGAAACCCTATATAGTGTCTCTATGAGTCAGAACCAACTTGGCACTTAATAACAACAACAACAAACAAGTTACTTAACCTCTCTGAGCCTGTTTCAAACCTGGTTGATTGTGTTTTTTTTTAAAATGGAATAAAAAGTTTTCTTGCAAAATTGTTGTTGCTGTGTGCTGTTAAGTTGATTCTGACTAATAACAATCCTGTCAAAGGTTTCCAAGGCTGTAAATCTCTATGGGAGCAGAAAGCTGCACCTTTCTCTTAAAGAGCAGGTGGTAGATTCAAACCCCTGAGCCTGTGGTTAACAGCCCAGCATGTAACCACTATGCCACCAGAGCATACATTATTAAGAGAATTCAAATACATGAATGAAGTGCTTGACAAAATGCTCTGCAAACAGTCTACATTCAACAGATGCTAATGTGTTTCCTCTCTGCTGCTCTTACTTTCTTCTCTCCACTTCCTAGCCTCTCTGGTTCTGAATGACTTTGGACCCACCGAAGGAGCCCTGGTACTGCTGTGGGTTAGGTGTTGGGCTGCTAATGGCCAGGTCAGCAGTTCAAGCCCACCAGCCACTCCTAGGGAGAAAGATGAGGTTGTCTGTTCCTGTAAAGAAGCCCTAGAGAACAGCCAGAATTGACTCGATGGCAGTAGGTTTGAATAAGGATAGCAAAAAGAATGTACTTCTAGTCCCTGGCCATCTCTAAATTAATAGGCTCAAGCCAAGGCTATTATATTTGCATATTAAAGTCAAATAGTACATTAATTTACAGAGTTTAGATGACCTTTTCCAAAACCAAATAATGAAAAGCCTAAATCATGAAGAATGGAAATTAAAACTCATAATAGGAGCTCTGACTGTAAAGAAATATGACTAATTTACTAACACAGAGAGAGAGAGAGAGAGAGAGCAAGCGAGAGAGAGAATGTGTTCTGTTGTGTCACCGTAGGATAAGCACTTGACCTCAAGGTCAGTATGAACCGTAACGTTGGCAGTTCAAACTCACCAACGGCTCCTCAGAAACCCTGTACAGGGTTGTTATGAATTGGTACTGACTGGACAGCACTTAACAACAACAAAAACATATACAATTAATGGATCCGTAAGGTTGGCTTAAACCACAAGCTCAGCTGTTCAAACTCACCAGCCACTCCTTAAAAACCCTATACTGGGTTATTATGGGTTGGAACCAATTCAATGGCACTTAACAACAACAACAATTAAGTGGAATTACCTAAAAAAATATCACTTCCATTGGCTATATAGTATCCAAGTGATACTACTGGAACACAAAGCATTTTTGCAACTACTCTTAATTGATACATAGTCCAATACTTCACTTCCCCTTGGTTTCTACTACTTATTCTGCACTCACCAATTGTATGTACAAACACATTAATGACACACCTGCTATTTATAAATATCAGATACTCGAGGATGCATTAATATTAACATTGTAGGGTACATTTCAGGCCAACTTATTTTAGTTCTGGCCTAATCAGCCCTCAGAGATTCATATAGTGCTGTATGGTAACTGGTTGGGTACCTGAGAGTTAATAGGCACCTGGCCAACGTCAATGATTGTTGAACTGTGTGACTGTCCAAGTTAGAGAAAGGGGGCCTATGCAATTAGACCTGGTGAGTCCATCATTTTCCTACCTGGGCGTTCTGAAAGAGTCTCCTTTTCAAAATGCACTTTCAAAGAGAGAGAAATTCTAAACATGTTGGAACACACAATCTAAGCCATTAAAAAAGAGGAAGAAAGAAAAAAGTGCCATTCCCATAAAATTTTTCTAAGTGAAATTTCATTATGACCAGAGCAAAATGAACCCCAACCCTCCTCAGCATACACATCTCTAGCACTACCCTTGAAAGAAACTGCTTTTGAAGGGCCAATACATCTCTCAAGAGTAAAGGGGAACCCTGAGGCCCCAGAGTGGACCCTTAGTTAAATCACCTCCAGGATACAGCACATTGACCAGAGTTTGACAGCATAGAGCTGCACTCCACAAGGTTTTCAGTGACTGATTTTTCAGAAGTCAATCACCAGGTCTTTCTTCCAAGGCACCTCTGGATGGGCTTGAACCTCCAACCTTTTGGTTAGCAATTGAGCATGTTAACAGTTGCACCATCCCATCTGTTGGTGCTGGTGGTCGTGTGCTGTTGACATGGTTCTGACTCATAGTGATCCTCTATAGGGTTTCTGAGGTTGTAAATCTTTACAGGAGCAGAAAGCCTCATCTTTCTCCCGCGGCCCATCCCATCTAGGGAAGAATATATAATAACCAATGAGACTATTTCCAAATTCTTTCTCTTTGCCCTCAAGTTGGCTGTAGCTCATGATGATTCCCTATACAATATAACAAAACGTCACCTGGTCTCACACCATCTTCATTGTCTTTTCCCCAGTTTATTACTGTTGCCAAGTGCCGTCAAGTCGGTTCTGAACCGACTTAGAGGGTTTCTGAGGAGTGTCTGTTGAGCTTGAACTGCTGACATCGTGGTTCAAACGACTTCGCAGTCCAGCGTATAGCACTACACCAGGACTCCCTCCTTCCCTAAACATGGGTTCCTTGGCAAAACGAGTTCACGATTATATTGCAGTCCCCACACCCTCAATCTGAGTTGTCATCATTGTTTTTCTTAGCAGCCAGATCTCATGAATTAACATGATAGCAATCCACCGTGGTGCCCGGAAATGTCTGTTTTTCCATTATATGAACATAGAAACCACATGTGAGTGGTGTCTAAGTTATAGTAAAGAGCTGCAAGGCACTGAAACACAAAATAGACAATGAACCCAAAGTCTATTTAGGAACCGAAAAACCCTCTCTTCAAGCTGATTCAGGAATGTTGCAGCTGAAATGAATCAAAAGGAGGAATAAAGTGGCCATACTGTTGATAAGTTAGGATTCAGTTTGATAAACTGGTTCATTTAAAATAATTTTTAATCATTACTTGGGATCATATTCTAGTTTCAGCTCACAGCTCTCATTCGTACTGAATTTCAAGTGATTTTCATATCCCAGCTAAAATTTTCCTGATTTAATTTCCCCATTGCAATGGCAAGCACAGCAATTTTCTATACAGAAAAACAAACCCAAACAGATTTGGCATTGCTTCCAAGTCTATAAAATGATCACGTGGGGCTCAACTTTACTTTTTCCAACTATTTTTGAGTGTCAGCATTGCCATTCTTAACTGCACTTCATAAGGAGTGGTGCTGTAGGATAAGCGCTGGACTGTAAGTCCACTTTGAACTGCAAAGTCAGTGTTCAGACCCACCAGCTGCTCCTCAGAAACCCTAGACTGGGTCACTCTGAGTCAGAACTGATTTGACAGCAATGAACAGTAATAAAAGTAAAAGGAATGAGAAAGCCATCAGTTTCTTTCCATATCATTCATCTTAAATTACAGTTTCTAGCCCTATCACTCAGCATACTAGATGGAAAGCCCCGTAGGAAAGAACACTGGAGCTGACTTCAAGCCATTAGATTTTATGATTCAGTAGCCTCTTTGACTACTTTAGGATGGGCATTCAGACTCAAAACATGTGTCTTACAAAATGAAGTCATTGTTCCTTTTATCAAGCTATGAGTATGTTTCCTTGGAAGCATGTAAAATAGTCTACCTGATTTATAACTCTGCTATGGCTTAAAATGCTGTTAACAGTACTTTAGGAAAAGTTTAGCTTCCTTGTTTTTTAAAAACAAAAACAAAAAACTTGCTACCTTTAGTCTCTGAAAGCAAAAGGAACACACTGCACTTACGTTTGTCCAATCAGATTGCATAGTTGAGGCAAATTCATTTGTGCTTTGTAGCAGAACTCAGTAGGTGTCCATCTCTAAAAACTTTAACTGATAAAAGCTAAGTTCCTGTCAAGCTCACCTGTGCTTGAAGTGTATGCTAATTATAGGCATTGCCTTTACCCTTCTCAGGATTTTATTAACCATGGATCTCAGCTTTACACCACCTTGGAGCATGAGCAGTAAATTAACTATCCAAAATGTAACAAATCTATCAAAACTGCTCCTTCTGGGAAAGAAGGGGATTGGGGAAAGAAAGGCTCCCAGTCTTGTTGAGGTATCCAGCCCTCAATCTGGCTGTTTAGACTAAGTTTTGTTGGTGTGAGGGTTGTGTCTTTAGAGGTTATAAAAGAAAAGAAAGAAGGCACGGGTGTTTCTTAAGTCACCGTATCAATTCAACCAACAAAATTAGAGCCTTCCATTTCTGTGTTTCAGGAGAGAGGCTAAGTGGCTGCAGGGTTTTCTTCCCGCCCCCGGTCAGTGGAGGAACTTATTGCTTCGGGGAAGGGCCCAGCATAGGTCTGTGCTGTGGAATGGATCCCTTTCTGCAGACCAGGCTCTTCGTGTAATTCTCCTTGGATGCTGAAAGCAGGACAAGACCTGGTCCGGGCAGAGCTGGCGGCCTGTCTGGTGCAGCCCACTCGCTCACTCACGGTGCTCAGAGGGAATTCTCGTCGCCTCTGCCTCTGCGTTTCTTCCTCCTTGTATTTAATGGAGTACCAGGCCAGAAAAATAAAAATAAATCCAACAAACTTGAGTCCAGCCGCCAAGCCAAAATAGACGAAACGAAATGATGTCACATTGTATTCCCAACAGGAGCCCTGCACACCGCATTCCTGTTGCCAGAGCATGCAGGTGGTGTCGATGACTGCGCCAAAGTAAATCGGAGTAGGAATGTATGCTAGAGTTTGGGAGAAAGAGAAAAGTATGAATACTTAGCACATCTATATATAGAGAAAACGGATCTGGACATTATCAAGTACTTGTTTGCCCGAAACTCAAGTCAAATTCATTGCTGTCAAGTTGATTCTGTTGTCGCAGAGTAGAACTGCTCCATTGGGTTGTCTTTAGTTGTAATCTTTGCAGAAGCAAGTTGCTTGGTCTTTCTTCTGTGATGACATTGGGTGGGTCAGAACCATGAACCTTTAGGCCAATTGTTGTTGTAACTGTTAAGTGCCGTCAAGTCAGTTCTGACCAATAGCAACCCTGTATAGGGTTTCTGAGGAGCACCTGGGAAGCTTGAACCATGTGCTGGATGGCAAGGTTGATACCTTGTGGTTCAAACCAACTTTGGAGTCCAGCGCATTAACCCACAGCGCCACACCAGGAGTCCTCTCCCTGGTGGTGGTGGTTGTGGCTATGTGCTGTTGAGTCGGTTCCGACTCATAGTGACCCTGCCATAGGGTTTCCAAAGTTGTAAATCTTTACGGGAGCACAAAGCCTCAGCTTTCTCTAATTTATGCCACCCAGGGGCCTTAAAATTAGGTAGAGGGAGTTGTCGCCTCATGTTACTTGATTTTCCTTTTTACATGTGAGGGGCTTCAAAAAGTTTGTGTAAAAGTTCCATTATATTATAATTCCATTTTTCCACAAACTTTTCTAAAAACTCCCCTCATACATGGTCACATCTTAATTAATATTTTGTTATGAAAGTTTTCACTACATTGTAAATAATTAAAATCCTCTAGTTTACACCTCCTAAAAAGAAGGTTTTATTGACTTTTCTTTTAGGATCATAAAAATGTCTATTGCTAAAAATGCAAACTGTGCAAATGTCAAAGTGTGCTTTTGTAGTTAAACGCTAACGACGTTCCACTAAGACCTTTTATTACCTACCAAAATTCAATACACTTAGTTCTTGGGGGGTCCTTGTCAAGTCCATGGATGTAGGAAGATTCTAAGGAAAGTATTGTCCTCGATAAGTTAGCTACCACAGCACTTGGGACATGGAAATAATTATGGTATAAAATGCATCCTTAAAGTTTATGAGTCCTCATGTGGTGCTGTGGGATAATGCACTGGACTGCAAGGTCATTTTAAACTGCAAGGTCAGTGGCTCAAACTCACCAACAGCTTCTTGGAAACTCTATACAGCGTCACTATGACTCGATGGCATTTAACAACAAAGTTTATGAAGCACAGGGAATGTTTTATCCTTTGGGCTATGAAACATAAGTCTTCACTTCCATAAGAAAGAATGGCTACTTACTAGACTTTCTATATTGCTTGCTACTCCCTTTGCCCCATTACCAACTTGTCCTTACAAATACCTGCTGTTGTTGTTATTGCTAGCCTCTGTGGAATCAGTGCCAACTCATGCTGACCCTTTGCACAATGGAATGAGCTACTGCCTGGGCCTGCGCTGTTCCCAGGGCCAGCAGTCATGGACAGGACCATTGTGATCCATGGGGTTTTCACTGTCTTTCTAGTCTGTCTTAGTCTGGACACTCTGCTGAAATCTACTCAGCATCATAGGAACACACAAGCTTCCACTCACAGATGGGTGGTAGGTATGCAGGAGGGACATTGGCTAGCACACAAACCCGGGTCTCCTGTATGAAAGGAGAATTCTACCACTGAAGCACCATTGTCTCTGCAAATGTCTATCCCCCATCCCACCCCCCCTTTCAATTTCTGCAGCAGCAATGGGCTCAAGAACAACTTTGTGAGGATTGCGTAGAACCCGGAAGTGTTTTGTTCTGTTGTGCATAGAGCCCCTATGAGTCAGAACTGATTCTATAACACCTAAAAACAGTAACAACAATTTGAATCAACATATCAAGACACTTCTGGATCCTCAATAAGAATGTATTGAAGAAAGTGATGCGGATGGGGTAGCGGGGTAGAACAAGAGAAAAGAAGAAAGGAAGAGACAGAGGAAAAGAGGGCAAGAGAGAGGAAAGGAAAGGGTTGAAGAAATAAGTGAAAGGAGAGGAAGGAGGAAAGAATAAAAGACAGAAGGGAGGGAAGACTGAGGACATGTGGGCTAATAGCTGAGGAGGCTGTTAATGCTCCCTTTTTAAGTAAGTTGTATTTATTTATAACCAGGTCTAGTCACTACAATTCAATGATTAAGGTACTTAAAATTCTGCTTTTTCTTTGCTGTTTGGGAAATGGAAATTAGCTTGTTGGACTAACTGTATTTTTTTTTTTTTTTTTTACAATCAATAGAAGTTAAGGTAAGGTTGAATTAAGTAATAAATGCCTACAGTGATCTCCCTCAGCGTCTTCCTGATGCTGCAGTGGACATCTGCTAAGTTGCCTTCCCAAACTCCAAGTTCATTTCAAATATCCTACTCCACAACCTCACAGACAGGCACAGCAATAAGAAGGATCTGGATTTTTCATTATTTTACTGCACCTTTGGTAAACACATTTCCTTCTATGAAAATGACACTTCTCAGTTTTCAGAGAGAAGTTCAAGATCAGACATCTAAACTATATGAACATATGTCAGGAGTTCCTTTAATAGCATGCCTGTTAAAAATATTACTACAAAAGGTTTATCTGCACCGCCCCCCCCACCCAAAGCCACCTATTAAGTGGAGCTAAAAGCTGTTCCCAGAAAGGCCTCATTCTCAAGCTGAGCCATTAACCGCAACAAATGACAAACTGAGACTCCCAAAGTGGGTTAATGAGTCAAAGGGTCAGGGAGTACCATTTCAAAATATTTCACCCTTCAGAGCTGAAATAATTTTGTGAATTTCAATCCCCAAAAGTTTTTGGGTTGTTTTGATTTTTCCCCCCGTGGGCACTAATACTGATTACTGGGGGGAAACCTGATGACGAGGAAGTCAATTTGAAATTGGTCTACGGATGGGACTACTTCATACTTCACATGTTTATAGATTGTGTGTGTGAAAATCAAAATGGCATTCTTAGAGCACAAATGAATTCTGTGGTTCACCACAACAAGTGCAAAAAGCCTTGTAGGGTTGTTTTTGTTGTGAGCTGACTTCAAGTTGGTTCTGAGTCATATCGACCCCATATATGTTTTCTGAGGCAGAAATCCATATAGGGTTTCATGGGGGCAGAAAGCCTTATCTTTCTCCAGCAGAGCAGCTGGCGGCTCAGATCACAGACCTTCTGATATAGAGCTTACGGTATGGAGCCACTGCACTCCTCCTGGTAGGGTCGTCCCTTATAGTCATTTGAGGTTCTTCCTTTAAAAATATTTTTCTTCTCTCTTTTCCTCAGAAAATGAATACATAGGCATGCTGTTTAACCAGTCTAGTAAACAAAGGCATATTTGCCTAAGTTATGGCAGGTATGGTCTATGGCCTGCCAGGGAGCCACTTGAAGAGGGCATCACTGAGCAATATCTCTTAATCACAGCTGTTTCCATCACCAACTGTGCGAGATCATTTAGCAAGTTAAGACCCGTTTCATATTTGAGGGCCTCTGTGGCAAGGTCAACAGTTCAAAACTACCAGCCGCTCCATGGGAGAAAGATGAGGCTTTCTACTCCCGTAATGATTTACAGAGATGCTATGGGTTGGAAACCCTGTACAGGGTCACTATGGGTCGGAACCGACTTGCCGGCACTTAACAACAACAACATGGCATCCTGAGGTGGTGCTGTAGGACAAGGAATACACTGCTAATTGCATGATCCGTGGTTCAAACCCTCCAGCCACTCCTTGAAAACTCTATACAGGTTCACTCTGAGCCAGACCAGAATTTGTCTGTCAGTTTGTTGTACCCTGGTGGCTCATGTGTTACTGTGAGTCTGGAAGCTATGCCACAGGTATTTTAATATCAGCAGGGTCATCCATGGTGGACAGCTTTCAGCTGAGCTTCCAGACAAAGGCAGACTAGGAAGAAGCAGAGAGAGTCTACTTCAGAATATTTAGTCACTGAAAACCTTATGAATAGCAGTGGAACACTGTCTGCACCAGAATATTAAATATTGACACACGATGAAGAGCACCATAATATTGTCAGATATAGTGGGGGAAAATGAGCTCCTCAGGTCAGAAGGCACTGAAAATGTGACTGGGGAAGAGCTGCCTCCTCAAAGTAGAGATGACCATGATGACATGAATGGAATAAAGCCCTTGGGACCTTCATTTGCTGGTGGGGCACAATGCAAAATGAAGAGAAACAGCCATTAATAATCAGAACATGGAATGTACGGGGTATGAATCTAGGAAAATTGGAAATTGTCAAAAATGAAATGGAATACAAAAACATTGATATCCAAGGCGTTAGTGAGCTGAAATGGACTGGTATTAGCCATATTGAATTTGACAATCACATAGTTTACTATGCCGGGAATGACAAATTGAAGAGGAATGGTGTCTCATTAAACATCAAAAAGAACATATCAAGGTATGTCTTGAAGTACAACACTAACTGTGTTAGGATAATATCCATACGCCTACAAGGAAGAACAGTTAATACCACTATTATTCAAATTTATGCATCACCCACTAAAAACCATTGATGATGAAATTGAAGAATTCTACCAACTTCTTCAGTCTGAAATTGATCAAACATGCAATCAGAATGTATTGATAACTACTGGCGATTGGAATGCAACAATTGGAAACACCGAGTAAGGATCAGTAGTTGGAAAATACAGCTTTTGTGATAGAAACGATGCTGGAGACAGCTTGATAGAATTTTGCAACACTTTTGATATAATTTTGTCAGTAAGAAGACAAGAAAGAAGGAAAAGACCAAAATGGATGTCAGAAGAGACTCTGAAACTTGCTCTCCAGTGTAGAGATGCTAAAGCA
>NW_006408554.1:7861158-7875410 GCF_000296735.1 Chrysochloris asiatica | reverse complement strand
TTGAAGAGCAAAGATGTCAGTTTGAGGACTAAGTTGTGCTGATCCAAGCTATGGTATTTTCAATAACCTCATATGCATGTGAAAGTTGGACAGTGAATAACAAAGACAGTAAAAGAATTGATATATCTGAGTTATGATGTAGGAGGAGAATATAGAAAGTACCATGGACTGCCAAAAGAACAAACAGATCTGTTGGAAGAAGTACAGCCTTGGAAGCCAGGATGGCCAGACTTCATCTCTCATACTTTGAACATATTACCAAGATAGTCCAGTCCCTGGAGAAGGATATGTTTGGTAAAGTGGAGGGTAGGAGAAAAAGAGGAAGACCCCCAATGAGATGGATTGCCACCTTTGCAGCAGCAAAGGGCTAGAGTGTAGCAATGATTGTGAATTTGGTGCAGGAATGGGCAGTGTTTCATTTTATTGTGCATAGGTTTGCTATGAGTTGGTACTGACTCGATGGCACTTAGCAACAATGAGTCGTAACCAATTCCATAGCACTTAACAACAGCAGGGTTCAAGGGCCAGACTGTGTGAGCTTCCTTTGCTAAGTATAGAAAGAAAAGAAGCTCAAAGAAAAAAATGACTTTGAACACATCACAGATCAGTTTTCATCACTGAAAGCAAAGAAGGCGCAGTTATAATTTTCATGCAGTGCCATAAGGTGGTAAATACAAGATTAATGAAGTTGACTTTTATTTTTGAATTGATATTATAATGAAATTATCCTAAAGATGGTACTTAAATGAGATGTTTAAGCTAGGGTGCAATTTCAGTACTTACCACAGATGCTATTTTTCATAGATATGCCTCTGGCAATAAATTTGTTGTTGTTGTTGTTAAGTGCCATCGAGTAGGTTCTGATTCACAGTGATCCTGTGGGTTTGAACTGCCAACCTTATGGTTGGCTGTCCAGTACTTATCCTACAGTGCCACACCAATTCATTTATCAACTGGTGTCAAGTCAGTTTCACCTCATGATCCATGTTTGTCAGAGTAGAACTATGCTCCCAAGTATTTTCAGTGGCTGATTTTTATTCAGAAATAGGTCACCAGGCTTTTCTTCCACAGCGACTCTAATTGGGCTCGAGCTTCCAAACTTTCAGTTAGCAGCAGAGTGCATTAACCATTTATACTACCCAGGGACCAAATTAAGTATAAAGAAGTAAAGAATTGAAAATTGCACACATAACATGAGAACCGATTTCTCAGAAAACCATTGTTTTTCTGTTAAAAAGACATAAAGACAAAAAAGTTCCAAGATAATAAGCTGACTACAAATCACTTGGTTCAAAAGTTCCTACAGTACAAAACATTCTGGGGGAACTCAGCCCAAGTTAATGTTCACAGTGAAAAGGAAACAAATCTAAACTTGGTTGTGCTTTGTTTCATCAAATGACAGAACTGCTCAGCTTTCAGATCAAGCAAAAAATTAGGGAAGTTGTACAATTACCACAAACCAGTAAATTTCTAGCTATGCATGGGAACAAATGACTTGACCTGCCATTTTTAAAGGACAGTGAGAATTTGTCGTCTCCAAAAGTGAACTAAAAGGCACACTTGCAAATCAGGAACATACCAAGTGTTCGCAGCAAAACAAACTGCATTCCCAGTGCAAAAGGTCTCTCCTCATCTTCTACAGACCTGTGGAAAAAGAGGACAAAAAAATGTTTTTTTAAGTAATTGCTCCAAGAAAATGAAGGCCAAATCAAACTGGCCAAAGAGATGTTGTGCCAAACTATTTAATTTGCTAAAACTTATTTATCACCAAGCAAAACTGCTGATGGCTTAGTCACTGAATTAAAGCCTCCCCAAGGAAGACATTGGAGAAAATCTGATGAACTCTATTTGTTTCTGTGTTAGGAGTGGAGGATGGTCAATGATAACACAAGGCTGATTGCTGAAGAGGCTGAAGTGACTCTAACTGAGCTTCCAAAATCAGTTCTATTTAAAAAGTAATGATCCATATAATCTTATCCTAACATACTCTGTCTTAGTCTCCTGAATTTTCCTGAATGGCAAAGATGCACTCTGGAATTACTCCCATAATTCCTCAAAGGAAAATATAGGGAAAAGATACACAGGAAAATGTAATATAGCTATGGATTACAAAGAATAGGTATTCCAGAACACTGAATTGTGGTCATGAGGAACCTGTACAGAGAACAACAGGCAGTCGTTTGAACAGAATGAGGGGAAACGGAGTAGTTTAAAATCAGGAAAGGTGTACGCCAGTGTTGTACCATTTTACAATACTTATTCAATCTGTTGTCACGTGGTGTTGAGTCTCATAGTGACTTTGTATAGAGTTTCCAAGGAGTAGATGATTCACAGTCTAGTGCTGATCCTACAGTGCCACAAAAGGAATCTGTATGCTGAACAAATAATCAAACAAAATGGATTATATGAAGAAGAACATGGCATCAGGATTGGAGGAAGACTCATTAACAACCTACGATATGCAGGTGATACAATTTTGCTTGCTGAAAGCAAAAAGGACTTAAAATACTTAGTTATGAAGATCAAACACCATAGTCTTCAGTATGGGTTGCACCTCAGTGTAAAGAAAACAAAAATCCTCACAAGTGGACCAATAAATGACATCATGATAAATGAAGAAAAGACTGAAGTTGTCAAAGACTTCATTTTGCTTGGATCCACAATCAATAGTAACCAAAAATCAAATGATGGATTGCACTGGGCAAATCTGTTGCACAAAACCTCTTTAAAATGTTCAAGAGCAAAGATATTAGTGTGAGGATTAAGGTGCACCAGATCCTAGCCATGGTATTGTTCAATAGACTTCGATGCATGTGAAAGTTGGACAATGAATAAGATAGACTATAGAAGAACTGATGCATTTCATTTATGGTGTTGGAGAAGAATTTTTAAAGTACGATGGACTTCCAAAATAACAAACAAATCTGTGTTGGAAGAAGTACAGCTAGAATGCTTCTAAGAAGCCATGATAGTGGGACTTTGCCTCTCATACTTCAACATGGTATCAGGAAGGACCAGTCCCTAGAGAAGGGCATCATGCTTGGTGTAGTAGAGAGTCAACAAAAAAAGAGAAATAACCCCAACGAGATGGATTGGCTCACACGTAACAATTGTGAGAATGGTACAGGACCAGGCACTGGTCACTATCAGTTGGAGCTGACTTAAAGACCTCAACAGCAACATCATACGTACTAAGAAAAACAAAACAAAGCATAAAGGAAACAAAAGTCAGATAAAGAATTATTCTCTACCAGCCACCTCACTTTTCTTCTCCTAAAATGTATGCTCCAAGTAATTTCAGTATCACATAAAAATGTGCAGTGTTCTGACTTTATAGTTAGGATTTTTTCCTGAATTTTTTATTTAGATGCTAATTTTTTTATTTAGATGGTGCTTTTGTAATGTCTGAACACTATAAAATGAGTAGCCCTTTTACGAGGTTTTTTTTTTTTAGCCATCTCTTATAAAGTTCAAATAATTAAATAATTTCAGTGAATCATTTTAAGGTACATGTACATCTTTTTTAATGACGAGGTACTTTATCCTTTCTAGGTACATGATATAAAATCCCTGTGTTCCAGTCTCTTGTTCTCCTTTCCTAATGTCTTTGCTTCACATAGCAGTTTGTATACTGCTAGAAAGTGCAGCCAGAGCACTCGGATGTCAGGATGGTCAAACTTCATCTCTCATACTTCGGACATACTGTCAGTAGGGACCAGTCACTGGAGAAGGATATCATGTTTGGTAAGGTGGAGGGTCAGAGAAAAAGAGGAAGACCCCCAGTGAGATGGATTGGCAAAGTGGCAGCATCAATGGGCTCAAGCGTGGCAACAATTGTGAGGTTGACCCAGGACCAGGCAGTGTTTCATAAGGTCACCATGAGTCAGTGCTGACTTGATGGCACCTAACAACAACAATGATGCTGTAGGGTAAGCACTGGACCACAACGTTGGCAGTTTAAGCTTACCAGACACTCCTTAGAAACCCTATACAGAGCTGCTATGAGTTGGAACCAACTCAATGGCACTTAACAACAACAACAACATAGCTGCTATTCTGCAAACATCTGTTGATTGAGGAATTGAACTGGTAAACTTTCATGTGCTGTTATCTTAATATCAAGAAAGGCTTTGCTTGGAAATGTCTAACTTGGCACCCAATAGAAGAGAGGACAAAATGTGTACCATACAAGCTGTCCAGCAGTGGTTGCTAAAGCAGTGATGTTTCTGACCCACTTCCTGCCAGGTGCCAGCACTGTGGGATTCTAAGAAGCCACGGAGCAGATAAGAAGGAAGAACAAGAATTGACTCTGTTTCCTTCCTCCCTCAGTGCACTGTGCTCCTGGCCCCACTGAACTGCCATGGATGTGCTCGGCCTTCCTTTCTGTGACACAGTCTTTACTGTAAATACTACCACACTGATTCTGTTTTCACTCGCAAGATGCTAATGCCAACATTTTTAGTAGGCTCCAAGTACAATCTATGTCTTCTTATAAAACAAAAAGCACACAAAATAGGGTATGTAACAAACATGACAAACAATCCATGCCACAAACAACGGAAAAAAATGTATTTCCCAGTCTACTCTTTCCTTGAGTCACTTCCAAACATTGAAATGATAGTATCATTAATGCAGTCAGCATTTTGAACTGCAGACCCAGAATACAGTGTCATTGATCCTGGGGCTGTTCACTAACTACACACTGGAGGTAAAGTCCTTTTCTGTACACACAACTTAGCAGCCCCCTCTGGGGTCAGACTTATTCTAATTAACTTCTAGTTTTCAGCTCTTGAAGTTGAACATTTTAAGGTTGACTTCAGAAACCAAAGGCATTCAGATGAGTTTCAACTAAACAACAGGACCAGGACTCAACTTAATAAAGAAAGTTCTGGAGAATGAAATGTTAGAAACTTTCTTTCCTTTTCTGAGTTGGAAAAAAACCTCAATACCAGGCAAATATCTCAACAATCTTTTCATTGTTTTTCTCATTGCTTTATCACATCAGTTCCTATTCCCAGAATATGCCTTCTACCAACTCTAAATCCATAGACTCCACCCTTTAAGTGGAATAGTTTTTCTCACCTGAGTGTTACTATGATGGCTGATGGTTGGGCACAGGCTGTGATGAAGGTGACTATGAAAAGGAAAATTAAGAATGGGATAAGGGTATTACAGGCCCGTTTACACTTCCCAGACACAGCATAGCCATTCTCGTTGAGATAGGTTTTCACAATCACCACACGAAGCTGACTGCGCTGACCCACTGTGGGTGGAGTGATCACCTGTCGGCTCTGGACACAGGTGCATTCCGTGTAATTCCGTATCTGAGAGGACAAAATAAAGATCAGTTGGATTCTAATCACAAGCAAAATGGGACACAGGAATAGGAAGACAAATGAATAAAAATGTAAAATAATTTCAGTAATTAAAAGATGCAAAACATGTCTTTGAAATTGTCTTCCTCATTGAAAATCATAAGGATCCAATACCAAAATCTACTCATTAAAAATCTGTGAACCAAAACTTTTCTAAGAAGCTTTCAGAATTGAATTCTATAACATTTACATCTGTACTGCCATTTTGGACTTTCCAAGTAGACAGGTGACTCAAGAAGAGGAAACATATCTTATTTTTATTTGCACTTACCAGCACACCTAGCACAATCCTGAGAACAGAGTGGGCCCTTCTGTACGTGTGTGAGAGGCATGTAGGAACTGTGAAACCATCATGCTGAACCAAATGAGTCAGTCACAAAAGGATAAATGCTGTACGATTCCACTAACATGAAATAGCTAGACTATGTAAATATATCCATACCTAAATTTACTGGCTGCCATGAGTGGGTAGAAGGAGGTGAAGAAGGGGGACTTGTTGTTTAGGGGACATTGAGCTTTAGAAGCAGATAACGGTGATGGTCGCACAACAAGAAGCCACCAAATTGTGCATGGAAGGAATGTTGGTATGGCAAATGTTTCAATACATGTATACAACAAATAATTAAACAAACAAACCAAAATGTAGAAGATTCCTAACATAACCATAGTGACTTCAGCACCAAGAGTACAAAACAAAGCTCTTATTGGCTGCCTATTTTAAACACCTATTTAGTTCCTTTGATTAGCTATGCCCTGTCCATGGATGGAAGTTAAATAAGGCTCCCATGCTCCTGGACTCTGACAAAGACAGGCTGTCTGGAAGCACCAATGAGCCCAAATTCAATTGGTCAATTTTCTGCAAAAACATAAGCATGTTCAAGTGTTGTTCTCATGTGCTGAGGGTATAGAAGAACAAAAGAAAATCTGTGAACTGCCCAAATTTCTACTTAAAGTCAATGCAAAAGTCAAAAAATAAAACACTACTGAGTGTTACTTACACAGCACCAAAACAATTTGATAAAAGTTAATTAAATCAGCCAACCAACCTTCCTGACCAGTGGGTTGCTTTTTACTGAATGGACATCAACTGAACTTCCCGGCCACAGCGATCATCCAATCCCTTAGAGCAGTAGTCTGAAGGTAAGTGCTTTGGGGCCTCCTCACATAAAGCACTGCTGGCCTTTGAGGGCCTAGTTACTATCTACCACAAACAACCGATCTCATGCCTCTTTCAACATGGTATAGGATGGAGAGCGACCAACAGGAGTTCTCTTTCTATCACTGTAATTTAAGACTCAGAAATCAAATTTGATATCCCCAAACACATGATTAATGGTATAATCCCTCATCACTTGGACAAAAAGCAAATTCATTTTAACATTTTCATTAACACATTCTCCTACAGTCTGTTTTTATGCAAAGAGCCAGACTATGCTCAATAAAGATCTGCGATAAAATGAAAACCTTTTCCCACAGTATTACAGCCTATTTATAATTTACGGGGAAAGAAATTCTCAAAATAGCCCATTCTTGAAGGGACAGAAACGCCTTTACTCTGTCTAGAGTAAAACTAGAGGGCTGGGGTGGGAGTATGAACTGACAGTCTATGAAAAATAACCTCTATCCATCTTCACAGAAACCCATCTCAGGAGGTGCTCTCCTGTCTTTTCTATCAGAAACACATGTAGTGTCCATCTTGACCTTCAAATCCATCACACGGGCCCTGTCAGAGTAACAAACGAGAAGCCCAGTGCTCAACCTTATCAAGTTTCACTGACTTGGCACAGAACGGAAAACAGGAGAGAGCTGATATGGAACCAAACCATTAAACGCAAATGTTCTATTGTCTTTGGAATAAAAATGAAAGTATTGCATGATTTTCTTTCCTCTAGGTCTTGTCAGATGGTATTTTGTAGGTTATTTGAAAATAAAGACTGACGTCATCATGGTAGCATATGAATTTCCACATGGCCTTGTCACAGGTTGTTGGATTGATGTGAGAACATGAACTTGTGAAATATACTCACCCCGGTGCTAAGATTACCACTGTTAACACAGCCAGCCAAACAAGGGTTAAAGTATGTAATTCCATCTGATCCACAGACTGGCTCATACTCATGTATTTTACAACCACAATTAACATTGCAACTTCCTGTCAGATTCCTATGGGACATGGTGAGTGAAGGTCTAAGAGAGAAAAGAAGTAGGTCATAAGAAACACACATTACAAAAGAACCAATAGGACAGATCTTAGTTCTGATAATTCGTAATTTGTCTACTTTAGAAAAGATATTACCATTATATCAAAGTGAAGGTACCATAAAACAGCCATTATAGAAAATTTTCTTTGTGTCTTTAACACAAAACAAGGACTCTTGGTGTGGCACTTTAGGATCAGTACTGGTGTGTGAACCATAAGGTTGGCAGTTCAGACCCATGAGCAGCTCCTCAGAAACCCTATACAGGGTCACAATGAGTCAGAACCAACTCAATGGTGCTTAACAACAACAACAACAAAACACAACAAAGAATAATACTTCATTTTTTCAATATGTTCTTATCAAATAATCTGTTGCTTCAGTTCTACCCTTAGCAGTTAAGGCCATGAGTCAGGCATAGCACATTTTAATAAAGGGTAGGACTGTGTGAGTCTCTTTCCTCTTTGTGAAGCCAGAGGAAGACAGACATGGCCTCTATGCCATTTTTGTAGCCACTGAAAACCTAAAGAATAGCATCAGAACATTGTCAGATATAGTGCCAGAAGATGAGTCCCTTAGGTTGGAAGGCACTCAAAATATAACTGTATTTTGGACTGTTGCCTCCTCAAAGTAGAGTTAAGCTAATGATGTGAATGAAGCAAAGCTTTTGGGACCTTCATTTGCTGATGGGGAACAACTCAAAGTGTGAAGAAATGACTCTAAACATCCATTAATAATCAGAACGTGGAGTGTACAAAGGATGAATCTAGGAAAATTGGAAGTGGTCAAAAATGAAAGGGTAAGGATAAAGATCAATAGTATAGACATTATGAGCTGAAACAGACTGGCAGTCAAGATGCATTGATAATTACTGGTGATTGAAATAAGAAAGTTGGAAACAAAGGAGAAGAGTAGTAGTTGGAAAATATGGTCTTAATGATAGAAATGATGCTGTAGATCGAATGATAAAAATTTTCAAGATCAACAATTTATTCATTGTAAATATCTTTTTTCAATACCCTAAAAGGTGACTGTACATGTGAACCTCACCAGATAAAATATACAAGAATCAAACTGACTATATCAAATGGAAGAAACAATGGAGAAACTCAGTATCATCAACCATAACAAAGCCACGGCAGATTGTGGAATGGAACACTAATTACTCATACACAAGTTCAGGTTGAAGTTGAAGAAAATTAAAACAAGCCCATAAGAGCTAAAATATGACCTGGAGTATATGCTACCAGAATTTAGAGACCATCACAAGAGCAGATTTGATGACCACAAACCAGAAGAGCTGTGGGATGACATCAAGAACATCAAACATGATGAAAACCAAAAGTCATTATAGACAGGAAAGAAAGAAAAGTCCAAAATGGATATCAGAAGACACTCTGTAACTTGTTCTTGAGCACAGAGAAGCTAAAGCAATTGGACGAAATGAAGAAGAGGGTTGAACAGAAAATGTCAAAGGATAGCTGGAGAAGATAAAGTAAAATATTATAATGAAATATGCAATGATCTCAAATTAGAAAACAAAAAGGGAAGAATATGCTCAACATTTCTTAAGCTGAAAGAACTGAAGAAAATAATCAAGCCTTGAGTTACAATATTAAAAGAATCATCACTATGGGTCAGTACCGACTTGATGGCACCTAACAACAACGACAACAATGGGCAAAATATTGAATGATGCAAGAAGCATCAAAAGAAAATTAAAGAAATGCACAGTCACTATACCAAAAAGAATTGGTTGATGCTCAATCATTACAAGAGGTATTATGATTTAAAAACACTGATGGACAAAGTTCAAGTTTCTTGAATTTATTAATTAAAATATTTTGGCAAACTGATGCAGCACTGGAGGCACTCACTCATCTATGCCAAGAAATTTGGAAGATAGCAATCTGGCCAACCAATTGGAAGAGATCCATATTTGTGCCCATTCCAAAGAGAGATGACTCAACAGAATGCAAAAATCATTGAACAATATCATTAATATCACATGCAAATAAAAGTAGGCTGAAAATAATTTTTAAATGGATGTAGTAATATACGGATAGGGAGATATCAGAAATTCAAGCTGATTCAGAAGAGGATGTGGAACAAGGGATATCATTGATGACAATAGGTGGACCTTGGCTAAAGCCTGAGAATACCAGAAAGATGTTTACCTGTGCTTTATTGACTTTTCAAAGGCATTCAACTGAGTATATCATAACAAACTATGGATAACACTGTGAAGCATGAGTATTCCAAAACACTTAATTGTGCTCATGAAGAACCTGTACATAGATCAAGAGGCAGTTGTTTGAACAGAATAAGCAGATACTAAATGGTTTAAAATCAGAAAGGTGCACCAGGGTTGTATCCTTTCACCATATGCATTTAGTCTGTATGCTGAGCAAACAATCCCAGAAGCTGGATTATATGAGAAAGAATGTGGCATCAGGATTGGAGGAAAACTCATTAATAACCAGCAATCTATAGATGACATAACCTTGCTTGCTGGAAGCTAAGAGGACTTAAAATACTTACTGAAGAAAATCAAAGACTACAACCTTTAGTATGGTTTGCAACTCAATGTTAAGAAGACAAAAATCCTCACAACTGGGCCAATAAATAGCATTATAATAAATGGAGAAAAAAACTGAAGTTGTTAAAGACTTCATTTTGCCTGAATCCATAATCAGTGCTCCAGGAAGCAGCAGTCAAGAATTCAAAAGACATATTGCATTAAGCAATTCTGCTGCAAAAGACCTTTTTAAAGTGTTAAAAAAAACAAAGATGTCACTTTGATGTGCCAGGATTTATCTTTAATGACTAGAGTGAGTACCTTCTTCCAGTAGCATAGCACCTTCCAACCATGCACACTAATCTGTAAACATAAAGGGTTGTTGTTCAAAGGTTTTTCTCCAGTAGCCCATTTCAACTTAGACAACTGAGTGCTCAAAATTTAATGGGAAGAAAAAATCCATAGCAATATTAAAAGCTTATCAAGAAAGTTCTTTAGAAATGTAGAAATAAAATAAATTCTGTTCTTTAATCATGTTACTCCACAGAAGAAAATATATCACAAACCTGTGATAACCATTAAGTTCAAACTCTCAGAAAAATACCATTTTAAAATTAAAATATATCTTTAAATAATGATTCTAGATCAGTAGTTCTCAACAGGAACAATTTTGTCCCTCAGCAGGCATTGCCAGTGTTAGAAGACAGGGGTGGCTATCACAATTTAGAGGGAGCTCAGCAGCTTTCCTTGGAAACCTTGTACAGGGTTGCTATGAGTCAAAACCAACTCAATGGCAGTCAAGTCACTGGCATCTAGTGGGTGCTGCTAAATATTCTACAATGCACAGGGTAGCCCCCACAACAAAGAACTATCTGATGCAAATGCCAACAGGGCCAAGACCGAGAAACCTTATTCTAGATCAACTATCACATTCCACAGATGATGAAATGTAGTCCCAGTGGAGCCAAGAGATTTGCTATGAAGCTGATTGATGCTCTGCTAACTAGTATCGTTCATACAAAAAAGCATTCTGGTGTGCATTACAATTATCTTCACCAATACTTCAAGAACTACAATGTAATCCTATTTTAAATGAGGGGCTTAAATATTATACTAATATGACTAGTACTGTTGCTATTTAGAAATTACATTTCATATTAACAGTATGTTTTAAATCAGGATTGGAATAAGATCCATTAACAACCTGCAATATGCACATGATACAACCTAGCTTGCTGAAAGTGAAAAGGACTTTAAATATTTATTGGTGAAAATTAAAAAAGACCACTGCCTTCAATATGGATTATGCCTCAATGTAAAGAAAACAAAAAGCCTCACAGCTGGACCAATAAATAACATCATGATAAATGGAGAAACAATTGAAGTTGTCAAAGGCTTCATTTTGCTCAGATCCACTGTCAACACTTATGGAAGCAGCAGTCAAGAAATCAAATGGCATATTGCATTAGGCAAATCTGCTGCAAAGTCCTCTTTAAAGTGTTCAAGAGCAAAGGTATCAGTTTGAGAACTAAGGTGCACCTGATTCAAGCCATGGTATTTTTCAACTGCCTCATATGCCTGTGAAAATTGGACAATGAATAAGGAAAAGTATGGAAGAATTGATACATTTGAGTTATGGTGTTGGAGGAGAATATTAAAAGCACAATGTACTGCTAGAAGAGCAAACAAATCTATGTTCGAAGTACAGCCAGAATGCTCATCAGAAGCTAGGATGGTGAGCCTTATCTCGCATACTTCAGGTATGATATCAGAAAGGACCAGTCCCCAGAGAAGGACATCATGCTTGATTAAAGTGGATGGTCAGCAAAACTGAGGAAGACCCCCAACAAAGTAGATAGGTACAATGGCGGCAGCAATGGGCTTAAGCAACACGATTGTGAGGATGACGCAGGACCAAGCCGTGTTTCATACAGTTGTGCATACGGTCACTATGAATTGAAACCAGCTCAATGGTGCTTGATAACAATGATTTGCGTTCATTTATGACAGCCACAGATTCCATATGCCTCTCCTTAAAGGGTACCTCAATACAAAAGAAAATAATCTAAAGGGAATATCATCTGCCTCAAGACCCACTGATTACACTAAAATCAAAGTTTTCCTAAATTCAAGAAACCCAAGTATAGTCCTAAGTCACTCTAGGGTATTGTATGTTCCATTTTTACAAGATATCATGATGCCTGATACAAAGAAATGATAAAATGTGAAAGCTATAAGAAAATCAATTCAGGCAAGAAATATAAATAACAATGAAAGGAAGCAGATGTTCGTCAAAAAGTCATTGGGGGAAAGGTGATTGTGGCACCAAAAAAGATGCTGACATGGTTAATCTTTTACATTGGGCTGATGGGAAAAGAAGCCATTGTTTAGAAGAGCAATGTTTTGCTTGATCATCACTCTCCTTCCAGAAACAGACGGGATTAGAATAATGGTGTGAGTTTTAAAACCTTAGCAACGTTAATCAAGAGTCCATAGGTAGCACAATGGGACCACCCAGAAGAAGGTCTGGTGATTTACTTCCATAAAATCAGCCATTGAAAACGCTATGGAGCACGTTCTATTCTGAACACATTTGGAGCCACATGAATTGGATTTAACTTGATAACAACTAGTTTTTACCATTAAGTAAACTCTCATTAACCTAAAGTGAATTCATCAGGGGGGCATAAAAGGCACAAGGGTTGTTGTGTACCACACTAATTCTTGTACAAAAGTAATGTACATTGCCTTTTCAATGAAAAAAAATAATTTCTGAGATAAGAGACTCATGTTAACTCATGAGTCAATGAAAGCATTAATTTCAGTTGAGGCACAGGGTCCAACTAACAAATGCCTTTTAACAGCATGGTCCAAGCTGCAAGTCTGAGGGTCACACACAATAAATTACTACAAATTTTACATAATTATAGAGCTAGAAAAGGCAGGAGTCTCTGAAATGATCTAGTACAACCTCTCAATTTTAAAGATAAGGAAACTATGAGAAGGTATGAATGTGCCCTGCAATCACTGAAGGCTCAAGAAAGCCAGCTATGAGGTGAAGACCAAAAGGAGAAAAACAACAACAAAAAGGTTACCCAACTTTATTAAATCAATAACTTAATCAATCTTTACTTAAAGCAATACATAGTAATTAAATAGATTGCTGTTTTATATATGGTGGTTGTGTGCCGTGCAGTCAGTTCAGACTCATAGCAAACCTGCATAGTGTTTCTCTGAGGCTGTATATCTTTATGAGAGCCTCATCTTTCTCCCATGGCTGGTTGAACCACTAACCTTGAGGTTAGCAGCCCAAGTCGTAACCACAATGCTACCAGAGCTCCTTGTTTTATATATATACCTGCCGCAGCATCAAAACCATTAAATGCATGTATATAAGGACATGGTGTTGTCCTTAAGTGCCCTGAGTCAGATCTGACTTAGCGACACTGTATAGGGTTTCTGAGGAGCGGCTGGTGAGTTTGAGCCACTGACCTTGTGGTTAGCAATTCAATGTTTTTTCTACAATGCCACACCAGTACTCCATGTAAGGACATAGTTGTCTGCAAATATCATCATCAATTGTGGCCTATTATTCTACCCCAAGACCTAATGAATACTGGAACCTCCCTGACAAACTTCTACTGATGTCCATACATCAAAGAGGAGCTCCAAATCTTCCATCTGCCTCCTTTAACATGCCCCCTACTACCATTTAGTAGATTTCTGACACTGGGTCCATCATCTAGTTTTCCTGAACTTCAGTATTCTGTTAATGTGGTTGCTAATACCTCTGCTGCCTATAGGAGACAAGAGCAAGAATATTCAAGTTAAGGGGGCTAGGCTATAACATACCATGGATCTTCAGAAAGTCTGTAAAAAAATTGAATTGAATCACCATAGAAAGCTTGTAAGTCCATCTTCTGATTGTAACTGATTGGAATACCTAAAATGGGGCTACAACGTGCCCAGTGAAGGAGGCGTCCTGCGGAGCCTCTGTAATACATAAGGCTATAGGTGGAAGCCTGAACCACGTCCAGATCACCAGAGATGGGAAATTCCCACTTGAAAGGACAAGCAGACCAACCTGGAGTGGCTAGAAGAACAGAAGATACTTCTTGAAAGAAAGACTTACGGGAAAAATATAAAACAACATAGGCAGAC
>NW_006408554.1:7822906-7859256 GCF_000296735.1 Chrysochloris asiatica | reverse complement strand
ATATTTCCTTCCTGCATTTTTTAGGTGAACATTGGAGTCCTGGTGTGGCGCTGTGGGTTAATGCACTGTACTACAAAATTGGTTTGAACCCGAAGGGCAGCGTTTCAAACTCACCAGGCACTCCTCAGAAACCCTATACAGGGTTGCTCTGGGTCGGAACTGACTTAACTTAATGGCACTCAACAACAGTAACAACAAAGTTTAACATTAATAATGTATTGATATTCAGATTTACAGTTTTTATTCTTTTTAAATTTCTACATACATTACATGGTGAACATTTTTTTTTTTTTTACTGAGTATTTGAAACTGAGGGCACAGACTGGCAAATTTAGTCCTATGCTTAATAATATTCACAGAGATTTTTGGAATAAAAAGGCTTATTATGTTTGAACAGATACTGCATACTCTCTTTACTTTCTCTTTCTCTTTTTTTTTTATAGACTGAAGAGATGATTTATTATACACATGTTACATTCAGCCACAGCTGAGAACAGAGAACAGGCTAGTCAAGAATGTCATAGGTCCAGGACAAATGATCAAAACAAACTGAATTAGTGCAACAAGGTGGATCTCAGGTGTTCCCAGCATTCCTCAACTGGCGATGGAAGTTCTAGATCCATTGAGCCAGAAGTTCTAGACAGTAGCACAGAATCAAACACTTGTTTCAGCATGGTGGCCTCTGGCATTCCATATTCCTGCTGCTGTCACTTCTGTGGGTGCACACACTAGCATTGACCTGGACCTTTCTTGTTCTGCGCTTCAGCCTACACCTTCACTTCTTCCTCCACTTGGCTCATAGGTTTCTAAGAAGATGGCGCTAAGGCCGAGAGTGATATTGTATACTCTTAAAGACTTCATGATGATTTGTGTCAATCTTGGATACAAAATCGAAAACTCAGTGGAAAGTAAATCTTCTTATACTTTTTATCCCCCTCAATACTCCTAAAATGAAGTAAAACAAGTTGTGTTTACATATCCAAGTATAATCCAATAGTGGATTACAAGCAGGACTGCTAACCACAACATTAAGAGTTCTAATCTACCAGTAGTTCTGCTCCCGTAAAGATTTACAAACTCAGAAATCCTATACAGGGTCTCTATGAGTTGGAATTGACTCAGTGACACACAGCACCACCATCAGATGGAGTCAAATCTTATAGCTAGAAAAGAATTTTAAGTCTATTAATAAAACTAGGTGTAATACTCCCTCTATAAGTATCTATAAGCTCCTTTAAGCAACTTTTTCCCTCTAGCTTTTAGCAGCTGCTTTTAAACTAAATAAACAACAATAAACAAAATATTTTGAATGGTGCCAAGCAATTTAGACAGTGTGGGGGGAGGGCAGGGGAGGGGGAAACGACAGCAGATAAAACTGTCCATGAGACACAGATGGTGACATGAATGGTTTCACTGGAGAATTTTGGAGAACAATTTGGTTAGAAACGCTGGTCCTGGGGTGGAGTTCAGACTAGAGTAACAGCTCAATACACCTTGTTGCAGGATGGCAAGACTAGGTACGAAGGCAAAAGGATGAGATGCACCTACAGGAAGCCAAGGCAAAAGTCTGAAGTAACGCACTATATTTATTTTATTTCTAAAGTCTCAATGCTATGGGGAGGCCCCTGGTTGGCATGGTTTGTGTTCAACTATGATCGGAAACATTGTGGGTACAAACTCACGAGAGGTACTGCTGAAGAAAGGGCTGGCAACCTGCTTCTGTAAAGACTGCAACCAAGAACACCCTAGGGAGCAGTTCTACCAGTGTCAGATTGCCCAATAAGCAAGGTAAATACAGATTCATGTGTACTTATTCACTAATCTGCCGTGAACAATCCCACATTTTCCCCCCACATCAAAGACACTGCTTCTAGGTACAGATGGTGTCTGTCTATTGGATTATACTTGGGTATGAGACAGTCAAGCATTCAAAACCAAGAGGCAACATGTACCTGAGGAAAATGGCGAGAAGGGATAGGAAGGTAGGTGGACTGGAAATAGGGCCCACAGGCAGGAAGAGGGATAACTGTTGTTCCATGGAGGGGAGTGCAGTCACTGAGATCAAACAAAGTGTATGATTTGTTGAATGTAAAACTGATGAGCTTGTCTTTAACCCTCACTCAATTCACAATATATATCTTTTTAAATTTAGTAGTGGTTAAAAATTCTGTACATGGATCTCACACTAAACCCTGATTTTAAAAGGTAGAGTGAAGAGCGCAGTAAGTCGCATTATCCAACGAATTTATAAGAAGTATTGCATAAGCCACAGAGTTTTCACACTAAACCTCAGCTCTTTTGGCTGCAAAAGGGTTAGGACACACCTGTTCAAAACACAGCTCAGCAGATACAGAAGTGGGGAGCAAAACACATTTCCTAATTAAAACTGCAGGGAAATGCTAGGTGCTGAGAATGTGATTACTTGAGTTGGAAATGGGCCAGAATATTATCCAGAGCTCCTAGGATAATCCATAATAATAATAATGATAATAAAATCATCAGATTCTCAAGTCTGAATTTTCTAAGGGAGCTATGAATATTAAGTTCATTCAACTGAAAGATAATGACTCCCTCGTGACTCCACAAGAAGAGCTCATCTTCCTGAATCATCCCAGCCCATCTCAGGCACTTAGGTTCCCCATAAGCACTCTGTGCTAATATAAAGACAGTCAGTCCTTAACTCTGCTGGTATTTGAAAATACACTGCGAATGTAAGCCTGGGCCCTTTACTTACCACCTTTAATAAATGGAATTGGCTCATATGCTGTGCTTCCTCTTTGTGAAGTTGTATTTGTTTTGTTTTGTTTTTCTTCTTTCAGGATAGTTTGATAATGAAAAGCACTGCATTCAGAACCTGGGTTCAAATTCTAGCCATGAAATTCTTTTTAGCTGTGTGACTTCAAGCAAGTTATTTAACCTCTCTGAACCTCTTTGTCCTCATACTTAAAATGAGAAATATGAGGGGAGGGGGCTTTAAAAATGAGAAATATGAGGGGGCTTCAAATAGTTTGTGGAAAAAATGGAAAGATAATGGATTTTTTTTCCAAAAACTCTTTGAAGCCCCCATTTTGTTGTTGTTAAGTGCTGTCAAGTCGGTTCGACCCAAAAGCAACCTGTATAGGGTTTCCGAGGAGCGGCTGGTGAGCTTGAACCGCTGACCATGCAGTTCAAATGGCTTTGCAGTCTGGCACGCTAACCCACAGCACCACACCAGGACTCCTATATATCATGAAATAGTTATAATTCATTAATTATTTCCTATCTGTGGCAGTGTAGGTTAATACGCTGGACTGCAAGATTGGTTTGAACTGTAAGGTTAAACTCACCAACCTCACATAGCTACACAGGGAAGCTACGAGTTGGAACCGACTCGACAGCACTTAACAAGAACATAATCCTAGAAGATAGTTACTATTTTTAATGCCATCTTAATGAAGAGAAAGATTCCTGGGTAGTAAAAACAGTTAATATGCTTGACTACTAACTGTAAGGTTGGAGGTTCGAATCCACACAGAGGTGCCTCACAAGAGATGTTTGATTAGTTAATTCTGCAAAATAATCAGCCATGGAAAACCCTAAGGAGCGCAGGTCTATTCTTACACACATGGGGGGGTCACCATAAGTTACAGCTGACTTGAAAGCAACTGATTTAATGAAGGAAATTGAGGTAAGGAAAGATTAACAAATTAAAAAGCCTCCTTGCTTTTCAATACACTTTGTCCAGCTGTCAACAGATTTCATATTCCCTTATTAAAAATTGTTTTACGCTGAGCTGCGAGTCATGAACGCACCATGGTCTTCACTTCTTCATAAGAGGTGAATCTTCGCCCTAGAAGGGTTGCTTTCAGGGTACCAAACAGGTGAAAGTCTAATGGAATAAGATCAGGACTATAGGAAGGATGCTTTTACACCTCCAAATGACGTTTTTGCAGAGTGTCAACAGTGTGGGTACAGGTGTGTGGACGTGCATTGTCATGCAAGATCACAACACCCTTGGATAGCAGTCCTCTGTGTTTAATCCATAGTTTAGGCTTCAGATCTTCAGTGAGCATCTCAGTATAATGAGTACTGCTGATTGTTGAACCTTTTTCCTGATAGTGTTCCAATACTGGCCCTTGAGAATCTCAGAAAACTGTAAGCATGCATTTCCAGCTAATGTTTGACTTTTAAATTTTATCTTGGTCGGCAATTGAGGATGTTTCCATTCCATACTCTGCCATTGACTCTCAGGCTCATAGTGGTGAATCCATGTCTGATCACCAGTAATGATATTTTTAAAAAGAAACTTTTATCTTCAAGTACTGGTCCAAATTTTGTTTGCAGATGTCCAAATGCATCTGTTTATGCTCTTCTGTGAGTTGTTTGGGTACCCATCTCACACTAACTTTTCAAAACCCAAGTCTGTAATGGATTATATCATATGCAGAGCCATGCCTGAATTGCAAATGATTTACCACATAATCCATTGTCACTCATCTATTTGGCAGAATAATTTCACATGCACACTCATTGTTGTCATCAGCCATGGACATGAATGGATGTTTTAATATTACCGGAGTGTGGATAATTTTTGACTTTCCCTCATACATAGTGGTGGTGGTGTGCCGAGGAGTTAGTTCTGACTCATAGCGACCCTGTATGAGGTTTTTGAGGCTGTAAATCTTAATGGGAGCAGAAAGCCTCATCTTTTTCCCGCAGAACAGCTGGTAGTTTTGAACTGCTGACCTTGAGGTTAGCAGCCCAACTTGTAACCACTATGCTACCAGCGTGCGAATCCCCAATCTGAGATAAACAGACTCCAATAAAGGTTCCTATTTTCACTGCTATTTTCCCTTCAACTCTTCCTTTATTTTAAAGGAGGGAAAATAATTTCATGGGCAAATTTCAAAACCATGTGGAACAAGTAATAGTCTATACTAGGCAAGACAACTGCATATGCATTGAAAGAGTTGTGCACTGCACAAGAGCACTCATTCATATGAGCGAGAAGAGGCTGAAATGTTGCCTACATCATGCTTAGTGAAAAGGGTCCCATTTTTCTTCACCCAGACATACCTATTACCCTTCAGAGCAGCATCATGCTGTGCACACTAATTCATTCTCAGATTATTTTCCCAGAAGCCAGAGAAAAATCTCCATGGAAACTATTTTTTTGTGATTTTTGCTGCTGTTTTTGCTCATTTATAAACTTTGTTGAAGGCATGCTGCAAATACTAGAATGAATGGGTGCTTGCAGCAGTTTCCTGCACACCTAATCAAGTTGCCTCTTTGTTACATACAATCAAATGAGAAGATGTGTACCACAATCCATAGATTTAAATAATTAAGGTGTATATTTACATCATGTTCTTCCTAGTTTCAGCATTTATATGAGTAACATCCCTGAGTAGAGGTAGATGTCAGACATCCATTCATCTTTTAAAGATGAAAAGGAAATTGGTTTACATGATCCAGAAGGGAAGAGAACAGAATCAAGTAACAAACACTTTTCAGCATGTGCTACATGCTGAATCGAAGCTAGGAAATACCAGAAACTTTCTCCCATAAAATCCTCATAATCAAAAATAAAAATATTTGTTTAAAATACTTCAATACTTTAAAGAGTGAGGATGGAAGAAAGAGACATTTTGTTTCATTGGTTACTCTCTTATATTATTTTTAGTTCTTTGGTTTATTTTAATTATGCTTTGAGCCAGGTGACATTTCCACCAATTTTACATATGAGTAAGTAGAGACTCAACAACAATAGTTTGTTTTTGTTTTGTTTTGTTTTTGCAAGATCACACACCTAGAAATAATGAAGCCAACAATTGCCTTTGAAAAATGAATTAGAGAGAATGGTGGCGAGAGTTCCTTCTTAGACCTTCTCCTTCTCACTAATGTGGAATCCAAGGTTGTTTGCTAGGAAAAACAAGATAAAGGACTTGAAGAAAGTGATCTGAAAAATGGTACAACCTCCACAGGGCATGGGAAGGGAGGCTGACTGGACTAAGGAAATGGATTGCTCAGCAAAGATGAGGGCCTGCTAAGATTGGAACTTATAAATGTGTAATGGAGCCAAGCAGCACAATTATGTAATTCTTCCAATTCCCCCGGCCCAGTAATGCTGGGAAGTCTAGAAGCACTTGATTCAGGATTGGCAAGTCAGATGTAATGTTAAGCAAAGGCTTTTAACAGTCTTGAGGGGAATTTCAGTTTAAAATGCAATTTAGGACAATAAATCTATCTTCTATAGCGTAGTGATTACGAATCGGGCTGTGAACCGCAAGGTCAGCAGTTTGAAACTACCAGCTGTTCCGCGGGAGAAAGATGAGGCTTTCTGCTCCTGTAAAGATTTACAGCCTCGGAAACCCTGTACAGGGTCGCTATGAGTCGGTTCCGACTCCACGGCACATAACAACTACAACATTCATTCTAAGAATACATTTGAAATAAAAATCAAGTTATTGTTCAGTGCCATCAAGTCGGTTCCAACTCATAGTGACCCTGTATAGGGTTTCCAAGGAGCAGTTGGTGGGTTTGAACTGTTAACCTTGTGTTTGGTAGTTCAGTGCTTATCCTACAGCACTGAACTAAAAAAAAAAAATAAAAAAAAATTAAAGTACAATTGAAATCCTACTACTAATAATAAAAGCCAGGACAACAAGGAGAAAGGAAAGCAAGACATCAAATTTCATGAAAATGGCAAATGGTAGACATGAGTTTTAGGGAATGGGTAGACAGCTGCCATGGAGGAAGAGTTGCTGGTCTGCCTTTATAGTCTCCACAAGTTCTGACCTTAGATATGATCGGCGCTAAGGCTGAAATGTGAAGCTGAAAACAATGGGCCTCTCTGAATATCTATAAGAGAGAAGTCTGTATTAGTGGCCCCTTCAATTCCCATCCCTGATTCAGAAACCAGAGGTTCATCAAGAAAGTCTTTTCTATAAAAATTGTTGTTAAGTGCTGTTGAGTCAGTTCTGACTCAGAGCAACCCTGTAAAGGGTTTCCAAGAAGTGGCTGGTATGTTTGCACCACTAACCTTCTGGTTAGCAGGCTGGTGTTTATCCTAAAGTGCCACATCAGGGCTCCATTAAAAAAATCCAAACTTCAACTCTAGATGTTGTCACCTCAGAATAAAATTACCTCATTCTTGTGTGAGGGTAAGTCAAGAAGTATTGTTACTAGGGTGCTGACTCATACATGCACAGGTTTATTACAAACAAACCATTTTTTAACATGTCTCTGCCATCGGTGGGTGGTTGTAGACAAGTTCTATCAGTAACACACATATCTTAGTCTCATTAGGATGACTTCTAGAAAAAAGTCCAATCAAAACAATGGCTTCTGAGAATTACATTCAAGGCAGTGAGGTCAGCGCAAAAGGTCATACGGTAATTGGCTTGGGGATTCCCAAGGTTAATCTTGATAGATATTCTCAAAGCACACAGGAGATTTATTAGAAAGAAGTTATAAGAAAACTGAAACTACATTGGTGAGAAATTGGGCAGGAAAGTTGTACCCAGAACTTTATTCCATAAAGACAATGCACCTGCTCATTCTTCAAGGACAGCAAGAGCCACAAGAACTTCACAGGGAAACCTTACTGAATCCACCCTACATCCCTGCTCTTGCCACTTCAGATTTCTTTTTGTTCCCCAAACTCAAAGAACATTTAAAAGGAATGTGATTTGAGTCCTTTAAGATGCTAAAATTGTCATTTTGATGTTGTGTAAATGGAAGAGTGCATAATTCTTTGGGGAAGGGTTACAGAGACGTAAACATAGCCTTTAGACGTGTGTATGGAAGATGTGTTGAGAAACAATTACTTCACATTTTGATAAACAGGTTTTGATGCTTTTTTTAGCAATACTTTTATACTTACTCTTATATTGGAGGAGAGAGGAGGCAGCACATTATTGGACAGTCAGTGTGTTGGACCTAGTGCTTGCACTAGGGCCCCCATCTAAGTGAACTACATGTTCCATATCCGCTTCTCAATATGATTTTAGGCTAGAGTTACCTAACTGGAGCATTCAAGTTGAGACTAGAAGTAAAAGCTATTTCTCTCTAAAGTACATGGGAATCAGACACAATGAAATCAGACCCTGAGGCACCCAAGGAAGCCCAACTTGTTCTTTCTCCTTCCACTTGTGCCAGTTCACCTTGGACCACTGGCCCCACAGACCAAAAACAGCCCCCACCCCCAGAGACACTGGCCCTCACAGGAACACATCTGGACACATTTGTGGTTTACATTAGTGAGTCCATCCAGGTACCAAGCACATGATTTTTCAGATTTATTTGCAAGCTCCAACATAGCCTCTAAGCCTCTACGGGGGCTACTATTATCATCACTTCCCATTTTACAAGTGGAGGCAAAATTACAAACTGAGGCCATACAGAGGCGAGATGTAAATTCAAATTCAACTCAAGAACCTGTGTTCTAACCACAGTTGAAGACTGTATCTCCTAATACATCATGACCAAGTGGGATTCATACCAGGGATGCAAGGATAGATGGTTCCACATTAAAACAATTAACAATGTAATCCACCAAATAAATAAATAAAGGGAAAGAATCACATGATCATATTAATTAATGCAGAAAAGGCATTTGACAAAATCCAACACCCATTCTTGGAAAAAAAAACACTCAACAAAATAGGAATTAAAGGTAAATTCCTCAGCCTAATTAAGAACATATATACAAAATCAACAGCCAACATCACTCTCAACAGAGAGAAACTGAAAGCATTCCCTTTGTGAACAGAACCAGACAACAATGCCCTTTATCACCACTCCAATTTAATATTGGGTTGGAGGTCTTAGCCAGAGCTATAAGGCAAGAAAGGGAAATTTAAGGCATCCAAATTGGCAAAGAAGAAGTAAACCTCTATTTGCAGACTGCTCTGGTAGCGTAGTGGTTACGAATCGGGCTGCGAACCTCAAGGTCGGAAGTTTGAACTACCAGCTGTTCCATGGGAGAAAGATGAGGCGGTCTGCTCCTGTAAAGATTTACAGCCTCGGAAACCCTGTACAGGGTCGTTATGGGTCGGAATCAACTCGACAGCACTTAACAACAACAACATTGTAAAAGCTTAAGAAAAGATTTCCATACTAAAAGAAACATTCTTTGATGGTTAACACTGGTGGAAGAGAGGGAACAGTAATTCAGTGGCTTGAGGGTAGACACATTTTAGCTTGGGTGATGGGGAGGACAATATACAAGAAGGAAGAGGGCAATACACAAGAAGAGGGAGAGTGGTGGGTGAATAATGAAGATAGGTGAAAATTTAGGGTGGTATGCATACGCTAAATGGGATGCTCTGGACTGTAAAGGTCGGTGGTTCAAGCTCACCGGCCACTCCTCAGAAACCCTATACAGGGTCACTATGAGTTGGAACCATCTTGACAGCACTTAACAACACCAAACAATCTGGAACAAAAGTGTTCTGTGAGTAGATATATGGATTGACATATTGGCTGAATGGGTAGAGGAAAGAATAAATGTTTATGTGTTTGACTGTCTTGTGGATATTGATTTCCTCTGCTTTTTACTGCAAAATAGACATTTATGTGGGATAGAAATGAATATTGGAAATTATTATTACAGAAAGCTTGTAAGCCTGTTTTTGACCTATAACTGACTGGATTAGATAAAAGGGTGTTAGAATTTCTCCAGGGAAATAGGCTTCTTGTTAAGCCTTTGTAGGTGAAATCCTGAGCCCCACCTGGAACATTCTGAGTTAGAACATTCCCACTTGAAAAGACATTCATACCAACTCAAAAACTGTTGGGAGAACAGAAGATTGCTATTGAAAGAAAGACCTGTAGAAAAACAGCAGACTGTTTGGCTGTTTGGATTTCAAGCAAGCTATGGTAGCATCGATGGACTCAAGAATGGCAACAGTAGTGAGGTTGGCCCAGGATCGGGCTGTGTTTCCTTCTGCTGTGCATACTGTCGCTATGGGTCAGCACCAACTCGATGGCACCTAACAACAACAACAACAACATTTGCTTTGGTGGCATCATAGCAAGAAAAGTTAGCCTATCAGGGAAAACCCCCTTCTAGGACTGAAACTTAAAGGGAACCTGTGAGCAGTCTAGTATACTCACTGGTGACCACCTGGGTCTACTGGTGAGTGGAAGTGTGGGAAGTGTAGCAATGAAGACACAGGCTGAGACTGCCCATGTTCCATTGATACCTATTGACCTTGAAATGAGGAGAGAAGAGGAAGGACTGAAGTTTAAAGAGCTGTGTAAACTCCTGAGCCCATGAGCACTGACCTAGCCCCTGGGGTCTAGGACTGAGAGCGAAGTATCCAGAGGATCTGAACTGCAGGGAGGTATATGGGAACCTTCCAAACTTCCAGCTGGTACCCATCTGACCTAGCATGGATGGCTAATTGACCAGAACTTGACCAGATGAAGATAAAGATGTCTGATACTGTGAGCAATTATAAACTGCTCCAATTTGATGAACTGGATGTTTGCTTATAGATACAGTTGCTCAAAATTCCAGCCGGAATGGAAGATTCTTCATATCAAGGAACTAGCTTGTTTCCTCAATTTACTGGGTTGATAGGGATGGGCAATTTAAACATTGGCTTTCAAAAACTGGGGACTGTGTGGTGCTGTAGGATCAGCACTGGAATTGCAAACCACAAGATCAGCAGTTCAAACCCACCAGCTTCTCCTGGGAAACCCTATATGTGCTCACTATGAGTCAGAACTAACTTGACAGCACTTAACAACAATAAAAACATGAAGTGGTTCACTTACAAGCTTTCATGAGTTTTCTTAGTTTCAGAATGAGGGAGGTAAGGTAGAATACCCACTGAATAGTTTCCTCTTTTCCACATGAATCTGGTGAAAGGTGGTGGGGGATGAAGTTAATAGGGTTTTATGATTCAATTGTGAGTGAGTAATTGGTAGCAGAATTAATTGTGATTGTCACAACTGTAATTGTAGAAGATGTGTAATTTAAGAGGTGAATAG
Source organism: Chrysochloris asiatica (assembly GCF_000296735.1). Classification (NCBI taxonomy): domain Eukaryota; kingdom Metazoa; phylum Chordata; class Mammalia; order Afrosoricida; family Chrysochloridae; genus Chrysochloris; species Chrysochloris asiatica. Next base: position 7,848,276 of record NW_006408554.1, on the reverse strand, counting down.
TCAATCTTTCATTTCAGGAACAAATGATCTCAGGGCCATCAAGAAAGAAGAGCCATGTGTGAAGTGTGATAATCCTACCTAGAAAAACAGAGATGGTGGCAGAGGCAGTGGCATGGAGAGACAAAGCAGATGCAGGCTCTAGGTCTATGGAGTGAGTAAGGTTGTGCGTCTGTAGGCAGGAAATTGGGTTGCAGAATGTGCCCTGGCCATTTAAATGAATATATATTTTTTGCTTTGTGTGTGTACAAGAAATACTTTTGCTTTGTTCCTTTGTGAAATATAAGATGTAAACGGGAAGCCAGGAGGAGGAAGTAGAATAACTGTTGTTACAGGGAGGAGTCCTTAATCATTGAGATGAAACGAAGTGTATCATTTGTTGAATGTAAAGCTGATGATCTTGACTATAAATCTTCACTCAATGCACAACAAAAAGTTAAAGAAAAAACCCTTTTATTTCCTATATCATATACCCCATACATATTGTCATTTTACATACACACTCTTCTGGTGGAAAAATAATTCTCAGGACAACTGACTATGTTTTATAATCTAATCTCTGATGTACCGAAGTTGTTTTTTTTTTTTTTAAATCTTGCATCCGGGTGCTTGTCGGTTGGTTGGTTACTCTAACATTCTAGTCTAGCAAAATGAAATTGACACTTAATCAAATTTCAAGTGGAGTATTTTTTAACATGAAACTCCTCTCTGAATAGGAAGGAAACTAAAGCATTGATTTGCACAAAAGCAATTAGTCCTTTGAAATGAGTGTCTTCTCATCTTGCACATACATAAGAAATAAAAGTCAAGGTTTCTATAACTGTCAAAGAAGAGTTCTCTGCCTTCTGTTGGCAAGGCAGTGGAGAGATATCAGTACTCAGATATATTGCTGTGGGGAGTAAAAACTGGTACAACACCTGTGAAGACTGTTTGGCAATACTTACTGAAATACCACTTCTGAGACTTTTTGCTACAAATAACAACAACAACTGTTCATCAGTTGGGGGTGCTGCTTAAATTACAAAATCGAATACAATGGAATTTGACACTGTGGCTAAAACACAGTGCTTCCAGGCGTGGCTGCCATAGCCAGATGACATGGGATTAAGTATTGTGTTCTCTGCAATGCTGAGCTAGAGCTCATTGCCAGCCTGGATCGTGAGATCAGCTGATGAATTTTCAGGGATTTGGGAACTACTTGTTAAGTTCAGTCTCAATTAAAAATTGTATAAATTTACAATTAAGTAAATTTGATCAAAAACAAAGTTAAATACCCCAAACTCATTACAGTCTAATTATTTCTTTATTTTCTGTCTAATGTAGATCTAGAGTCCTGGTGTGGTGCTGTGGGTTAATGCCCTGGACTGCAACGTTGGTTTGAACCATAAGGTAGGTGGTTCAAACTCACTAACCGCTCCTCAGAAACGTCATCCAGGGTACCTAAGGGTTGGAACTGACTTGACAGCACTTAACAACAAATGTAGATCTAATAATGGAATCTAAGATACCAACCATCATGACGATATATATACTATGGTTACTTACTTCGATTATATCTATATGATAAATATGCAATAGTGTCCAATTCCTTCCAACTCAGTGCTAAGAATCTTTATGTTGGAATATTGAAATTAGCTATGATGGAAAGATTTACACCACAGAAATTAGCAAATGCTACAAATGAGGCCTTTTTCTTTTTCCTTTTTTTTTTTTTTTGAAGAGTCATTTGTTAATCATTTATCAGCATACCACTAGGTAACTGTAACATACTTCAGTTTTACAATCTGGAGAATTTGAACAATAGTGGTACCTTCTCTATGAGATTATTGTTAAACTGAATGAGTTAATATGTATAAAGCAATGAGAAAATAGCGGGCATGTTGTAAGATCAATATAAGAGTTATCGGCTTGGTTCATGGTGTGGCACTGTGGAATAAGCACTGGACTGCTTGCTAACTGCAAGTTCAGTGGTTCAATCCCACAATAGGGTGACTATGAGTCAGAACTGACTCGAGGGCCCTTTAACAACAACTGAAAATTCTGTTTATTACTATTATTAACACAGAATGATGTCTAAAAGTTATAAAATTGTTTTTAAAGGCTCATAAAATTATGTATAGTATGCTATCTTTTAGCTCTAAAATGGGAAATTAAAAATTCAGTCATAATTTATTATATTTGCATAAGGATCAATAAGACAGTAGTAAAAGTGCTCTCCTGTTTGCCTTTGGATGGAGAGTAGGAAAATTAGGCATATGAAGGCCCTGGGTAACAGTAAGACTTTTAAGTGTACACTGCATTTTTATGAAATATTCTGTTCCTAAACTATGTGAATACGTTACCTATTCAAAACATTACATTGAAAAAGTAACTTTTTATTAATTCATCAAGAATTTCTCCTACATCTGCTGTAGTCAAAATGCTACGGAAAATGCTCTATAAATTTCAAAAAAGACACAAAAGAAAGCGAGACCATGGTTTCTGCCCCCCCACCCCCCCAAAAGAGTACAAGAATGCTCAAAGCACATGCAGGCAGAACAGCCTGGGGCAAGGGGCAGACACACAGGCTGATCAGCAGCATAGAAACACTTCAGGGCTTTGCACTTAAATTACAATGAAATTAAATGGCTCTTAACTGTACTCACCCTGTTGTATAAGGGATGTTTATGCCTCCTAGATTAATACTTTCACATCCAACAATAAAAAGGGTCGAGAAACACAGTAAAGACACACCACTGCAGATCATGGCGAGTTTCGCAGATTCTCTTGCACCAAGTTTCAATTTTTTAATAATGTAACCACCCAGAACAATACCAACACCAGCACTGGGGACAATAATAAGACCTGGAAAGAAGAAGAGAAAAAAGGGTTGATCTTAAGTACTATATATAATTGTTTGTCTTTTCTAACTATTTTTCTCTATTTACTCATTAGTACTAAGGTAAAGGGAACCCTGGTGTGGAGCTGTGGGCTGTCAGACTGCAAAGTCATTTGAACTTCAAGGTCTGTGGTTCAAGCTCATCAGCTGCTCCTTGGAAACCCTACGCAGGGTCGCTATGGGTCGGAATCGACTCAATGGCACTTCACAACAGCAACAACTATGGTAAAGAGTAAAAACATACTATAATCAATAAATCTTTATGGTGTTCACACACACTATTTTATTTTACATAATACTATAAAGTTATATAAGGTGCTCTGGTAGTGCAGTCGTTATGAATCGGGCTGCTAACCTCAGGGTCAGCAGTTTGAAACTATCAGCTATTCTGCGGGTGAATGATGAGGTTTTCTGCTCCTGTAAAGATTTACACCCTCGGAAACCCTATACAGGGTTGCTATGGGTCGGAACCGACTCGATGGCACATAACAATAGGTAAATTAACTCTACTATGAAGATAAGTCAAAAAGAATTGCTACTAGGGTTCCAGTTCATAAACATTTGGGTTTATTCTGTAATCAATGCATGGTTGCAACAAATTCTCTCAGTCATAAACTTATCTTAGTCTCTTTAGGGCACCTTCAAAAAAAAAAAAATCCAATCACAACAGCGGCTTCTTAGAGAATCTGTTGGGCCACGTTCAATTCAAGATTCAAGGCAGAAAGAGCCACTCAAAAGGTTATGGTGACTGTTTTTTGGAGGGAGTCCCAAGGGGTAATCTTGATAGATTTTCTCAAAGGACATGGGGCAATTACAGGGCCTTATTAGGAATTAGTTTTATGAAAATGAAAAACTGCATTGGTGAGAAAAAGTCAGGAATATTGTGCTGAGGATTTTTGTTATGTTTTGGGGTTTTACCCCATCACGGCAATGTACCTGGCTCATTCTTTGAGAGCAGCAAGGGCTGTCCTATGAAAATTTTGTTGGGAATCATTATCCCATCCATCCTACATCCTTGATCTTGCCTTTCATACTTTATATTGTTCCCCAAATTAAAAAAAAAAAAAATTAGAAGGAACACCATTTGAGTCCCTTAAGGGTGCCAAAACTACCATTTTGACATGGTGTAAATCAAAGACCACAGAACTACTGAGAAAACGGGTTGTTACTGTTAGCTATTGAGTCAGTTCTGACTCATAGCAACCTTGTATAGGGTTTCCCAGGATCGGTTGGTGGGTTTGAATGACTGACTCTGTGATTAGCAGCTCAGTGCTTATCCTACAGTGCCACACCAGGACTCCTTGAGGTTTGTTATTGTTGTTAAGTGCCATTGAGTAGGTTCTGATCCATAGTGACCCTGTATAGGGTTTCCGAGGAGCAGCTGGTGAGCTTGAACCGCAGATCTTGCAGTTCCAACAGTTTTGCAGTCTGGAGCATTAACCCACAGCGCCACACCAGGGCTAAGGGTAGAGAGCTGGCAACACTGCCTTACAAAGTGTATAGACTTGTAGGATGTATCAAGAAACAATAGATTCACATTTTGATATTTATGCTTAATAGCGGTTTCTATGATTTTATAGTAGTACACTTTTTGACTTACCCTTTTATACTTACATAATACTTCAGTATAACTATTCAGCAATAAAAAACAAAGAACAACCTTAGAATTAACAGAAAAGCTTTTTTTTTTTTTTTTCCTAGAAAACTATAAATGTTGATGAGGGTGTAGAAAGACTGGAACCCTCACAGACTTCTGGTGGAACTGTAAAATCGTACAACCACTGTGGATAACAGTTTGGCTCTTCCTTTAAAAACTGGAAATAAAGCCACTGAAGATTCTACTATTGGTCCCTCCTCACCTACAGCAAAGAAGAGTGAAGTAATCCAAAGAGGCAGGGAAACAGCTGTTTGGGCGGCATCTAGGCCAATTGGCATAGCATAGTTTAGAAAGATAATGTTCTATATCGTAGTTTGGTGAGAAGTGTCTGTCTGGGTCTTAAGACCTTTTGGGTGGCTGTCTAAGATGTACCTATTGGTCTCCTCTCTTCTGGAGCAAAAGAGAGTACAAGTCACCAAAGTTTCCAGGAAACAACCCACGGAACTAATAGCTCCTATGAATCATAGCCCCCCTCTAGTCTGAGAACAACGTGCACAGTTGTACAATTGATATTGTGCCTTCTATGTACCAGGTCTATTTATATTTATTATCTATAATCTTCTTTCTAACTAGCAAGGTAGACATTTCCATGACAAAGGAAAGAACTCAGATTCAGAGAATTTAGTAAACTTGTCCATGATCACATGATTATTATGTCCCTGGTCAGAGCAGACAGTAGTGGTAGCTGGGCACCATCGAGTTCTTCTGGTCTCATGTGGGCCATTAGTTCTTTGGACTAAATTCTTCCTTGAATCATTGGTTTCTTTTACTCTCCTTTGCTCCAGAAGGGAGGAGACAAACTGTTGCCTCTTATATGACCAATGGAAAGTTCTGAAGACCCCAGATGCTACTCAGCAAACTAGGATGTAGAACATTATCTTTATGAGACCAAGATGTTCCTGAACAGCTCCACCGCCCATAATGGAAAACTAAGTCAATTCTTAGAGTAAAGAGATACTGAAAACTTTAAAATATGGCAAATGGTTAGAAAACCACTGTAGCAAAGTGGAAGGAGTACTAAATAAGAATACATAGTAAGCTCAGAGTACCGTGAGTACATAGACTGAGAGTACTTGGGGTCCAGATTATATTCAACGCCAGAAATCTGCAGCTGATCAGGGTGCTCTGTGAGATGGCTCGCTGCCCCGTGTTCAACAACACACATTCCGAAGCCCAGGAGGGGGGCTGGATTAACCTAATTGGATTAATCCAATATTCATCTCTTAATTCTCCCCACAATTCTATATAAAAATAGGTAATAGCCCCATTTTACAGATGAGGAACTGAAGACTCAGAAAAATGATTTGCTTCAATTTCACCCAGGGAAGGAGAGACAGTCCAAGTGAAAACTGAGGTTTTCCAAATTCAACCTCAACCCTCACTACGTATAACAACAGCTGTTTCTTAACAATAGCCAAATCCTGGAATCTTTTAAAAACCTTGACCAGAGTTCTGGGGTCTTGTTGCTGTTGTTAAGTGCTGTTGAGTCAGTTGTGACTCATAGTGATCCTGTATAGGGTTTCCAAGGAGCAGCTGGTGGGTCTGAACCACCAACCAACCTGTTCATTAGCGGTCCAGTATCTATCCTACAGCACCACACTACGAGTCCTATGGGGTCCTAAGAACTGGTTAATAAAGTATGTCTTCATAAGGAGAAATACATTCTATCAATACTATTAAAGAGTCAGTGCTTTACCTTTAGAATGGAAATGATGCATTAATAAAATTCATATTTCAACTGAATAATTTATGGAGTGAGAGGCCCTGTGCTAGGCCCTAGGACAACAACAAAACAAATTCCCATGTTCATGTTGAGTCATAATTAAAAAAGCAGTATTGGACTATGCATCCTAATTACCATTTAGCTCTTAGAAACAGGATATAATATGAGATTACATCAAGCATTGTGAAGACCATTAAAATCTTTTCCTAGGGTTCTCTCAGGTCTTCAGTTTGAGAGACCCAAATATTTTGTGTGGGACAAGTCAGGAAGATTTAGAACTAGTAGACAGTTGAGCCTTTTCGTCATCTCACCTTGAAGCCCCTGGATTTGGCTAAATCAGCTTCAGTACTTGGGCGTTAAACTTGGAGAGCAGTGTAGTCTGAGGCGGAGGGACTGGGAGTTGATTTCTCCATCCACACCACCATCGAGACCTCCTGACTTCCCCACTCTACAGAAGGTGCCCTCATGGCAGAAGATACCCTGCTGAAGCTAACCTGCCTGTGTTTATATTCACATCACTGCTGATGCAAGTGGAGTCACTAGGTACGTTTTGGGGGGTGTATAGAATGTGCTAGGTGACATTGTCAGAGGAGTAACACCAAAATAACTTTCTATAAAATTTTTGTGTAAGGTTTCAGTAGAAATGTATTTATTTCAGTAGAAATAAATTGTGTTGTTGTTGTTAAATGTCATCCAGTTGGTTCCAACTCACAGTGACCCTGTATAGGGTTTCCAAGGAGCAACTGGTGGGTTTGAACCATCAACCTTGTAATTAGCAATCCAGTGCTTATCCTACACCACCACACCAGGACTAATATCCTGGCAAGTAGTTATAACAACAAAAATATCTTTTGTAAGCACAGCCTATATGTACCAATAGAGCTACAACACTAAATACTATGCTAATTCACTTTTTGAGCCCTTTCAGGTGCCCCAGTCAGAGCTGTCACTATTGGCCAGTTACAATGACGCTTCAAATCACATGGTTTCACCCGTCTGTGTTACTAGCACATACTGCTGCTTTCATTGCCGCCAGTGTTATTATAGTCTCTGATCTTGTCAAACTTTCTAGTATTTAAGCAACAATAATTTTGTAATTAATATTTGTGAACCTGTATCAATAACTTTGTTCTGAGAATGGTGTAGCAATTAAGGAAAAGAGGGAGAAAAATGTAAAATGCTTCTTCTCAGTAACTAATATTTTTGTAGCTAATAATGTAATTCAATGTAGAAAGATCTTACAAAACAATTTAGTTGTTAATATTAATATAATCTAAGAAATGTTACATTTAAGCTATACTAATTACATATTATTCTATTAAAATTGAATTATATTATATAAACATTACTAAAGATTCAGTTGGTAGTGCAGTGGGTTACGAGTTGGGCTGCTAACTGCAAGGTCAGCAATTAGATTCTACCAACTGCTTCATGGAAGAAAGATGAGGCTTTCTGTTCCCATAAAGATTTACAGGCTCAGATACATTATACAAGTCGCTTTGAGTTAGAATTGACTCAATGGCAAATACTCACCACCAACTACCAAGGATTCTGTATGGTATGATAACAGGAAGAGGGTGGGCGGCATTGGGGTTAACACCCACCCCAGTGAGACCACTGGGACACCCTTTTCCTCCACTCTTCCTGTCTTTTTACCTTCAGACCCTGAAGAGCCAGAACAATTGTTTCATTGTCTCCTCCTCTTCTGAGCTTCCATGCCTGATCCAGTCCCCCTTCTTACCCCTCTTTTTTTCTCTCTCCACATTATAGGTGAGGAAATGCATAAAAATGAGTGCTATAGCAGGGAAACTAACTCAAGTTTGTCTAATTCTTCTAATTCTTCTAAAGCGTATGTCACTAAACTTACAATACAAAATAAATATTTCCCTATAGTCCAGATAAATTTGTTTACCCTTTTAAAAAGCTTCCAGCTTCCCTGGTAAGCATTTTCCCGTAAGAAAAAAAGTATCAATTACTGTCAGAGGAGAACAACTGGAGACAATATTTGAAAGAATCATAACCTGAAAGTCTGTATTCTCACAAACCAGCTACAAATCCATTTGTTCTTTTATTTATCTCAGTGTCAACCTTGTGAAAAATCCCTGAGATCTCTTCACAGGTAATAATCTAGGTGTATCAAAACAATGACTTTATGACACATTTTTTGGTGCTGACAGCGTTCCACTGCTATTCATAAGGTTTCCAGTGACTAAATATTCGAAGTAGTTCATCTCACCTTCTTCACAGGCCGTATAAGATTCGTGAACTCATTTGGTCTGGTCCTGCCAAGGCAACCACATTCTAGCCATCACATTTGGGGTGAATTAATTAAATTTTTGACCAAATATAAAAGGAGAATTTTTAAGTTGGTAACTTTGTATGGCGCGAGAATGTTATAAATATCTAAATGGCCCACGGCAAAACAAAGGTTCCCCACTTCTGCTCTATAGCTTCAGTTAGAGACGACAATGTCAGATGCAGCCCTTACTGGCCACAGCTTCCTCTGCCAAGTATCCCGTGGAGACCACAGTGAGGTTCCATTGGAACAAGCAATAGAGAATGTTCTAGGATGTTCAGCATGCCTTTGCTTATGCTAGTAGCAAAAGATTTCACAGGAATTGTATATTTCTAAAAAATTTACCCTCTTAAAACAAGATACTACTACACACATAATAAAATGGATAAATCTAAGATACTCACATCACCAAACGGTGGTGTGGATGTGGAGCAATAGGAACTGGTGGAAGGCACAATGGCACAGCCACTGTGGAAGACAATCTGGCACATTCTTGCAGAACTAAATATAAGCTTACCATACAATCCAGAAAACACACTCCTAGGTATTTACCCAAATGTATTGCAAACCTACATCCACACAAAAACTTGCACATGAGTGTTCATAGCAGCTTTATTCCTAATTGCCAAAAACTGGAAGCAACCAAGATGTCTTTTTTTAGTAATCGAATGAATACACAAACTGTAGTACAATAGAAAATTACTCAGCAGTAAACAAAAAAGAAAAAGAGCTATCAGGCCACTGAAGGAAACGGAGGAAACTTAGTTGCCTATTTTTAAGTAAAAGAAGCAAGTCTGAATAGCCTAAATCCATGCTATGGTTACAATGATAAGACATTCAACCATCAAGAAAGAAGAGCCAGGACTTGGGGAGAGGTGGGGCTTGATGGCGGATAGGGTAGAGGTGCAGTGAAGTTTTCTGTCAGCAATACCACAGAATACCAGGAGATGTGAGTTCAAGGCAGAGCTCCAAAATTCTGAACCACATATCTAGGAATATTTGAAAAGTTTGAAGGCTTATAGCTAGTGGAACTTGTAGCAGAAGTAAGAAATCTTGTACTTTAGAATATGTTGGGCTCAACTGCCAGAGCTGATAACTTGGGAAAGACCAAACAGCAAGACCAAGTGGAGGAGCAAGCAGACCAACTAAGGAATAATGCCGCAGGAACCTCGAGGCAAAGGTAGACAATACATATTGACAGTTTTGCTTTGTTCTGATTTTTTTTTTTGTATCTGTTCATTGGTCCCCCACTGTTTGTGCACCTCCATTCTGGTGACTAGAGGGGGTGCCTGAGCAAGTGGACCCCCCCCCCAATTCTACCACTTGTGGGTTCTTCTGCCACACATATGCACAGATACTCTCAGCATTTAAAGCTACAAGTTTCTCAAAATGGCCACAGCCGGCCCTGAACTGTTTACTAATAGGGCAAAGGACAGAACAAGGGGTGTGGAGAGGGAGAGAGAGTTTAAAAACAAAACAAGCCAAAAATTAAATCCTGAAAAACAGCAATAACAACCAACAGTAGCATCTTGAAATTTATCAGGTGGCCTTGAAGGCAAGAGGCTGAAAGAGGACATTAAAATCATACTCATAGATTAGGCTATAGATTTTTTTTTCTTCTTCTCTCCCTCCTCTCCCTTTTCTGTGATTATAGACTAAAGTATCCAATCTAGGTTTTGTTTTGTTTTTTTTAGTTGTTGCTTTTTGGTGGAGTTTTGTTTGTTTGTCGTTGTTGTTTTCCCTTTGGGAGATTCATTCTCTCCCTATATTACCTAAGAAGAGACAGCAGTTGCTGCCATATAGGTAAGCTACAATCACACCATAGAAAATCCCAAAACCCAGGCAAGAACCAATACCAACTGCCATATACCAGGGTGGCAGACAACACCTGCGAAAATCTCTCTGAGTTAAGCAATAAGAAAAGTGAAAAGGGAAGCTCACATCCTGATCACATCTACCTGGCAGCAACCAGAAGGCATAAAAAATACCAAAATAGACACTCAATTAAGTATTAAGGCCACAGATAAACACTAAACATGTCTAAGAAGCAAAAACAGATGACCATATCAGTACATGTATAGAAACAAGATAAAATGTCTGAGAAAAATGACCTAGAGGTAGATGTGGACTACACTCTGGGAGGAGAGCAGGCCTTGGAAATGCATGAGAAGGAATTCAGAAAAATGATTATAAAATGTTTTAAAACACTTTACAATGGAGTTCAGAAAAATAAGAAAGAAGTCAGGAAAACACTACACACAAAAAACCCCCAGATAAGATAGATACAGCATTGGAAACAATTCAAAACCTACAGAAAGAGGTTCAAACAATCAATAATAGAATATCATAAATAGACAATACTCTGAAAGGGCAAAGGAGTAGAATAGAAGAGATGGAAGGCAGAACCAGTGAGCTAGAAGACAAACCTCTCAATACCACTAAGATAGAAGAGCAAACAGAAAAAAGGATAACAAAATCTGAAGAAGGTCTAAGATTCATGTTGGACAACATGAAGAGGAATAACTTAAGAATTATCGGCATTCTAGAACAGAAAGAATCACACAAGTTCACAGAGGAAATAGTTGAAGAACTGCTGTAAGAAAATTTCTCAAACATCCTGAAAAGTAAAAAGATAAACATTCAAGAAGCTCAACGAACCCCAGGAAGGATAGACCCCAAAAGAAAATAACTGAGTCATATCATAATCAAGCTCTCCAAAATCAAAGATAAGGAGACAATCCTGAAAACAGTTAGGGAAAAGAGAAGCATTACATACAAAGGCAAACAAGTCAGATTAAGCTCAGATCTCTCAGCAGAAACCATGCAAGCAAGAAGGTAATGGGGAGATATATATAAAACCCTGAAAGAAAAAAAACTGCCAACCAAGAATCCTTTATCTAGCAAAGCTATCAATCAAATATAACGGTGTAATCAAAACATTCCAGGATAAACAGAAGCTAAAGGATTTTGCCAAAGCCAACCCTGCGCTACAAAACATCCTAAAGGGAGTTCTGTGGACTGAGAATCAACAAGAACAGGCAACAACAAGAGATTGACATACATGGCAGCACCTCTCAGAACTAAATCGACAGATCAAACAGTCAAAAACAGAACAAAACTGTAAGAACAAACTCAGAGAATCTGGGGGTCAGTCTATGATCAAAACAACTGTAATGTGAAAGAAGGTAAACACATAGGAAAGGAGATCCAGATGGTGAGAAGGTCAGGTAGATTACAGGACAAAACAGACTGCACTAAATGGAGGGGAAACTTAATGGAATATAAGGTAACCTCAAAGAAAATTAACACTTTACCATATACCAAGATAATGAAAATCCAAAAACACTGAAGCATTAAAACTCAGGAAACTCACAAGAAAGAACACAAAAACATGAACTCAGCAATGGAAGACACATAGTACAAAGAAAGCAGCACCACACACACACAAAAACAACCTCAAGGTCAGCATTTTGAAACTACCAGTAGTTCCATGGGAGAAAGATGAGGCGTTCTGCTCCCGTAATGATTTACAGCCTCGGAAATGCTGTGCAGGGTCACTATGAGTCGGAACCGACTCCACAGTACTTAACAACAACAACATTGATAATTACACTGAATGTAAACAGATTAAATGCACCGGTTAAGAGACGGAGGGTGGCAGAATGGATAAGAAAACAAGATCCTTCAATATGCTGTCTGAAGAGACACATCTCACACACAGAGACAAAAAGATTAAAAGTCAAAGGATGGAAAACATATATACCAAGCTAATTGCAATAAAAAACAAACAGGAATGGCAGTACTAATCTCTGATAAAATAAACTTTAAGGCAAAAACCAACATAATAGATAAAGATGGACATTATCTCATGATTAAAGGGATAACTGAACAAGATGACATACCATAATAAATATCTATGCTACCAATGAAAAGAGCTCCAAAATATATAAAGCAAACTTTAACAGATTTGAAGATAAAAAATAGATGAATCTACAATAATAGTGGACGATTTTAATACACTGCTTTCAAAAATGAACAGGAGTGGCAGTACTAATCTCTGATAAAATAAACTTTAAGGCAAAACCCAGCATAATAGATAAAGATGAACATTATCTCATGTTTAAAGGGACAATTGAACAAGATGAAATAACCATGATAAATATCTATACTACCAATGAAAGAGCTAAAAATATATAAAGCAAACGCTAACAGATTTGAAGAAAGAAATGGATGAATATACAACAATAGTGGGCAATTTTAATACACCACTTTCAAAAATGGATTGAACAACCAAAAAGAAACTTGACAAAGACATAGAGGAACTAAACAACACAATCAGCCAACTGGACCTCATAGATGTGTACAGAGCATTCAACCCAACAACAGCACAATACACATTCTTTTCCAGTGCACATGGAACATTCTCCAAAATAGACCATGTGTTAGGCCACAAAACAGATCTCCATAAATTTACAAATATCAAAATACTACAAAGCATCTTCTCAATTCTATGACATTCTGTGAAAAGCAAAATATTTAAGAGAGTGAAAAGATCAATGGTTGCCAAGCATTTGGGGAATGATGAGTAGTTGGAGTACAAGTCATTTTTAAGGTCAATAAAAATATTTTGTGTGGTAGTATAATGGTGTACTACATATGGCATACAGTCATCAGAACTCATTTTGTTGTAATTAGGTGTCGTAAAGTAGGTTTCAACTCAGAGTGACCCCACATGACAGAGCATAACTGCCCAATAAAATTTCCTAGACTGTAATCTTTAAGTATTCGACAGCACTCAACAACAACAAAATCTTTAAGGGATCAGATCACCAAGTCTTTCTCCTGCAGAGTGGCTAGGTAGACTAGAACCGTCAAACTTTCAGTTAATTATTACTTTGCCATCACTGTGCAACACAAAGAAGGGACCCTAATGTAAACTATAGATTTCAGATAACAATAATGTAGAATTGTTGGCTCATCAATTGTAACAAAGGCACTGCATTAATGCAAGATGACAATAACAGGAGAAACTGAGGGAAGAGATGTAAGAATTCTCTACAGTTTCTACACAATTACTTTGTGCAGAAACCTAAAACTGCTCTAAAAAATAAATTTTATTAAAAATACTAGTGATGTATCAAAAGAAACAACCCTTAGCCTTGATGACTTCAGCATAAAAATCTCTTGCTAGGGAAGAAAATTTTCTTCAACCCTTTGCTAACTGACGGAGACAATGCAGTAGGAGAGAAATATGAGAACTGCGATCTTCAGGGATTCAAGGTCTTCAGTGTACCGAAGACAAGGAAATAAAAAGGTACATTCAACAGAAAAGAACCACACTTTCATTTTGGGTTTCTGCAAAGCTTTCTTAAAAGAATGCATAAAAGCAAATGCCAAGCTGTGTTATGAAAAAAACTGAGAAATCAAATCAAATTAATATTTCATCTTTTATTGCTTACAAACCTAAGAGTTGTCTGAATCCAGAGGGCAAAAACAACTTGAAATGATAAAATACAAAAACTCAAGAATTTTTACTTTCATTTTTCCCTAGCTCTGGGTGACAGAAGGTGAGTAGCAAAAGCTATAAGCAAATTACTGCAAAAAAAAAAAAAAAAAGTAAAAGAAGAAGTCTTTTATTGAGGAAATTTCACCGGAAAGTGTGAGCTCATAGTACAGTTTAGGACTCCTAATCCCCAACAGAAGACTTTGGTATCAGGTTACTATACTTAGCTTCGCTTCTTGCCAAATGCCAAATGCAAAACCTCTTTGGAGGCCCTTTCAGCAAGATCTATTTTCTGTCAGCAGTTTTCAGCGTCTCCCCTTTCCATTGTTGTCAAAATGCAGCAGCTCTCAGGCTTTCCCGTGGAGAGAGCTGATTGTCATTACATCCACTAATAGCTGGGAAACCTCAAAAATCTGACAAAGCTATCCTTCCCTGGGGAAAAGCAAGCAGTTTTTTAAAACTCTTATCAGAAATAATGTTTGAGATAAATTTATGCATACCCAAACTACACCCGTGAGAGCATTTGTGCCCCTCAATGGTATAGGTGAGCATTCTACTCTTTAGAAACTATATGAATTCTGCCAAGTTAGCAGGATAGACTTTGTTGTTGTTATTGTTAAGTGCTACCATGTCAGTTCCAACTCACAATGATCATGTATAAGGTTCCCTAGGAGCAGATTGTGGGTTTGTACCTCTGACCTTATAGTTAGCAGTCTGGTGCTTATCCTACAGCACCACACCAAAACACTGGTAGACATTTGTGGTTGTTAAGTGCCATTGAGTCAGTTCCAACTCATAGCCACCCTATGTACGAAAGAGTGAAACACTGTCCAGTCTTGTGCTATCCTCACAGTTGTTGCTGTTTGAACCCATTGTTGCAGTCAACTCATCTCATTGAGGGTCTTCGTCTTTTTTGCTGATCCTCTACTTTACCAAGCATGATGTCCTTCTCCAGGGACTGGTCCCTCCTGATAGTATGTTTGAAGTATGTGTGATGAAGTCTTACCATCCACAATTCTAAGAAGCATTTTGGTTATATTTCTTCCAAAGCAGATTTGTTTGTTCTTCTGGCAATCCATCGTTGCTGCTGTCATCTTAAGTGCCGTTGAGTCAGTTCTGACTCATATTGTTGTTGTTAAGAGCTTTTGAGTAGTTCTGACTCACAGTGACCCTATGTACAACAGAAGAAAACACTGCCCGGTCCTGTGCCATCCTCACAATTGTTACACTTGAGCCCATTGCTGCTGCCACTGTGTCAATCCATCTCCTTGGGGAGGTTGTCCTCTTTTTCATTGACTCTGCAAACAAGATGTCCTTCTCCAGGAACTGGTCCCTCCTGATAACATGTCCAAAGTACGAGAGATGACGTCTTGTCATGTTTGCTTCTAAAAAGCATCCTGGCTGCACTTCTACCCAAACAGATTAGTTTGTTCTTCTGGCAGTCCATGGTATTTTTAATATCCTTCTCCAACATCATAATTCAATGTGATCTTCCTTGTTCATTGTCCAACTTTCACATGCATATGAGGCTATTGAAAATACCAAGGATTGAGTCAGGAGCACCTTAGTCTTCAAACTGATATCTTTGCTCTTGAAAACTTTAAAGAAATCTTTTGCAGAAAATACATCTATGCCAAGGAATTTGGAAGACATCTATTTGACCGACTGATTGGAAGAGATCTGTATTTGTGCCCATTCCAAAGAGAGGTGACCCAACGGAATGCGGAAATCATTGGACAATCTCTTTGATACCCCATGCGAGTAAAGTTTTACTAAAGATAATACAGAAACAGCTGCAAGCATACATTGACAGAGAACTTCCAGGGGTTCAAACCAGATTCAGAAGAGGATATGGAATAAGGGATATCATTGCTGATGTCTGATGGATCTTGGCTGAAAGCAGAAAATACCAGAAAGATATTTACCTGTGCTTTATTGACTATGCAAAAACTTTCGACTGTGTGGATCATGACAAGCTATGGACAACATTGCGAAGTATGAGTATTCCTGAACACTTAATTGTGCTAATGAGGAATCTGTACCTGGACCAAGAGGCAGTTGTTCGAAAAGCACATGGGAGTACTGAATGGTTTAAAATTAACAAAGGTGTGTGACAGGGTTGTATTCTTTCATCATACATATTCAACCTGTATGCTGAGCAAATAATCCGAGAAGCTGGATTATATGAAGAAAAATGTGACATCACATTTTTGGGTTTTTTTTTTTGCTACTTGAGCTTCTTCCCTAAAGGAGATATATAATGAAAAACAATCATTATAAGGTAAACTGGATCTTTTTTTTTTTTTTTTTTAACAATATCAACATTGGAGATTTTGCTATAGATGGATGTATACAAAAATCTTTATTCCAGTGATATTCCTTATACTTTGACAGAAAAAAACCCCACAGTAGTTATACTAACACAGTTTAGCTCATAAAACTAAAACAACTCAGGCAGAAACAAAATCAATTGTAAAGATGTTTGACGATCGAGAAACTACAAGGCAAATTCAGTCAACCAGGAATGGTCAGATGTTATTTGACTACTTGGCAGAAAAGCATTATTTTAGGCAGGACTATTTAGACATGCTCTACAGATATAAAAATTCCAGTAAGAATGTGGGTATCACTTAGGAGCAACAAAATATCTTTAGTGTTTTAGAGTGCTGGTTCCAGCAACGGACAGAAATGCTTTGAGTTCACTTTTGGGGAAAGCGGTCTCTGAAATTGCAATGCAAAATGGGGACACAATGATAGAAGACTTTCCACGCTTAAAAGAGACGCTAGATAATAACTCTGTGAGTTCCCCACTCCAGTCTCTTCAGCAGAGAACATGGCTCATTCACTGGTTTGTTCTATTCAACCACCTCACAGACTGTGATAACATTATTGATTCCAGCCACAATATCTTAATGTAATTCTGGTAATTTTCCATATATTCTCCACTATTGACTACAGCAGTCATAACAAAGATATTTAAAAAATGCTGGCAGGTGCTAAAAGACCTAGGCAAGGGTATTCATCAAGAATCTTACACATGGAATACTGGTGTGGTGCTGTAGGATAAGCACTGGACTGCTAACTGCAAGACTGGCAGTTTAAACCTACTAGTTGCTTCTTGGAAACCCTATACAGTCTCGCTGTGAGTTGAAACCAACTTATTGACACTTAAAAACAACACGGAGAGTTTGATAAATGCGTATATGTTAACTATGACTTTGGGCTCAGGAAAAGCTGAGGGAATGTGAAAAGGAGCTGTGAATGGTTTCTCTTTGGTGGTTTGTCTTGAGGATTTAATTGAAAATGCCCATCTCTTCATATTTGAGGCTTTTTGTTGGCAAATAAATTAAACATGACCCCAGATGAATTGTTAATTTGATTAGAAATGCAAGACTGAATGCCAAGATTGATTCTAAGTTGGGTCATGTGGTAACAATGCAGGCTCACCCTTTAAGTAAGTGACTGAACAGATGAAGAGCCTTCAACATTTTTAAATAGATGTTGGTGATGAATACTGAGAAGAAACTTCAGAATAGTAGGTCAGAGTCTCCTAACTGGGCAACTCAGGACTCTGCTGCACCTGAAGAACTGTTTTTAAAAGATGCAAAAACTAAAGGAAAGGTCCAACAATTGAACCCATGTATAAAGTGTGACATACATTGTAGAAACAACAAACTAAGTATACATTTTTGGGGATTTGAATAAAATTGACTGTATTTCATTTAATAAATAAATATGATGTTGTTGTTGTCAAGTGCTGTCTAGTTGGTTCCAACTCATAGTGACGCTTTTTAGGGTTTCCAAGGTGTAGCTGGAGCATTTGAACTGCCAATCTTATGGTTAGCAGCTCAGTGCTTTTCCTGTAGGGCCACACCAGGACTCCAAATATGATGTTAGCTGTGGGTATTTGGTAGATTTCCTTTATTGCATTGTTTTTAATCTTCAATCATTTAATTATTACCTACCTAAAATTTATTTTTGTGTCATTTACAAATATGTTCTTAAATACCACTTTCAGAATACTTATTAAATTATTAATAAAGTTAAATAAAATTAAAATCAAAATATTATTTTACAAAATATCATTTAACAGCAAGTATTAATTGAGCACCTACTATGTGTTAGGTTCTGTTCTAGACTACTGAGACACAAGGTGAATAAAACCAATAAAAATCCAACATATTGTGTGACAGTAGGGAAAACAGACATTAAACAAACCAATAACCAAGCACAGCGCATCAAATGTTAAAGCAAATCAACAAAGGAGAGAAGAACTACAGAGAAAACTTGGCTTCAGCATTGGAAATTAGAAGACTGGAAAGGGAGATACAATCTTAAATGGGGCACATGGGTAAGGTTACTTTGAGAAAAAGGGATTGGGGCAAAATCCTGGCGGTGCAGAGGGAGTGAGGCATTCACAGAGAATAACAGATACCCTCATAGCACACCTAATAGTGAGTCTTCTTAGAGTCAAGGTTATTAAACATGTGTACATTTTATAAATAACAAACAAAAAACCTTAAAAATTATCAGTTTGAACTACTTTGCTCTCTGAATAGAATAGGTTAAGAAAAAATAATACCTTTGGGAGAGACAGTGACAGTTGGGACTGAAAGTTTTGACCAGTATTCTATCTGGTAGACTTTTTAGCTTAAGATGTTGTTTTAAAGGGCAGCATAATTTCCATCAGATAGTTAAAAAACTATAAAGTAAGTTTTATAAAGGAAATGTACGTTAGTATTCTAATTGTCTGCTATGGATAGAATTGTAAAATTTATGTTGCCAAATTCTAACTTCTATGCCTGTGGTCCACCACTCGTCTGTCCTCTTATTGTAATGTGGTGGTTTGTGTGTTGCTGTCATGCAGGAAGCTATGCCACCATTATTTTGAAAACCAGCAGGGTCACACATGATGGGCAGGTTTCAATGCAGCTTCCAGATTAAGACAGAGTAGGAAGAAGGAGGAGAGGCAGACCACTTCTGAATGGTTAGCCCCTAAAAACTTTACCAATAGTAGCAGAATACTGTCAGCAATAGTGCTGGAATGTGAGATCCTCAGGCTGGAAGACATTCAAACTACAACTGGGAAAGAGCTACATCCTCAAAATAGAGTTCATCATAATGTCATGATGGAATAAAGATTTTGAGACCTTCATTTGATGATGGGGCACAACTCAAAATGGAAAGCAGCTGCAAATATCCATTAATAATTAGAACATGGAATGTACAGGGTATGAATCTAGAAAAACTGAAAAGTTGTCAAAAATGAAATTGGAACACATGAAGATGGATATCCTAGACATTGCTGTTGTTGTTGTTAAGTGCCATTGAGTCAGTTCTGACTCAAAGCGACCCCGTATAGAGTTTCCAAGGAGCAGCTGGTTGGTTTGCAACGCCAACCTTGTGGTTAGAAGTCCAGTGCTTATCTAAGAATGCCACATCAGTTCTTCATCACTAGTGAGCTGAAATGAATAAGTATTGCCCATTATAAATCAGACAACCATATGGTTTACTATGCCAGGGATGACAAATGGAAGAGGAATGGCATAGCATTCATTGTTATAAAGAGCATTTCAAGTTCTTTCTTGACGTACAATGCTAACAGTGAGGATAATTTCCATATAGCTACAATGAAGACCAGATAATACCACTATTAGTCAAATTTACCTACTACTAAAGTTAAAGATGATGAAATTGAAGAATTGTACCGACTTCTTCAGTATAAAACTGATCAAACATGCAATCAAGATGCATTGATAATTACTGGTGATTGGATTTTTGAACTTGGAAACAAAGAGGAAAGATCCATACTTGGAAAATAGGGCATTGGTGATAGAAATGTTACTAGAGATTACATGATAGAATTTTGCAATAACAACAACTTATTCATTACAAATACCTTTTTTTCAACAATATATACACTTGGATCTGATCAAATGGGATACACAGGAATCAAACTAACTGTGGCTAGAAATGATGGAGACGTTTAATATCATCAGCCAAAACAAATCCAGGAATGCACTGTGGAATGGATCACCAAAGGCACATGTGGAAGTTCAGAATGAAGCTGAAGAAAATTAAAGCAAGTCCATGAGAGCCTCACTATAACCTTGAATAAATCCCACCTGAATTTAGAGATCATATCAAGAGTAGATATGATGCATTAGACACTAATGACCAAAGACCAGAAATTTGTGGGATGACATCAAAAATATCATCTATGAACAAAGCAAAAGGTCTTTAAAAAGACAAGAAGGGGGAAAAAAAGACCAAAGTGGATGTCGAAAGAGACTCTGAAACTTGCTCTTTAGTATTGAAAATCTAAAGCAAATGGAAGAGGTAAAAAAGCTGAACAGACAAATTCAAAGGGCAACTGGAAAAGACAAAGTCAAGTATAATAATGAAATGTGCAAAGACTTGAAGTTAGAAAATAAGAAGGGAATAACCCATTTCTCAAGGTGAAAGAACAGAAGAGAAAAATTTCAAGTCTTGAGTTGCAATACTGAAGGATTCCATGGGGAAAATATTGAATGATGCAAGAAGCATCAAAAGAAGATGGAGGGAATATACAGAGTCACTCTACTGAAAAGAACTGTCCGATGTTAAACTGTTTCAAGACGTACCATATGATCAAGAAACAATGATATTGAGGGGAAAGGTCCAAACTGCAAAGAAGGCGTTGGTGAAAACAAAGCTCCAGGAATTGGCAGAATACAAATTGAAATCTTTCAACAAACTGATGCAGCACTAAAAGTGCTCACTCATCTCTGACAAGAAATTTGGAAGACAGCTACCTGACCTAGTAATGGGAAGAAATTCATATCTGTGCCCATCCAAAGAAAGGTGACTCAATGAATTGCAAAAATCATCAAATAACATCATTAATATCACATGCAAATAAAATTTTCCTGAAGATAATTAAAATACAGTTGAGCTGTGCATTGACAAGGGGCTGCAAGAAGTTCAAGCTGAATTCAGAAGAGGATGTGAAACCAGGAATGTCATTGCTGATATCAGACGGATCTTGATGAAATCAGACAATGTTAGAAAAATATTTACTTGTGCTTTGTTGACTATGCAAAGGAATTTCACTATGTATCATAACTATGGAAAACATTGCAGAGAATGGATTTTCCAGAACACCTAATTGTGCTCATAAGGAACCTGTACGTAGACCAAAAGGCAGTCATTTTAACAGAACAAAGGGATACTGACTGGTTTAAAATCAGGAAAGGTGCACTGGGTTGCATCCTTTCACCATACTTAATCTGTATGCTGAGCAAATAATCCAAGAAACTGTATTATATGAAGAAAACTATGCCTTCAGGATTGGAAAAAGATTCATTTACAACCTGTGATATGCAGATAACACAACCTTGCTCACTGTAAACAGAGGGCTTAAAATACGCACTAATGAAGATCAAAGACTACAGCCTTCAAGATGGTTTGCACCTCAATGTGAAGAAACAAAAAATCTTCACAACTGGACCAATAAATAATATCAAGATAAATGGAGAAAAAAATTGAAGTTGTCAATATTTCATTTAGCCTGGATCCAAATCAGTACTCATGGAATTAGCAGTTGAGAAATCAGAAGATGTACTGCATTAGGAAAACCTGTTGCAAATGACCCTTTAAATTGGGAAGTAGAACAAAAATACAGTCGTTTAATAGGAAGAGCTTAAAGTTTTGACCTATCAAAAAGCCCAGAAACCAAACCCACTGCCATAGAGTCGATTCCTACTCATAGTGACCCTCGAGGTAGAGTAGAACTGTACTAGACGTTTTCTGAGGCTGAGAATCTTTACAGAAGTTGACTGCCTTTCTCCTGCAGAGGGACTGGTGAGTTTGAAACACCAACCTTCAGTTCCATTCCAATGCTTAATCCATTGCATTACTATAGCTCCTTTTTGACCTGTTAGAGTAAGAAAGAACTTTGGGTTTTAGTATTTGCTAACAGTTTCAAAATTATTCCTACATCATATGACATTAATTGTTGCTTGTTTTTAATTTGTTTGTTTGCTAGTTATCATAGATTCATAAACTTGGAAAAGAGCTATGGCAGAAATTGCTGTTTATTCCCTAATGACTGTTCAGTTTTCTTCTAGAGCAAGGGTTGGCAAGTTTTGAGTACAAAGGATCAGATAATAAATATTCCCCACTTTGCTGGCCAGTCTCTACTGCATCCATTACTGTGCCATTGTACTGCTTAAGCAGTCGTGGGCATGTGTAGACAAATAGGTGTGACCTGCTGTGGTGCTGTAGGATAAGTACTGGACTGCTATAGGTCGGTGGTTCAAACCCACCAGCCACTCCTTGGAAACCCTATACAGGGCCACTATGAATTGGAAGTGACTCAGCAGTAACACTTTTATTTAAACAACAACAATATTGCAAATAAAATATTTTTTCCAAAAACATAAAGTAGGCTGTATTTGACTCATGATTCAGAGTCTGTCAATTCTAGCTCTAAAATAATAGCTGGTTTAAGGTCAGCAGTTCGAAACTACCAGGTGCTCCGCGGGAGAAAGATGAGGCTTTCTGTTCAGGTAAAGATTTACAGCCTTGGAAACCCTGTACGGGGTTGCTATGGGTCGGAACCGACTCGACGGCACTTAACAACAACAAATGCTTACTATACTTCCCAGCCTCCCTTGCAACTATATGCATCATGTGACTGAGCTCTGGCCAATGAGCTTAGTCATAAGCAAATGTTCCATTGCTGGAACATAAGCAAATGTAATGTAGCCATGTCCCTCATCCAGTTTCTTCCACCCTACTACTTAGAATGTAGAGAGATGGGCTGGAGCTCAAATCTGAACCAAAGGACAAGAGTCCATGAAGCAGAAATTAGAAAAAGTTGGAGTGACTGAAGTTACTACACTAGTCCTAAGCTGCCTGTGTACAGTTTTAGGTCAAAGAGAAATAAACATTTGTTTTGCTTAAGCCTTTGTTACTTTGAGTCTCTGATACTCTTAGCAAAACTTAATCCCAAATTAATGCAGGAATTTAGAAGATCACTTCTTCAATGTTCTCGTTTTATAAATGACAAAAAAAAATGAAGCACAGAGAAGACAAATTACTTGACTTTGATCAATGGCTTGTTAACACCACAGAAAGGACTAGAATCTAAGTGTTCTGATTCTAAAGACAATGCTTTATTTAGATTTACATGAGACTAAAGTGTGGCATTGTGGGTTAATGCGCCAGACTGCAAAGCCAGTTGAACTACAAGCTCAGTGGTTCAAGCTCACTGGTCGCTCCTTGGAAACCCTATGCAGGGTCGCTAGGCGTTGGAACCGACTCGACGGCACTTCACAACAGCAATATTCCCATAAGTACATGCTAAACTACAGAGGTTTATAATTGTGTGTGTGTTTTTCCCAACCATTTAAGTCCATTGACACAAATTTTATACTAAAAGTAGAAGGAATTTTCTTTCTTTCTTTTTTTTTTTTTAAGAAATTTGTGCTGTAGTCCATTTTTCCAAAATTTCAAGTGTTTTAAAATCATTTTCCACTTAAAGTAACAGAAAACTCCTCAAATTTCCTCTCAAAGGATTTTACATATTGTCACAACCATGAGGCATGGTCCTCAAAAAGGCTGTAATTAAAATTAAATTTGTTTATTATTAAAATCAGTTTGCTTGTGTGAGAGCAAGATGATTTCAACCTTATCCAAAATTAGCAACAACTACCTAAATCATACAAGAGATGCAAACACACACACACACACACACACATATATATATATATATATATATGTTTTCTATTTTAAGTGTATCTATGATTTTACTGACTAATACAACAGCTCTGTGAGCATGTATTGTCTTATTCTATAGATAAGGAAACAGACTTTGGAAAACTGAAAGGACACTGTAATAATCATTATAAATTTGTTGTTGTTAGATGCCATCGAGTCAGTACCAACTCATAGCAACCCTATGTACAACAGAGCAAAGCATTGCCTGGTCCTGCACAAACATCACAGTTGTAGTTACACGTGAGCCTATTTCTGCTGCCACTGTGTCAATCCATCTTGTTAGGGGTCATCCACTTTTTCTCCCACCCTCCATTTTACCAAACACAATATCCTTCTCCAAGGACTGATAATATGCCTGAAGGATGAGAGACAAAGTCTGGCCATCCTGGTTTCCAAGTACAGATTGGTTTGTTCTTTTGGCAGTCCATGGTACTTTTAATATTCTCCTCCAACACTATAACTCAAATGCGTCAATTCTTCAATTCTTCTACAGTTTTCCATATTCACTGTTCAACTTTCACATGCTTATGAAGCGACTGAAAATACTATGGCTTGGATCAGGTGCACCTTAGTCTTCAAACTGACATCTTTGCTCTCAACACTTTAAATACATATTGTACAGCAGATTTGCCTAATGCCATACGCCATTTCATTTCTTGACAGCTGCTTCCATGAGTGTTGATGGTGGATCCAAGAAAAATGAAGTCTTTGACAACATCAATTGTTTCCCCATTTGTATGGATGTTGTTTATTGGTCCAGTGATGAGGATTTTGTTTTCTGCAACCCATACCGAAGACTGTGGTCTTTGACTTTCTCAGTATTTTAAGTTCTCTTGGCTTTCAACAAGCATCTGCATATCGCAGGTTGTTAATGAGACTTCCTCTAATCCTGATGCCACCTTTTTCTTCATATAACCCAGCTTCTCGGATTATTCAGCAAACAGACTGAATAAGTATGGTGACACATATCTTTCCTAATTTTAAAACATTCAGTGTTCCCTTGTTCTATTTGAGCAACTGCTCTTGGTCTACATACAGGTTCCTTATGAGCAGTTCCAGAATACTCATATTTCACAACGTTGTCCATAGCTTGTCATGATCCACACAATGGAAAGATTTTGCATAGTCAATAAAGCACAGGTAGACATCTTTCTGGTATTTTCTGCTTTCAACCAAGCTCCATCTGATGTCAGCAATGACATCACTCGTTCCTTTTCCTCTTAAGAATTCACTTGAACCTCTGGAAGTTCTCTGTCAGTGTATGGCTGCAGGCATTTTTGTATCATCTTTAGCAAATTTTTACTTGCATGCGATATCAGTGATATTGTTCAATTATTTCCTAATTCCTGTTGGGTCAACTTTCTTTGGAATGAGTACAAATATGGATCTCCTCTAGTCAGTTGGCCAGGTAGTTGTCTTCTAAATTTCTTGGCATAGAGGAATGAGTGTCTCCGGTGCTGCATCAGTTTGTTGAAATATTTCTATTTGTAGTCCATCAATTCCTGGTGCTTTGTTCTTTGGTGATGCCTTCAGTGCACCAATGTTACCTTCAGT
>NW_006408554.1:7819677-7822806 GCF_000296735.1 Chrysochloris asiatica | reverse complement strand
TGTTGGAAGAAGTATAGCCAGAATGCTCCTTAGAAGCCAGGATGGCCAGACTTCCTCTCTCCTATTTCAGACATATTATCAGGAGGGAACAGTCCCTGGAGAAGGACATCATGCTTGGTTAAGTAGAGAGTCAGTGAAAAAGAGTTTGAACTGACTCAACAGCCACCTAACAACAACTACAAATGAATTTTAGGATGGACATGATATTCCTGGTTATGATCCTAAGACAGTCTGAGCACACAAATACAGCACAAAATTCCCTATTGGACAAATATTTCAGATTCACACAGTTTTCTAAGATTCTTGGGACTATAATCTAAAGAAAATAAAACTTATTCTACTACTCGCTATCAGCAATGAAAATGCACCTGATGCTTCTTAGTTACTTGAGGCAAGTTGCAAATTTGCTTTCTTTAATATTTTAAACATTCTCCTAAAATCTTCAATGAATGTGCAGAGTAACTTGCTCAGCAAAGTTAATGCCAATAACTATGTTCATATAAACAGAAGTCTTAAGTACAAACAATTGTCAATTTGTTGTGCTATAAATACAATTGTTCTTGTTAAGTTCCAGAGAGTTGAATCCGACTTATAGCGATCCTCCAAGGAGTACCTGGTGAGTTTGAACTGCCAACTTTGTGGTTCAAAATGACCTTGTGGTCCAGTGCTTTCTTCCAGTGCACTACACCAGGACTCCAAAAATATAATTATATATTTGTAAATAATAGTAACAACAACAATCAACCTACTGATTACATGAATCTCTGAGAGGAAGTCTGAAAGAGAAAGAAAGAAAACTTGTAATGCCTTGACCACAGATGCTCTATTAGAAACTAAACCAAAGGTTATGGGCATTTACACAGCTGTCCTTCCCACTCATTACTGAATGATGCCACTGAGCTCAATTGAATTTCCAAAAGGGATTGGCATTTATGTAGCATTTATTTCAAACACATTTAGGGAAGATGTTACAGAATTATCTATATAAAACAAGCATATACAAATTGTTCATTGCATATGTAAGACAAAATACTGGTGGCACTGCTGGATAATGTGCTGGACCACAAGGTCAGTTTGAACTACAAGGTTGGTGGTCAAATTCACCAGCTGCTCCTTGCGAACCCTATACAAAGTCGCTATGAGTGAGAACTAACTTGACAGTATTTAACAGCAACAACACCCATCATGCTTTAATCAAAATGGTGGTGGCGGTGGTTATGTGCCATGGACTCGAAATACCAACATAAAAAATGTTCATTTTTATTGCAAATAGACATATAGAAAACTTTCTAGTACAATTACCTGAAGAAAAAAAATGACTAATAGCCTGAAAGATAATCAGTCTAACATCAACCAATTCAAATAACCCCATGTTCTATCTTCTGGCCAAGAGAAAGATGCCACAACGGGAAGTTGAACCTGGCAATAAAACAACTTTTCTGTGGCCCATCATGAGATGGTTTCGGTTACAAAAGAACATTACATCAACTTCTAAAAGGGGTAAAAGACATGATTCATTATTTATATGAAGAGGAAGGTATTTCTTGTCAGTGTGGCAATAACCATATCCTGGCCATCCTTTGTTGTTGTTAAGTGCCGTCAAGTCGGTTCCGACCCATAGCGACCCTGTACAGGGTTTCCGAGGGTGTAAATCTTTACGGGAGTAGAAAGCCTCATCTTTCTCCTGCGGAGCAGCTGGTAGTTTCAAACCGCTGACATTAAGGTTCGCAGCCCGATTCGTAACCACTACGCTACCAGAGCTCCTTTAACGCCATCCTTTAATGCCAAGATATTCATTAGCTCTGAATGGGATTTTTTACAAGTTAACAGAACATATCTTTAAAGACACAAGAGATGGCGGAATGAATTGGGAATCAGTTCATCTCTAGCCCCAGTTATGCCACTATCTGTGAAGCCATGAAACATTCAGTTAGCAACTAAACTTTTATTTATCTGTCTATAAAAAGGGATAATATTATACTTCATCCTCTTCTTTGTTTCCCTCCTTATCTCTTTCAGTCACAATTCTGATTCTCCTTCCTCTTACAGAAGAGAGGTTATTTGATGAAGAATGAAGAGAGCCAGGGCCATTCTAAAATAATTAATATTTGTGTTATTCCTTGCACTTAGTAAGTAAATTTTAATCTTCTTTTAACTTCAACAGCCCTGTAAAATAGATATGATTATACCATTGCTCAGCTTGCAAAACTGAGGTCAGACAATTAACTAAATCATGAAAGGGTATGTAACTAATTTGTGTCAGAGGTAGATATTGAAACCAGATCTTCTGAATTCAAAATTCAAAGCTTTGTTCTTATGGCATGTTGACTTGCTACAAAGCAAGTAGGACTCCCCTCATCTTAGCAGGATATGAACCTGTTATTTAATTACCAAGCTATCTTACTCCTAGATACTCATCCCAATGAAAAACAATACGGAGTAACTCAACCCAGGTTAGTCGCATCTCAAGCACAAAAAAGGAGAAAAAGAACCATGACACATAAAAGAAATTTACAGCTGTTGTGGAAAACAGTGTGATGGTTTCTCAAAAAACTAAAATTAGAACTATCAAATGATACAGCAATTCCAGGAATATATCCAAGGGATTGGAAAGCAGTAACTGGAACAGATACATGCATGCAAATGTTCACTGTAGCACAATTCACAATAGTCAAAAAGTGGACATGACCTAAATGCCAAGCGACAGACATTAACAAATAAACAAAATATGGTGCAAACATACAATGGAACACTACTCAGCCAAAAGCAAAAACAAAGTCTTGATGCATGCTACAACGTGCATGGTGTTCAAAACATTATGCTAAGTGAAACAAGTCAATCACAAAAAGATAAATATTATATGATCTCACATATAAAAAGACAAAACCCATCAAATGTGTAGACATCAAAGGTTATTAGCAATTAAATGGAGAGGAAAGGGCAAAAGCATTATTAGTTATTGAGCCCAGAATTCCAGTGATGAGAAACCCACATCGATTAAAAGTAGTGTTGCACAGCTTATTGATGCAACTGCTATTAATAAATTGTACACCCATAAAAGGCGCTCTAGTAGCGTAGTGCTTACGAGTTGGGCTGCTAACCTCAAGATCAGCAGTTTGAAACTACCAG
>NW_006408554.1:7816925-7819577 GCF_000296735.1 Chrysochloris asiatica | reverse complement strand
CTTGATCGTATGCTACTTCTTGAAATGGTTGAACATCAACCATTTATTTTTGGTACAGTGACTCTGTGTATTCCTTTCATCTTCTTTTGATGCTTTCTGTATCATTCAATAATTTGTCCATAGAATCCTTCAATACAGCAAATGGAGGCTTGATTTTTTTTTCCCTCAGTTAACTCAGTTGAGAAATGCTGAGCATGTTCTTCCCTTTTGGTTTTCTAACTCCAGGTCTTTGCATATTTCACAATAATATTTGACTTTGTCTTCTCGAGCTGAGCTTTAAAATTTTCTATTCAGCTCTTGTAACACCTCATTTCTCCCATTTGCTTTAACATCTCTATGCTGGAGAGCAAGTTTCAGAGTCTCTTCTAACATGCATTTTGGCCTTTTCCTTCTTTCTTGTCTTCTTAATGACCTTTTGCTTTTTTGCTGTATCAAGTTCTTGATGTCATCCCACAACTCTTCTGGTCTTCTGTCTTTGGTGTCTAAGAAAGAAATCTGTTCTTCAGATAGTCTCTAAATTCTGGTGGGATACATTCAAGGTCATATTTTGGCTCTTGTGGACTTCTTTTAATTGTCTTCAACTTCAGCCTGAACTTGCATATGAGCAATTGATGGTCTGTTCTATATATTCTGCCCCTGGCTACTGATATGTAGCTTTTCTACCATCTCTTATCACAAATGTAGTAAATTTGATTTCTATCTGATGAGGCCACGTGTATAGTCATCTTTTACGCTATTAAAAAAAAAGTCTTTGCAATGAAGAAGTCATTGGTCTTGCAAAATTCTATCATGCAGTCTTCAGCATCATTTCTATCGCCAAGGTCATATTTTCCAACACTGATCCTTCCTCTTTGATTCCAACATTTGCATTCCAGTCGTCACTAATTATCAATACATGTTGATTACATATTTGATCAACACCAGACTGAAGAAGTTGGTAGAATTCTTCAATTTCATCATCACTGGCTTTCGTGGTTGGCGTGTAAATTTGAATAATTTGTTATTAACTGGTCTTCCTTGCAGGCATATGGATATAATCCTATCATAGACAATGTTGTACTTCATGACAGATCTTGATATGTTCTTTCTGATGATGAATGTGATGTCATTCCTCCTCAATTTATCATCCCTATTATAGTAAACCTTGTGATTATCAGATTCAAAATGTCCAATACCAGTCCACTTCAGCTCATTAATGCCTAGGATATTGATGTTTATGCATACCATTTCATTTTTGACAACTTCCAATTTTCCTAGACTCATACTTCATACATTCCATGTACTGATTATTAATTGATATTACAATTGTTTGTCTTCATTTTTGTCTCATCAGCTAAAGAAGGTCCTGAAGGCTTTATTCCATTCACATCATCTCAGTCAACTCTACTTTGATGAGGAAGTTCTTCCTCAGTCATATTTTGTGTGCCTTCCAACCTGAAGGGCCTGTCTTCCAGCATTATATCTGACAATATTTTGGTGCTCTTTATCATGCTTCAATATTCTGTATTCTGGTGCTGACAATATTCCACTGATATTCATCAAG
Source organism: Chrysochloris asiatica (assembly GCF_000296735.1). Taxonomy (NCBI): domain Eukaryota; kingdom Metazoa; phylum Chordata; class Mammalia; order Afrosoricida; family Chrysochloridae; genus Chrysochloris; species Chrysochloris asiatica. The sequence continues at coordinate 7,818,034 of NW_006408554.1, read as the reverse complement.
TTTTCAATGACTAACTATTCAGAAGTAGCCCATCTCCCCAACTTACTTCCTAGTCTGTCTTCATTTAGACATTCAGCTGAAACCAGTCCACCATGGTTGACCCTGCTGATATTTAAAATACATGTGGCATAGCTTCCAGAATTACAGAAACATGCTAGCCACCACAGTATGACAAACTGACAGATGAAGGGTAGATGATAAATCTGTAGAGTACCTTTACTCTTAAAGTGCTTGCACTTTATCTTACTTAACCCTAGTCTATGAGAAGGGTTACTATCTATCCCCATTTTATGGGTCAGGAAACTAAGACACATGAATTATGTGTATGGCCCAATATCATAGCCAGAAAAGCAAATCTGATTTTAAAGCCAGAATTCTTTCCTGCCTGCATTGAGAAATCTGCTCCCTGAATTCCAAATCAATTATTCTTCCTAAAGCTAAAAAATAGTATCTAACGCCTACCTTTCTTTTTACAACTAATTACTCTGTGTCCTCCTAAATCAAACTCAACCTTCAATCTAACATATGTGTGTGGTGTGTGTGCATGTATGGTATATATAAATAGGTAGGCAAATATGGATGGCTGGCTGGATGGGTGGGTGGATTAATGGACAGATGGGTACATATCTCAATAAATTTGATATAGACATGAAGTAGATAATAACCAGTCGTGGTCCGTAATATGTGGCAAATTATGATACTTAAAGTTTAATAAAGGCTGAAAGAGGGACAAAGAGAAACTAGTAAAGTCACGAACACAGATGCTCTATTGAAAATTTAACCAAAGGTTATGGGTGTTTACACAGCTTTCCTCCCTGCTTCATTACTGAATGATGCCACTGAGCTCAATTACATTTTCAAAAGACTGGTGACTGATATAACAGGAAACAACAAAATATGCTCACTGAAGAACCTATTTTGTTCATCACAAAACAAAAAGTACAACAGAAGACCAGAACTTTGATCTTCAGCCATGTTGGAGTATTCACAAATACATGTTTGTTTTGCTTAACATTAAACAATTTTTTGTTCTACCTACAGTAGTTTTTACTAATAGATTCAAAACAAATGCTTTGATATAAATTTGGTTTGTTATTTCTGAGGTATTT
>NW_006408554.1:7806955-7809830 GCF_000296735.1 Chrysochloris asiatica | reverse complement strand
TTAGAGGTTTAGGGTCATGGTTTAATGGGATATTCCAATTAATTGACTTAATATTGTGCTAAGTGCTTCTGTTCTATCTCCTCCTTCATAGCACAGTGCCTGGAGTCTTAAGCAACCATCCAAGGTAGGATGATTGACCTCCATTTACCTGAAGCAACAGAGAAAGGAGAGTCAAGAATATGAGAGATAGGGGATGTGTGTCTTATATTCTCCAAAAGCAACTAACTACCTCCTTTGCCATGACACCAGAAAAACTAGATAATGCTCACCAGTACTGAATATTATGATCAAAGATTTACAGAAGAATCCTTATCAAAAGGAAGAAAATGTAGTACAGAATCTCAAACTCTCATAGAATCCATACTTTCTGGATCCTTGGAACTGGATGGACTCCCAAAACTCTTGCCATGAGCTAACCTTTAAACCCAAAACATCAACTTGTTAAGTTTTCTTGAAATCAAATAATAGTTTAGCCTAACTAGTAAAGAATATCTGTCTTGATTATTGTGCTCTTGTAATAACTTTCTATGAGATTAACCCAAATCATGGTATTTTCAATAATCTCATATACATTTGAAAGTTGGACAGTGAATATAGAAAACCGTAGAAGAATTGATGCATTTCAGTTATGCTGTTGGAGGAGAATATTAAAAGTACCATGGGCTACCAAAAAACAAACAGATCTGTGTTGGAAGAAGTACAGCTAGAATGTGCCTTAGAAGCCAGGATGGTCAGACTTCCTCTCTCATACTTTGGACATCTTATCAGGAGGGAAGAGTCCCTGGAGAAGGATATCATGTTTGGTAACGTGGAGGGTAGGAGAAAAGAAGACCCCAACAAGATGGATTGGCGGCAGCGATGGGCTCAGTCATAGCAATGATTGTGAGGTTGGCCCAGAACCAGGTAGTGTTTCTTACTGTTGTGCATAGGGTTGCTATGAGTTGGTACCGACTCAGTGGCACCAAACAACAACAACATCTGAGATAAAATTTACAACAACTCTACAGATTAGACGGGAAATTTAGGGAGCTTGTTGTTATTGTTAAGTGCCATTGAGTTGGTTTTGACTCATAGTGACCCTATGCACAACTGAATACAACACCGCCCAGTCCTTCACCATCCTCACAATTGTTGTTAGGTTTGAGCCCATTGTCGCTGCCACTGTGTCAATCCATCTCCTTGGGGGTTTTCCTCTTTTTTTGCTGAACCCACACTTTTCCAAGCATGATGTTCTTCTCCAGGGACTGATCCATCCTAACAGTATGTCCAAAGTAAGAGAGACAAAGTCTCACCATCCTGACTTCTAAGGAACATTCTGGTTGTACTTCTTCCAACACAGATTTGCTTGTTCTTCTGTCAGTCCAATGGTACTTTCAACATTCTTCTACACTCTTATTCATTGTCCAACTCTCACAAGCATATTTAGCAATTGAAAATATTATGACTTGGTTAAGGCACACTTCAGTTCTCAAACTGACATTGCTCTTCAACACTTTAAAGAGAGGTTTTCTTTACACTGAAATGCAACCCATACTGAAGGCTTTAGTCTTTGATCTTTATCAGTAAGTATTTCATGTCCTCTTCCCTTCCACCAGAGTTGTGTCACCCATATAAAGCAAGTCTTTCTCTAATCCAGCTGCTCTGATTACTTGCTCAGTATATTGAATGAATAGGTATGGTGAAAAGATACAACCCTGCCACAGACCTATCCTGATTTTCAACCCTTCAGTATCCCCTGGTTGTGTTCAAATGACTGCCTCTTGGTCTACATATAGGTATTCCCACTCTTGAAAATGTCATCCATAATTTTTTATGACCCACACAATCCACATGGAACTAAGGATATTATTGCTGATAGATGGATCTTGACTGAAAGCAGATGGAACCAGAAAGATGTTTACTTGTGCTTTATTGACTTTGTAAAGACTTGTGACTGTGTGGAACATGACAAACTCTAGATAACATTGAAAAGAATGGGTATTCCAGAATGCTTGATTGTGTTCATGAAGACCCTATACATAGACCAAGAAGCAGTTGTTAAAACAGAACAAGGGTATACTGAACGGTTTTAAATCAGGAAAGGTTTGCACCAGGACTGTATCCTTTCACTCTACTTATTTGATCTCTACACTGAGCAAATAATCCAGGAAACTGCATTAATATGAAGAACATAGCATAAAGATTGAAGGGAGAACACCCTTTGATATGCATATGATACAATCTTGCGTACTGAAGAAGGCTTAAAATACTTACTGATGAAGATCAAAGACCATACCTTAAGTATGGATTTCACCTCAGTGTAAAGAAAACAAAAATCCTCACAATTCAACCAATAAATAACATTGTGATAACTGGAGAAAAAAAATTGGACAATGAATAAGGAAGACCATAGAATAAATTGATGTATTTTAGTTGTAGTGTTGGAGAAGAATATTGAAAGTACTGCAGACTGTCAGAAGAAGAAACATATCTGTGTTGGGAGAAGTACAGCCAGAATAGTCCTTAGAAGTCAGAATGGCAAGACTTTGTCTCTCATACTTCGGAGGAACCAGTTCCTGGAGACAGACATTTTGTTTGGTAAAGTGGAGAGTCAGTGAAATAGAGGACGAACTCTAATAAGCTGGATTGGCACAGTGGCAGCAGCAATGGACTCAAGCATAACAAAAGTTGTGAATGTCGTGCAGGACCAGGAAGTATCTTGTTCTGTTGTACATAGGGTTACTACGAAGCAGAACTGACTCAATTGCAACTTACAACAAAACAATAAGCCACTCAGAATTGACTCAATGGCACTTAACTACAACAACAACAAACCACTCGAGGATCTCTGGTGATGCAGTGGGATAAGCATTGCACTGTTAACTTCACGGTCAGT
>NW_006408554.1:7805129-7806855 GCF_000296735.1 Chrysochloris asiatica | reverse complement strand
CTCTCTACTCTTCTCCCTTGATAATCTCAAGGACCTCAGCTCCTAGACTGAAAAGTTAATCACTCCCCTTCTTGCTACAAAATGACGACCTTTACATTTCCAACCCTCACAATCAGTCCTGATAACAATCATTCACTATTGTTTCACAAGAGACCTATCTGCATTTCCCTTCATCTGCCCCACCTAGGCAGACTGGATACTACTCAGTGGAGATTCTACCTTCCTCCATGTCCTCTGGATCTACGTTCCCTCTTGAAAGCTTGTAAGCCAATCACTTCTTGCCTTTGTAGCACCCCTACTTTGGATAGCCAATGTCTAAGTTGCCTATCCTGGTCTACTCTGTGTATGGGAAGGAGTGGAAATGATCCTCACTGTAAAGATTTCTTCCCTCTTTTAAGCTACTGAATCCATAGGTGTAGGTCAACTTCATCAAATTGTATAAGATTACTGTTTTCTTCTTCTTCTTTCTTCTTCTAGTTGAGCTCTGATCATCCAGTCATTGAAGCCAGGTCAAGTGGGTATTATCTGCAAGTTTGGGTGCTCTTGTGCATATGCCCTCTCTTCTTATCAGCCGGATGCTTCACTCTCCACTCTAGTCCTCTGTAGCTATGTCACTGACTCTGGGCCCAAGAGTCCCCACGTCTTGCCACACTGCTGGCCAACCAGGTCTCCACCCAGGTTCACAGGAGTCTATTGAACATTGGAGGGCTTAGCTCACAGTTTCATTGCTGTTTTTCCCTCACTTCCCCTTATCAGTGACGAATGTGGTCACCAAACAGAGCATGTATTCCCACTGAGTCTTAGTCTTGGAAGGGGGTTTGCTCTGAGGGGACCTGACCACTTGACTTGATGGCTCTTGGTCGAGCAACTTGCTTGTTCTTGTAGTAATCAGTCAGTCTGCCTATATTGTTTTGTATTTTTCCTGTCAGTTTTTCTTTCAAGAAGTATCTTCTGTTCTATTCTGATGTATTTCTGATAGTCAATATTTTAGTCACTTATTCGTTACATCTCTAAGAAAAAATGTTTTAAGAATTTCAGGTAAATGGTTGATATTTTAAACAAGCATATGAACAAGATATCAATAAACAGAAAAGGCAACTGAGAATATTAGCATAATCTGTCTTTTGATGTTTTATTTATCAAAAATGGGATACTCATCTGTTCAAGACAATTTCAGTACGCTTCTTAAAAATAGCAACATAAACTGAATGATTACAAAAATAGATAAAGTGCTATGTGTGGTGCTGTAGGATAAGCACTAGACTGCTAACTGCAAAGTCAGTGGTTCAAACCCACCAGCCATTCCTTAGAAACCCTGTCTAAGATGGCTGTGAAGTAAAACCTACTCAATCGTACTAAACATAACAAACAGTTCAATTAAATGGTACTTCATAAAATAAAAATTCCACTAATACTTATTGCTGATGTCAGATGGGTCTTGGCAGGAAGCAGAGAATATCAGAAAAAATGTTTACTTGTGCTTTACTGAATTTTCAAAGGCTTTCAAAACTGTGTGGCTGATGACAAGCTATGGATAACATTGCAAAGAATGGCTATTTCAGAACACTTTACTTTGCTCACAAGGAACCTGTACAAAGACCCAGACATTGTCATTCAAACAGAACAAGGGGGCACTGGACAGTTTAAAATCAGGAAAGGTATGAACCAGAGTTGTATCCTTTCACCATGCTTATTCAATCTGTATGTTGAGCAAATAATCTGAGAA
>NW_006408554.1:7799182-7800399 GCF_000296735.1 Chrysochloris asiatica | reverse complement strand
AAAAAAATTGGACAATGAATAAGGAAGACCATAGAATAAATTGATGTATTTTAGTTGTAGTGTTGGAGAAGAATATTGAAAGTACTGCAGACTGTCAGAAGAAGAAACATATCTGTGTTGGGAGAAGTACAGCCAGAATAGTCCTTAGAAGTCAGAATGGCAAGACTTTGTCTCTCATACTTCGGAGGAACCAGTTCCTGGAGACAGACATTTTGTTTGGTAAAGTGGAGAGTCAGTGAAATAGAGGACGAACTCTAATAAGCTGGATTGGCACAGTGGCAGCAGCAATGGACTCAAGCATAACAAAAGTTGTGAATGTCGTGCAGGACCAGGAAGTATCTTGTTCTGTTGTACATAGGGTTACTACGAAGCAGAACTGACTCAATTGCAACTTACAACAAAACAATAAGCCACTCAGAATTGACTCAATGGCACTTAACTACAACAACAACAAACCACTCGAGGATCTCTGGTGATGCAGTGGGATAAGCATTGCACTGTTAACTTCACGGTCAGTAGTTCAAACCCATCAGCCACTTTGAAGGAGAAAGATGTAGCAGTCTGCTCCAATAAAGATTACAGCCTTTGAAACGCTAAGGGGCAAGATTTCTATTCTATCCCTTGGGTCGTTATGAATCAGATCTGACATGACGGCAGTGGGTTTGGGTAATAGCCATGTTTTTCTCTCTTCGTACTCTTAAAATCCATTTCCTCCAGGTAATCTTTCCTATAGTGTTTAGTTTTTGTTTTTGTTTTCAATTATTATTATTATTATTATTGTGAACTGAGCAAAGGTTTACAGAGCACATCATCAACTCTACACTCAACAGTCATATCTCTTTGCTTCATTACCTGGTTGCAATCCTCTCCATGTATCAACAGGCAACAGTATTTATTTCTATACTTCTATCTACTTCAACCACTGCATTCTTCCCTGTGTTTCCCACCACCTTCATCTCTTCTCTGCCAAACTCCCTCTTGTTGTACATTGTCTGCTCTGTCACCCATGCTAACACATGTTTACCCTCCAATCTATGAACAACCCTCCCTCCCAGACTCCCACCCCCAAACACTGATAGTCTCCTCTATCAAGAAAATCCTTTCTTAACTTCTTACAGTATTGTTGTTGTCAGATGCCATCAAGTCGGAACCGACTCATAGCGACCCCATGCACAGCAGAACGAAACAATGTCCGATCCTGGGCCAACCTCACTACC
>NW_006408554.1:7795199-7796723 GCF_000296735.1 Chrysochloris asiatica | reverse complement strand
CTCACCTGGATGGTTTCTAGTGAAAAATCCAAGCTTAGTCTTATTGGTTCTCCTTTGCAGGTAACTTTCTGTTTTTCCAAAGCTCTCCTCAGGATTCTTCCCCTGTCTTTCATTTGGAAAGTTTGATTATGGTATATCTTGGTGATTTTCTTTTTGGGATCTATCATGTTTGGGGTTCATTCAACTTTTTGTATGCTTATCTTTTCATCTTTCACATTAGGGAAATTTTTCTCTAACAATTCATTGACAATGTTCCCTGTGATTGTCTGTTCCTGTTCTAGAATTGTGATCACCCACAAATCGCTCCTTTTCATGGTCTCCCACATAATTCTTAGGCTGTCTTTGAGTTTTTTCTTTCTTTTTTCTGATTATTCTTCTAGCAGTTAGTATTGAAAAGATTTCTCTTCAAGCTCACTAATTCAGACTTCACTTGCTTCACATCTATCCCTTTGTCCTTTCAATGTATTGCCCATTTCTGAGATCTTAGTATTCATCTTCTGCATTTCTAATTGCAGGTTTTGTATTATTTCAAAATTTGAATTTATTTTGTCTGTTTATTCTTGTAGTGTTTTCCTGAATTCTTCTAAAGTTTTTATTGTGTTCTCCTTGCTTTCTTCAGTCTTTCTCATTGATCCTTTGAAGGTACTTAGTTAACATTCTTTTTCAATTAATTCCATTACCTTTTCTTCTTCAGAAATTTTTCTGACTCTGCATCTTGGTCATTTGTTTGAATCATTCTCTCTTTGTTTTTTCATGTGAGCTAAAATTATCTGTTGTTTCCAGGGCATTGTAGGGCTGTTGTATTTTTAAAAACAAACTGGGCAGTTGTTGGACCTGGAGGGGAGAAAACTCTGATGAGTTTCTGCAGTTCAGGGAGCTCATCAAGTGGTTGTGGAAAGGATACGACAGCAGAATTTCTGGCCTAAGACAGAGTTCCTATTGGCTTTTGTGTTATTTATGTTCAAGGCACTCAATTCAGAAATAATTCATGGGGGTCTTTGATGGCGCCGGTTTCAGAGTCTGTTAGGACTACAGGGAAGCTGGGGGCAGGATGACCGGTTAAATGCTGATCTGGTGGTGCTGTGGGTTTTGTAGGTTTAGAGCCAAAGCCCATCTGAATCCAGGCACCAAAACAGTATCCCAAAGCCTCACAGCCAACCCTCACCTCCTGCTGGCACGGCTCCCAGCCAAATAGTTGCCAGCTCCTGAAGAGCAGGGTCTGCACTGGGGGTTGATGAGGGTAACCAAGGGAACATGGGGCAAAAGAAGAAATCACATCTTTCCCAGTACCCTCTGGAATCAGCTCTACCAGAACTCCGAGTGACCCAGCACAGGGTTTCTGAGACTGTAGATCATTATGGGAGCAGAAAGCCACCTCTTTCTCCCCCAGAGTGGCTAGTGTGCTTAAAGTGCTCACTTTGTGGTTGACAATCCAGTGCTTCTCCTACAGAGCCACAGTCGTACGTTTCTCCCATATAGCATCTGGTGAGTTCAAGACAGTTAAGCACTTAACCACTGTGCCAT
>NW_006408554.1:7766541-7794129 GCF_000296735.1 Chrysochloris asiatica | reverse complement strand
ACATCTTTGCTCTTCAATACTTTAAAAAGGTTTTGTGCAGCAGATTTGCCTAATGCAATGCATCGTTTGATTTCTTGACCTGTCCAGATGAAGACAGACTAGGAAGAAGGAGTGATGAACTACTTCTGAATATTTAGTCACTGAAAACCTTATGAATAGCAGAGAAACTGCTCTAAGTTAGACCAGTACAAAGTGTGTTTTACAACAGAAAACCTAACAAGACTTAGTAATAATGATTTAAATGTAACACAATGTCATAGGAGAAAATTAATTGTTACAGGGTACTACTTGGGATACACTGTGGGATAAAGCACTGGACTGCAAGATCAGTTTGTACCACAAGGTTAGTGGTTCAAACTCACCAGCCGCTCCTTGGAAACCCTATACAGGGTTGCTATGAGTAGGAACTGACTTAGAAGCACTCAACAGCAACAACCATATACAATTGAGACCTGGTGTGGCACTGTAGGATTAGTACTGGACTGTTAACCACAAGGTTGGAAGTTCAAACCCACCAGCCACTGTTTGGAAATCCTATACAATATTGCTATGAATAGGAACTGACTTGACAATACTTAACAACAACTAAAACCATACACCATTTATTTTGAAATATCATTATCTCACTTAGCTTTTAGTAGCCGGATCACTCACATTTTACATTGAGAAATTGAGACTTCGAGTAGTTAGTGGCTTGGCTGAAAGAATACATCTGTAGTTAAGTGACAGACCTGTTTTCAAAGAGAGGTCTCTGCTCTGCATTAGGCTGCCCACAGCAATAAAAAACTAAATAATGTTGATGCTGGTCATGGCCAGGAACATTACTAAAAATATCACAGTGATAAATTGGTTATCAGCTGGTCCCCTTGCAAAACAATTATATACTCTATGGGGAATACGACTTAAAAATGTTAATTTGATACATATGGTCTTGGGAAATTATTTCATCTATGAACAGTAGGAGATAAAAAAAAAAATCATAGACCTCATTCCAGTCAATGAGTCAACAGCTCTACTGTTTCCTAAAGTAGATAATTGAGTCTTACTGATTAAAAAAAAAATACAAAAACCCCTAATATACCCAGTCATACAGTGAGTTAGTAGGATGAAGGCAAAGATACTGGCCATCTCATATCACACTGTAGTGCTGGAAACAACTCTGAAGATCATTTGTGCAGGCATGGAGCTACCCTGAGCTATCCTGTATACTTGCACGGCACTGATCCTGGGCAAGGCACACAATATATCGATTAATAGGGTTGCTCTGTAACCAAGGGTACAAGGAGTTTCAGGTAGCTTGTATCACCTTGTCGGTATTGTTTTTGATAAAACTGAGCATGAGATTTGCTTTCATAAGACCTCTGGTGAGCTGGTTTACCTAGTAGAAACCTGTGACCAGCAAAACATAAAAAAATAGAAAAAACTTTCAAAATAGAAAAAAATATATTTAAAATAATAAAACTGACGCTGAGACTCCATTTTGGTCTCCCTCATTCCTGAGTATTCCAACACACATATCAGAGATGCCTGATCCAAGAGGCAAATTAGATCCTACCTCTCCCAACCCCTGCTATAAGACAGCCAGTGGCTGCAGTGATTGTCTTCACTGTAATGCTGGGACACACAGTCTCCTGGACCTGCAGTAAATGTAGATGTACAATCACTGTCATTCTGCATCTTGTGAGTCTTCTCTAGCAATTAATTTCTATCAGTGCATGGGCTAATAACAGCCACATGGTAGGCACTGAAATGGTTCTTTAATTCCTTGATTCATAAAAAATAAATTGTGAGTATCCTGACTTATTGGTCACTGTAACCTACAAAAGTTCTAATTCACATTTAAGAAAAACAAATATAATTCAGTGTGACAAATAACTCTCCACCTAAAAGACAAAGAGCTTTTTTTTGCCATTTAAAAAGTCCTAGTAGCCTAGTGTGGCACTGCAGGATAATGCACTGGACAGCAAGGTTAGTTTGAACCACAAAGCCAGTGATTCAAATCCAACAGCCGCTCCTCATGCAGAATGAATAAGTATGGTGAAAGGATGCAACTCTAGCACACACCTTTATTGATTTTAAACAATTCAATACCCCTGATTCTGTTTGAATGATTGCCTCTTGGTTTACGCAGTTTCCCCAAGAGCGCACTTAAGCATTGGTCATTCTTTGCCATGTTATCCATAGTTTGTTTTGTTCTATGCAGTCTAATGCCTTTGCATAATCAAAAAAGCACAAATAGACATCTTTCTGGTATTTTATGCTTTCAGCTAAGTTCCACCTGATGTCAGCAATGATATCCCTCATTTTACATTCTCTTCTGAATCCAGCTTGAATTTCTAGCAGCTCCCTGTCAGTGTATGGTTGCAACCGTTTTTAAATTATTGTCAGCAAAAATTAACTTGTATATTATATTGTTAGACACATTCTGTTGGTCACTTTCTTTGGAATGGATAGAAATATGGGTCTTTTCCAAGCAGCTGGTAAGGAAGCTGTCTTTCAAATTTCTTGACATAGATGATAAATCAGTTTGTTGAAAGATTTCAATACGTATTCCATCAATTCTTGGATCCTTGATTTTTGCCAATGCCTTCAGTGCAACTTGTACTTCTTCCTTCTGTATCATAGGTTCTTGATCATATGGATCTTCTTGAAATGGTTGCGCATCAATCAATTCTCTTTGGTACAGTGATTGTATGTATCACTTCCACCTTCTTTTGATTCTTCCTGTATCAGTATTTTGCCCATTGAATCCATCAATATGGATTGCAACTTGAAGCATGAATTTTTCTTCAGTTCTTTCAGCTTGAGAAATGCTGAGCATGTTCTTCCTTTTTGACTTTCCAACTCCAGGTTAATACTTGGTTTTGTCTTCTCGAGCTGACCTTTGAAATTTTCTATTCAGCTCTTTTACCTCTCATTTCATTCATTTGTTTTGGTACCTCTATGAAACCAAAAGCAAGTTTCAGAGTCTCTTCTGACATCCATTTTGTTTTAGTTCTTCTTTCTTATCTTAAAGACCTTTTGCTTTCTTCCTGTATGATGTTCTTGATGTCATCCCATAATTCTTCTGATCTTCAGTCATCAGTGTCTAAAGTATCAAATATGTTCTTGAGATGGTCTCTAAGTTCAGATGGGATATGTTCAAGGTCATAGTTTGGCTCTTGTGGATTTGTTTTAATTTTCTTCAACTTCAGCCTAAACTTGTATATGTGCAATTGATGGTCTGATCCTCAGTCTGCCCCTTGCCTTGTTTTGGCTGATAATATTGAGTTTTTCTAACGTCTCGTCCCAAAGATAATTCTAATTACTGCTTTGATTCTCTTGTCCATTAGGGAAACCACACCCACTTTGTCTTTGTTGCTTAAGTGACACCATTTTGCCCTTACATTAGTACCAAGACAGATCTGGCATTTCAACTTGATTTACTATAGGCCATTGCTTAATCCATGCTTCAGTGAACCAACAGAATCAATTATTAGATCCTTTTCTAACCTCTGGAGCTGAAACACTAATGAAGAATCTGTGCTTAGTGGGCCCATCCCAATAAACTCAGACTGATCCAACTTTATGTTCCAAGCACCATTATTACACACACTTAATAGCTATATCCACACGTATTGCCCAGGTTTCTGTTTGTATACATAGAAAACTCAAAGTGTTCTTTTGGTGTGTAGCATTCCTCCCTATGAATCACAGTTTGTGTTTCATTTCTTGGGACTTAAATTTAGTTATCAGTAAACTGATATCTTAAATTTAGTTAAATTTAGTTATCAGTAAATGTGGTGTGGATAGGTCCTGGGAACATTCAATAATGTCTTGTAAGTCATCTGCATCAAGAAGTGTGTAATGTGAACAAAGAGATATACCACCTTTGAACAGATTTGGGAAAGCCAGAGCTCTGAGGAAGGGGTAAGCTATATTGGTAAGGTGACACTGCATTACCTACTCTGTAAGAATAGTGTGAGCCACTCAGCGCTGCAGCCTTTCAATCCACTCCCAGCACCAGAAAGCAGTAACTCCATCCTCCTGTTTGCTGCACACCTCTTCATTTCCATCCAAGGGAATGAATTGCTCTTTTTGCCAGAATAAACCTTATCCATTCCTGCTACCTTGCCTTTGCTCAAGCTCATCCTCCACAAGAAATAAACACCTTTTCTCTAAACTCCTAATCCACAAATTCTATTTTTCCTTAAAAGCCTGGTTAAACCCATTTCCTCCATAAAACTCACCTCAAACACTACTCCACCAGCTGAAATAAGCTCCACAAGTCAAATCATTTGTTAATCCATTTAAAAGCTTTTCTACCTTTATTTCTTAAGTTTTCTCTTCTCTTCCATCTGTAAGCAGCTTGAGGTCCTGGTTTGAGTCTTTCAATAGACTCAAACACAGACTCAAACACCCCTTCCACACACAGAACTGCCCACACAATACCTTGCACAGAACTGGTGATCAATGAGCATCTGAGCAAAGGAACAGAGGCCTGTCTCTTGCTGAGTGCATGGTACTTCGTCTCTACTAGTGTAAAGGAGAAATTCATAAAGCCTTTTTTGACTAAAACTACATGATCAAACTTACTCAGTTTTTGCTGAATTAAACTGTTATTTCTATCCAACTGCCTGCCTGGGACTAAATGCTTGTTCTCCTGACTAGCTCCTGTTATCTGAGTATGTTAATTGCTAGAAGCCATAAATAAGGGGATGTTTTCTCTTTAGTCAAGCCAGGATGTGGAAGGAAGGCACTGCCAAGAAAGAGGGTTTTTAACACAGATACACTGATGTAAAGTGGTCTTAAATATTCCTTTCATGATAAGGATATAGAAATAACGTCTCAGGAAAAAAACATATAAACCTTGAACTGTGGACTCTTTATATAAGTTTCCTAGACAACCAAGAGGTTTCACTTGAGTAAGCAATTTCTAAAGAAGATGTTGGTGTGAATTCTTATTACCAATTCCATCCTCAAAGAATGTCTTCCATCAGCTTTGACATTTTTATGACCTGTTCTGAAAAGTCTACATTGTAAGGATTCTTACATTATGATTGTAAATTCTGTAGCCCCACTGAAAACCTTCCCCCATTGCTCACCCACCAGACTTATGGCCACAATAAAAAATTATCCAAGCAAATGACTATATAATAATGTCTTTGTATTACAAACTCTCTCTCTCTATATATATATATATATATATATATATATATATATATAAAATGTCTGATAAAATCTTAGTTCAAGTCATCAGTTCTCACATGTGTAAACTGGTTAGTATCTTCCTACATCTGGATATAAATTTTTTTTTTCAGAATAAATTCTCTTAAGTTCAGTTATTACAGACTCTACAACACAAAGTATTTTCTACAATACCACCTAATGTGACAATAGCCTATTGCTTTTGTGCTCATTCCAAAGAGAGGTGACCCAAAAGAATGCAGAAATCATTGGACAGTCTTTTTGATATCACATGTGAGTAAAGTTTTGCTAAAGGTAATACAGAAATGGCTGCAAGCATACATTGACAGAGAACTTCCAGAGGGTCAAGCTGGATTCAGAAGAGGATGTAAAATGAGGGATATATCATTGCTGATGTCTGATGGATCTTGACTGAAAGCAGAGAATACCAGAAAGATGTTTACCTGTGCTTATTGACTATGCAAAGGCTTTCGGCTGTGTGACTCACGACAAGCTATGAACAACATTGCAAAGTATGAGTATTCCTGAACACTTAATTGTGCTCATGTGGAATCTGTACCAGACCAAGAGGCAGTTGTTCGAACAGAACATGGGAACACTGAATGGTTTAAAATTAAGAAAGTTGTGCAACAGGGTTGTATTCTTTCACCATACTTATTCAACATGTATGCAGATCAAATAATCTGAGAAGCCGGGTTATATGAAGAAAAATGTGGCATCAGAATTGGAGGAAGACTCACTAACCACCTGCAATATGCAGATGATACAACCTTGCTTGCTGAAAGTGAAGAGGACTTAAAATATTTACTGATGAAGATCAAAGAGCACAGCCTTCAGTATAGACTGCATCTCAATGTAAAGAAAACAAAAAATCCTAACCAGTGAACCAATAAACAACATCCTTATCAATGAGAAAAGATGCAAGTTGTCAAGGACTTCATTATTCTTGGATCAACTATCAATACACATGGAAGCAGCAGTCAAGCAATCTAACAACGTATTGCATTAGGCAAATCTGCTGCATAAGACCTTTTTAAAGTATTGAAGAGCCAAGATGTCAGCATGAGGACTAAAGTGCACCTGACCTAAGCCATGATATTTTCAATAACCTCATATGCATGCGAAAGCTGGACAGTGAATAAAGAAGACTGTAGAAGAATTGATGCTTTTGAGTTATGGTGTGGGAGGAGAATATTGAAAGTTCCATGGACTGCCAAAAGAACCAACAGATCTGTGTTGGAAAAAGTGCAGCCAGAATACTCCTTGGAGGTCAGGATGGCCAAACTTCGTCTCTTATACTTCAGACTTATTGTCAGAAGGGACCAATCTCTAGAGAAGGATATCATGTTTGGTAAGGAGGAGGGTCAGAGAAAAAGAGGAAGACCCCCAGCAAGATGGATTGGCAAAGTGGCAACATCAACGGGCTCAAACGTGACACCAATTGTGAGGTTAGCCCAGGACCAGGCAGTGTTTCATTCTGTTGTACATAGGGTCGCTATGAGTCGGTATCACCTCGATGGCACCTAACAACAACAACATAGAGGGTTAAGGTCTTTATCTAAAAATTTTTTCTAATTTCTTTAAAAGAATTTTAACTTGAAAACTTTGTAAAAAGGAAAAGCTATTTCAAAACTATTTTTCAGATATGTGTCTTAATTTTCCATTTCATTCTATATGCCTAGAAAGGGACACCAGAAAACAAAAGCTCTAAAATAAGCTCTTAGGAGAATAAAGGAGTCCAGGAATAGTGCAAATGGTTAATGTGCTCTCCTGCTAACCATAAGATTGGAGATTCAAATCTACGCAAAGGTTTCTCACAAGTGATCTAGTTCCAAAATGTCAGCCAATTGAAAACCTTATGGATGACACGCATGGGGTCACTGGAAACTAGGTTTCTTGTTTTTATTTTTTGAGAGAATAAAAACTCTGCTCAGCAAGTAACAAGCATTAAATTGATAAAAATACAAAGAGCCAGAGGGTGTTTTAAAAGGAATAACCATCCTTCTTTAATCTTCTTACTGTAATAATCAATCTTAATCAATCTGAATATCTCTTTACTATTATTATTTATTATCTAAGGATCAGCACTAAGGAACTCTTGTAGCACAGTGATTACGAATTTGGCTGTGAACCTCAAGGTCAACAGTTCGAAACTACCAGCTGTTCTGCTGGAGAAAGACAAGGCTTTCTGCTCCGGTAAAGATTTACAGCCTCAGAAACCCTGTACAGGGTCACTATGAGTCGGAACTGACTCCATGGCACATAACAACAACAACAAGGATCAGCACTAGACTGCTAACCACAGGTTGTTGGTTCAAATCTACCAACCACTCCTTGGAAACCCTATACAGGGTGGGTCACTATGAGTTAGAAATGAGTCCACGGCACTTAACAACAACTTTGTTGTTGTTTTTAAGTGCCATTAAGTTGGTTCCAACCCACAGTGACCCTGTATAGGGTTTCTGAAGAGTGGATGGCAAGCTTGTACCACCGACCTTGCAGTTCAAACTGACTTTGCAGTCCAGTGCATTAACCCACAACACCATACCAGGACTCCAACAACAACTATAAAGGAAATGAAAAGAATATGAGCTGAGAATAGAAGTCTTTTAGCAGAACACGGTGGACAAACACTGCCTATATTTTATTGACAATAATAATAATAATAAATATTGCTGTTGACCAAACCAGAATGGAATTGGCATTTTTAGAATAGTGCTCCTTTATTTCTAATGTAGGAACATGAGATGAATCAATTCTGTGAATTAAGCATGCACACACACACACACACACACCGTCAAGTGACTACTGCTGTGACCACACTACTGTGGGCGTCTGAAATCAAACATTCCAAGTCTAGCTACAGCCTTTACTTGGTTTTTCCAAAGGAGTTATTTATCTAGCCTCAGTTTCTATTAGCAGTTAAGAGATGGCTTTGGGCAATACTCATTCTATATGCCTTCAATTCCTCCCTATGTAAGCATTCTTTTGGGACTCACAGTAGCCAAAAGGGCTCAATGGTGGGAAATGGGATGATCTGTTCTGACTGGAACAAGGGCACACAGAGTGGTCTTGCTAGCAGAGTTTTCTGTTCACAAGAGAGACATTCAAAAATTCATGTTAAGTTTTGTAGTTTAACAAGTTTGGAGAAGAGTATATTCTGAATCTTCTCCTGGGAATTTCACAATGCACATTGTCATACTAAAAGTCATGAAAAGCCATGAATAACTTTATAATACCATAAAAGCACAAATTCCAAGTTCATTTGACTATAAACTTATATTTCCAGTAACATCATTTAAATGTTGAAACATAATTTGGGAATAGTTTGAGACTATTCTGTATTTAATAGCTGTATTGCATCAAATTCAGCCACAAGACAACCCATTTTCCCAAATCCAAGAATTGCTGCTCAACAAGATGCTTTGTTGTTGTTGGTAAGTGTCACCGAGTCATTTCAGACTCAAGGCCACCCTGTATAGGGTTTCCAAGGAGAGACTAGTGAATTTGAACTGTTGACCTTGTGGTTAAGCACCACTCTGGTGCTTATTCTTCAGCAATAAACCAGGACTCTCAACAAGGTGCTTTTGTTGTTGTTGTTGGTAGATGCCATCGAGTTGGTACTGACCCATAGCGACCATATATATGCATAGCAGAACGAAACACTGCCCAATCCTGGGTGTTAGTGCTAGCGTAAGTTAAATTAGACACTAAACTGTAAAATAATATGGAATTTTTACCTTAATATACGGAAAGCCTATTTTTGAAATCAATACAGAGAAAAGCATTTTTCAGATTGCACTTATTAATAGGCCACACATATTCTTTTATAAAAATATTTGTTCTCATGGACCCACAACCCAACTGTGTGTCTTTTGATATGCAAAATGAAATAGAGAACCAAGCAATTATCCTAAAATTTCACATTAGCTTCTCTTTTCACCAATGATATAATTGTGCATGTTAGTTGTCAAATGATTCAAGCTTTATATGTTTGAATATGGAATTCTAGAAGGCTTAGTCATCTGAAAAGGTGCAAATCTCCTCTTAAATATTTAAAAACACTTATTAATATATAAGGCCTTTAAGAAGAAACCATGTTTGAAGCCACTAAGGAATTATATTCAATATTATATGACATTGTACACTGAAAATTCCACAAATATCTAAGAATTAATGTTTCTGCATTTGTGTGGGCCCAATTTTCTAAAAGAAAATTTGTATATTATGAGTACTTTGGTAACATGTACCAAACATTTTTAAACATCTGTTTTAATACACACATATACACATAAACACCTTTTAGAACAAAAGTAATGAATTCCCTTTCTAAATTGAAGTATTTCCCCTGATTCCACTACATTTTTCACAGTTATCATGGGGAAATCCTTGGGACACGGCCTGATCTTTATTTCAAATTAACTTTTTCAAATGTAACATTTCAAACCATTTTAATATTAACCCATGAAAAGAGTTATTCAGATTTTCATTTGAATGTCATTTCCTATTTGCTTTATTTATTTAAACAAAGAACCATAAAGAAACAAATATGCAAAAGTTTCTACTTTCAAAAACACAGTTGGTAAAAAAATCTCACAGGATAATATAGTGTGAAAACATTTAAGGATTCCTCCTCCTAATTTACTGCTACAAATGTACTATTAATGAATTTATGTAACACATAGAGGTTAGATTTAACTTTGTCTTCACTCATTCCATTTCAGCTTAGTGGTCAAAAAGGATCATGTTTCCAAGTAGCTCTACGGCAGTGCCTTACCAGTGTAGATGCTGGCATTGGAAGCAGGGATACCAAACTGGGACTCGATGAACTTGGGAATGAAGGTAATGAAAGCGGTTACAATGGCACTCTCAGCTGTGTATGACAAACTCACAAAAAGGAATGTCATGTTGCTTAAGATCCTGACAGCTGCTCTTGGTAGGTCTACAAAATGACAAAAATGACAAATGAATGTTATAAACAATGGATGGAAAAGAAAAGAAAGTTGATTGTTTTTTTGAAATGAACTGGAAATAGCCATTCAGCAATATTTGCCACAAATGAATAAAAACAGAACAAAATCTGAGGACTGATTAGAAACAATTCCCTTTATTAAACAGACTTTGGTTTTTCATTTTCAACTAAGATAAAGAAACTGAGGTGTCTAAAATTATACCTGTGCAAAAATGTTTTTAGAAGCAGAACTCTACATTTGACTCCTATTTCAAAAACTGTGTCAAGTAAATTATCGTATTTTCTCATTGATTAAAACAATGCTATTGTGTGGTAAGGTAGGATAAACACTAGACTGGTTGCCTCAAGATGAATAGTTCAAATCCATCAACCACTCTCTGAACTCTATACAGGATAGATATGAATCAGAACCGAGTAAATAACACAGAATGACATTCTCTGTTAAATCCTCATATTTCACTGTTGTTGTTGTATTTCACTATATAGGTAAAATCACTGTAGTACAATCTTCCATTACTGTTCTCACCTCACCCAACTATCACTTTCCTGGGAAAAATGTACTTCTGAGTTCATATGTCACCAGCCCAACGCTGAGGCTACCCATAGCAGAGGAAGTGCTTCATACATCATGTGGGCTACCTGGTTTTCTAGGCTCATTGTTGTTTTTGGTGTAGTTGTTAAGTGTTAGCTCCAATTCATAGCAATCCATGCACAACAAAACAGCCATCAAAACCAAGAAATTCACACTGATCCAGTGGTCCTATGTAAACCACTGGGCCTATTCCAAATTTGCCAGTTATCACAATACTGTCTTTTATGGGTCCAAGAGCTAGTCTAGGATCACATGATACATTTAGTTGTCATGGCTTTTTGTTTCCCTAGGCAGTTTCTCCTTAATTACTAACCTAAAAGTTTACAGTTTATACTCACACAGTGGTACCCTAGAAGAAAGTCCTAGCAATCTGCTTCCGTTAAGATTACAACCAAGAAAACCCTATGGAGCAGTCTACATGGTTGCACGGGGATACATGTATCAATGAATCAGATTTTAGACAATGGCAACAGGGTGTGTTTTTTTTGTTGCTGTCAAGTTGGTACACATAATTTGATGTGATATTTCTGAAACTTTCATGCAAATGCAAAGCAATTTCAAAAACACAAAGTGGAAAAAAGTAAATTAGGAACCAAACCAAAAGACACCTTTGCCATGGAATTGACTCCAAGTTATGAAGACCCCATGCTGGTGTTTTTCATCATGTTTCAATATGCAATATTCTGATTCTATCTGACAGTGTTCCACTGCGATTCATAAGGTTTTCAGTGACTAAGTATTCAGAAATAGTCTGTCTCTCCTTCTTCCTAGTCTACCTTAGTCTGGAAGCTCATCTGAAACCTGCTGGTATTTAAAATACTGGTGACATAGCTTCCAGAATCATCAACTTTTCAGTTAGTAGTCAAGTGCTAAGCCATTTGTGCCACCCAGGAATTCATGTTAAATCCATAATTTGCAACCAAATACCTAAATTTTTATACAGAGGAATATATTTAGGTAAGTTTCTTAATAGGTAAGCTATTTATAGTGGCGTCGTTGTAAAATCAAAGATGCAGTAAAAAGTATGATGAGAGATGATGAAAGAATGATAGTGATTATATTTTTTTATAATTTAGTGCTAAGACCTATTATAAATTTAATTAAAAGGTCAAGTTAATACTAAAATCAGCAAATGCCTTGTTGCTGTAGCTAAGTGCTGTCAAGTCAGTTTGGACTCATAGTAACTCTGTACTGGTTTTTTACAGAGCAGCTGGTGGGTTTGAACTGCCGATCTTGTGGTTCGCAATCCAGTGCTGATCCTACAGTGCCACACCAGGAGTCTGCAAATGACTTGGACAGTCATAAAATAGGAATACAATTAAATGCAAAGTACTAAAATTCAAGACACTATAAGGAGCTCTGGTAGCGTAGTGGTTACGAATCGGGCTGCGGGCCGCAAGGTCAGCAGTTCGAAACTACCAGCTGTTCCACGGGAGAAAGAGGAGGCTTTCTACTCCCGTAAAGATTTATAGTCTCAGAAACCCTGTACAGGGTCACTATGAGTCGGAACTGACTCCACGGCACATAACAACAACAAGAACAACATAATATGAAATAGATTCTACTTAGAAGTTACTTTTAAAAGAGGCATTAATGTCATTGACAGATCACTTGCTCTTTTCCAGATGCCCAACCATGGCCTCATTCAACTACATCATATCATATGATCATTCTCTAAAGTGTTCCCTTTGCTGTTCTTCATACCACTGCCCCTATCCACCTTCCAGAGACCGTTCCTGCCCCCTCAGGGAGGAAGTCTTGGGTTCTACCCAGGTGCTTTGAAAGACACCCTGCATTGTTTTACACATCACCTATTTTACATCTTATCAATAAAAATCCCAAGCATTTATAGAGCAATGATCCTGTACTCTGATTTTTTTTTTTTCCCCCCCACTGCATCACCAGGGAATCATACAAGAAATAATGCCTATTTTAAGGAACTAGTCTAAAAGCAAATTTGGGGAATTGATTCAGAGCAATTCAAAGACATGGACATTTCTCTCTCATACTTACCAGCTCTCATTTACTCCAGGAGGTTTCTGATACTTTTATGACCAAGATTAGCCTCATCCCTTCTTTCTATTTCATTTTTTTTTTTTTTAAACAGGTGAGGATTTAACTGAATGCCTTGTACTGCTCTAAGTTGTTGTTGGGCTTTTGTGCTTGGTGTGAATAGGGCTTTCCTATGCTTTATTAAAAACTGGCAGTGTTTGACTTTCATCATTTAAGTGACTTTTATCTACTTGCTGAATGGACACTTCCCTCAAATTCCAATTTTATATTAAAATTAGCAGTACCTAACAATTTTATAAAAGGACCAGATTGGTTCTTAAAAACCATTCTAATTATTGAAATATGAGGGACTTCAAAAAGTTTGTGGAAAATTAATTGAAAAATTAAGATAGTGTTATGGTCTATAACCATGAAAAGATGTATGTGGGGTCTTTGAGGCTTTTTGATGCACCTGTATAGATTAGATGGCTGATAATATCCATCTTAGGAGGTCGTCTTTCCTTCCTTTTCTTTTCCTTTCTCTTTCACAAATACCTTTACTAAGCAACTTCTACCAAACTACGAACTCAGGATTTGTTGCTGTTGTTAAGTACCGTGGAGTAGGTTCCAACTCATAGTGACCCTGCACAGGGTTTCCGAGGCTGTAAATCTTTACGGGAGCATAATGCCTCATCTTTCTCCCATGGAACTGCTGGTAGTTTCGAACTGCTGACCTTGCAGTTGGCAGCCCGACTCCTAACCACTATGCTACCAGAGCTCCTTATGAACTCAGGATACATACATGAAAAATTATAAAGGACGGCAGAAAGGAAAATAGGCACAATGTAAAATATTAAGAATTAAAATGGAGGCATCATATTCTAAGGAAGGGCAAGAAAGAGGTGCAGAGAGTTCCTATATCACCGGAAAGTCGAGAAAACTTTCACAGTGCGGAGTAAGAGAGTAAGGTAAATAAGCAAAATAGATAGTATTTTCAGTAGTGAGAGGACTGAGTAGAGAAGGAAAGAGGGAAAGAAAGACAGGAAGCTTTGGAAAGAAGGTTGAGATTTTTAAGTCGAGTGGCAAAGGAAGACTTCACTAAAACAGGGACGGTGTGAGTCATGAGCAGAAAGAATTGAGGGAATGGATGCCTGGGGAAGCCAAGAGCATGTCTGCAACATCTGAAGACCAGGGATTAGACCAATATGTTCGGCACCAAATAAACAAGTTGGCTGTAAGGAGATGGGCTAGAGGAGACAAAGGGGTTAGATCATGTGACCCTGAGACTTTCCCATGAATGAGATGAAAGGCCAGGGAAGCTGTGAGAAGAATGTGGCATCTCACAGGTTCCTTTCAGTTGAAAGCAGAACAAGGCTAGACGCAAAGGGACCACAGAAAGGAAGGGTTTTGTCCTTTCCTTCTCTGCAAGTGGAAACTATCTTCTCACTTGGGCTATGTCCCTAGACTACAAAGTAGAGCCCCAATTCACCTCCAGTCTTTCTCCTCTCTAATTTACCTAACTACATGCTGACAAAGGCCTGCTCAAAACTCCCCACCACTGTCTACTAAGAAAACATTCAGTGAAAGGCTAGAACTCGAGTCCTCATGAGAGAGTCCTACTTTTCCTTCCCAGATTTATCTTCCAGGCCTCTGACACCTACATCCAAGTCACCAACCCCAAAGCACTGGTTTGTTATTTTTCAATACGTCTATACAATCCTCCCTTCCTGCCTTTGCTCACCCTGCTCCCTCTACACACAATACTCTCTTCCATGCTCCTTCTACCTACTGAAATTCTCACCATTGTTCTAGGTTCATCTTGAACATCTCATCTACTCTATGAAATCTTTCCTGATACTTCAACTAGATGTTCTTTCATATCCCTCGGAACATCTGCACCATTGATTGGATCTGTTACTCCTTTAGAAAAAGGACATTAATATATTTTCATTTGTAGTGTCCTGTTTCCCTTAGTGGACTACAGGCTGACAAGAGACCACAGTTCACCCCTGTTCATATCTGCTAAATATGGAATACTGCATTTCTATAGAGTAAATACTCATTGAATTAAATAAAATTCTGTAACTTTTAGTGGATTCTTTAAGCCAGTTCACCACCTCAAAATATTTAGTCCAGGTTTGGAGCTGTAGGATAAGCACTGGACAGCAAAGTTGGTTTGAATTACAAGATTGGCGGCTCAGACCCACCAGTTATTCCTTGGAAACCCTATACAGGGTTGCAATGAGTCAGAACCAACTTGACAGCACTTAACAACAACATAAATGCACTGCACTCTACCACAGACATCAAAAGTCCAGCAGAGAAAAATCTGTTCTACTTTATGCTAATTAATAATATCAAGCATTTTAGCTTTAAAGATTAAAAATAAACATACACAACCCAAAATAAAATTATTCTTATGGTTAACTTGACACTAGAAATTTTCTTTTGGGAAGTATTTAGAAAGATATTCAATTAAGTTTGGACTTTAAAATGTTGGTCTTCAAACTCTAGGAAGGTTGAGCCATTTAAATATTTTACATGTTTATTTCTATTTGTAAGATTTTATGTAATTGTACTTTATGGGAAGGAGCAGACACACTGAGCAGCCCACTTTGCCCTGTGTGGTGCTTTAAAACAGCCTCGTTTCTGCATAATTTATAATAAGAGTCTGAAAACACTGAATCAATTTTCCTAATGTTTGTCATTAAAACGTAGAGGGGGAGAATGGAATATATAATGTTTACCCTTCAGCAAAAGTTTCCAAAAGAGTACCATTGGGTACAGTCCAAAATATTTTCTTTTCCAGGATGTAGAAACTACTATGTTAGCTATCTCCCCTTCTTCTCTCTGAAAGAGCTAATATTGGCATGCAATTTCAAATATGATATAAAGACAAAAAGAAGGAGAGATGGAAACAGGAAACACTGGGAGGAAGTGGGATAAGTGAAGTGATGTTACATTGCAGTCATCAATGAGATGAAATGAAGTGTATGATGCGTTGGATGTAAACCGATGATCTGCTCTGTAAACCTTCACTCACTTCACAATAAAAACTTTAAAAAGGAAGAAAATATCGTGGCTTAGGTCAGTCGTACCTTAGTACACAACGTGATATCTTTGCTTTTTAACACCTTAAGGAGACTTTTGCCCATACAAAACTCCCAATGCACCCTGTTGTTTGATTTCTTACTTGCTGTTTCCATAGGTACCGATTGTGAATCCAGTACAAGGAGATCCTTGAAAACGTTAATTTTCTATTTATCCTAAAGTTGCTTATTGATCTAGTTGTGAGGATTTATCTTCTGTATATTGAGCTGTAATCTGGAATCCACATAAGAAACTATACACCTGCCCTTCACTTATTGACCCGCTCACTAACTGACATTTTGCACTAATGACAATAGTAAAATTTCTGCTATCTTGTGTATTAAGGATGTCTCTTGGGCAGTAATGAATGTTGAGGTGTCGGGCCATGATTCCTTCCCAATGCTTTGACAATTATATAATGATGTTAATTTTACTGTTGTGTAATAATGTAATTTGCAAGTTATGCAAAAGATATAATTTGCCACTTATATAACGATGTTTGTTGTTATTGTTAGGTGCCATCAAGTCAGTACCGACTCATAGTGACCCTACACACAACAGAATGAAACACTGCCTGGTCCTGAGCCAACCTCATAATTGTTGCTACACCTAAGCCCATCACTACTACCACTGTGCCAATCCATCTCATTGGGGATCTTCCTCTTTTTCTCTGATCCTCCACTTTATCAAACATGATATCCTTCTCTAGTGACTGGTCCCTCCTGATAATAAGTCTGAAGTATGAGAGACAAAGTCTGACCATCCTGGCCTCCAAGGAGCACTCTGGCTCCTTTCTTTCAAGCACACTTCTTTCAGCACAGATTGATTTGTTCTTTTGGCAATCCACAGTACTTTCAGTATTCTCCTCCAACACCATAACTCAAATGCATCAATTCTTTTTTGGTCTTCTTTATTCACTGCCCAACTTTCATACGCATATGAGGCTACTGAAAATACCATAGCTTGGGTCAGGTGCACCTTAGTCCTCCAACTGATATCTTTGCTCTTGAACACTTTAAATAAGTCTTGTGCAACAGATTTGCCTAATGCAATATATTGTTCTATCTTTCAACTGCTACTTCCATAATAGTTGATGGTTGATCCAAGAAAAATGAAGTCGATGACAGTATCAATCTTTTCGTCATTTGTCTTGATGTTATTTATTAATCCACTTTGGAAGATTTTTGTTTTCTTTACATTGATATGCAACCCATATTTAAGGCTGTGGTCTTTGATCTTCATCAGTAAGATTTTTTTCTTTTTCTTTTATTTACCTCTGTCCCATTTAGCCCATGCAAATCTGACTCAGTGTTCCCCTATCTACCTTGTTCTTCCATCCCTCTTCCTCTTCTTGTGAATTACCCTCCTCCAACACCCAAACTGTGATGTGTCTATCTGCTACCATCCCCTCCTTCCACCCGTCCCCACCCTTCCCCACCCCAGTAACCAACAAAGACTTTTTTTTTCCCCCATTCCTTTTAGTATGTGTATCTTTTATTTAAGCTTTTAAAACAATGGTAAGAAAGTATTTTAAATCCTCTTTCAGCAAGTAAGCTTATAAAATCTGCATAGCACAGGTAGTTAATGAGTCTTCCTCCAATCCTGATGCCACATTCTTCTTCATATGATCCAGCTTCTTGGATTATTTGTTCAGCATACAGATTGAATAAGTATGGTGAAAGAATGCAATCCTGGCACACACCTTTCCTAATTTTAATTCTCTTGTTCTGTTCGAACAACTGCCTCTTGGTCTATGTTCCTCATGAGCACAATTAAGTGTTCGAGAATACTCATACTTCATAATGTTGTCCATAGCTTTTCATGATCCACAAATCTAAAGCCTTTGTGTAGTCAATAAAGCACAGATAAACATCTTTCTGGTATTCTCTCTTTCAGCTAAGATCCATCTGACATCAGCAACGCTATTCTTCATTCCATGTCCTCTTCTGAATCTGGCTTCAACCTCTGGAAGTTCTCTGTTAATGTACGGTTGCAGCTGTTTTTATTTACATTTAGTAAACTTCACTAGCATGGGATGTTAATGATATTGTCCAACAATTTCTGCTTCCATTGGGTCACTTCTCTTTGGAATGGGCACAAACATGGATCTCTTCCAGTCCATTGGTCAGATGTAATGATGTAGTCTTCCTCTTTTTTTGTGAACTGATGTGGTAATCCTCCCTTTTTGAATAATGCCAATTTTCATATGATAAACTGACCTCTCATACTTTGGACAAAATGTCAGGAGGGACCAGCTGCTGGAGAAAGATATCATGTTTGGTAAGGTAGAGGGTCAGAGAAAAAGAGGAAGACCCCCAGCGAGATGGATTGGCAAAATGGCAACATCAGTGGGCACAAGCATGGCAACAACTGCAAGGTTGGCCCAGGACCAGGCAGTGTTTTGTTCTGTTGTGCATAGGATTGCTGTGAGTCAATACCAACTTGATGGTACCTAACAACAATAACAACAACCTGGTCTTTTGGACTTAACCATGTTGATAAGTGAGAAGAGGGTGTAGTTTTTGATCATCAGCAAATGCTCCAAGTCCACATTACTTTCAGATTACTGTGTCATCTGCACATCACAGGTTGTTAATATATTCCTCCAATCCTGATGTCATCTTCTCCTTCATTTCATCCAGCTTCTCAGAATATTTGCTCAGTATACAGACTGAATAAATATGGTGAAAGAATATAACCCTGATGCACACCTTTCCTGCTTTTAAATTCTCCAGTATCCCTTTGTTTTGTTCAAATAACTGCTTCTTGATCTATGTATAAGTCATGCATGAGCACAATTAAGTGTTTTGGAATATCTATTCATTTCAATGTTATCCATAGTTTGTCATGATCCATACAGTCAAATACCTTTGCATAGTCAACAGAACACAGGCAAACATCTTTCTGTTATTCTCTGCTTTCAGCCCAGACACATATGACATCATCAATGACAGTCCTCATTCCAATGTGATTCTACATTCTGTCAGATGGACAGAATGGACATCTGTCTTTGGAACGGACACACAAATGGATCTTTTCTATTTGACTGGCCAGGTAACTGTCTTCTGAATTTCATGGCACAGATGCAATAGCACTTTTAGCATTGTGCCAGTTGGTTGAAACATCTCAATTGATATTTCATCAATCCCTGGAGCCTTGTTTTCAACAGTGCCTTCAGTGTAACTTGGAATTCTTCCCTCAATACCATCATTTCTTGATCATATGCTACCTGCCTGAAATGGTTAAACGTTAACCAATTTTCTCGGTACTGTGACTGAGTACATTCTCTACATCTTCTTTAATGCTTCCTGTGTCATTTACAAATTTGCCCATAGAATTCTTCAACACTGCAAGTTAAGGCTAGAATTTTTTTTCAGTTCTTTCAGTATGAAAAATGCTAAGTGTATTCTCCTCTTGGTTTTCTAACTCCAGATCTTTGCATGTTTCATTATAATACTTTACTTTGTGTTCCCAAGCTTCCCTTGGAAATCTTCTACTCAACTTTTTAAAAAAACAACTTCATTTTGTCCATTCACTTTAGCTTCTTTAGAGAAATTCCAGAGCAAGTCTGAGTCTCTTCTAAGATCCAGTATGGTCTTCTCTTTCTTTCCTGACTTTTTAATGACTTTTTGCTTTCTTCATGATGATGTACTTAATGTTATCCCACAATTATCTGGTCTTCAGTTACTAGTGTTCAGTGCATCAAACCTAGTCTTGAGAAAGTCTTTAAATTCAGGTGGGATATATATTCATGAGATGACTCCTGTGGACTTGTTTTCATTTTCTTCAGCTTCAACTTGAACTTGCATTGGAGCAATTGACAATCTGTTCAGCAGTCAGCCTGAGGCCTTCTTCTGACTGATGATATTGAGCCTCTCCAGCATCTCTTTGCACAGATGTGGTTGTTGGTGGTTATGTACTGAGGGTTGGTTCTGACTCATAGCCACCCCGTATAGGGTTTCTGAGGCTGTAAATCTTTTCTGGAGGAGAAAGCTTCATCTTTCTCCAACAGAAAGACTGGTAGTTTTGAACTACCAGAGTAGTGGATTTGATTCCTGTGTATTCTACCTGGTGGTGTCTGGGTATAATCACCTTTGTTATTGTTGAAAAACACAGGTATTTCCAATGAGTAAGCCAAAACGAAACCTCCTGTAATCAAGTCGATTACAACTCATAACAACGCTGTATCGGGCTTCCAAGACTGTAAACCTTTAAGACTGCAGACAAACTCATCTTTCTCCTGTGAAGCGGCTGTTGGGTTTGAATTTCTGTCCTTGGAGTTAGCAGCTCAATGCCTAAGCCACAGATACAATTAGAGAATCCAGTGTAAATTGAGTCAGTTCTGGGTCCTGATCAGGACTGCTGGGCTAAGATTAGTCACCATAATTAAGGCTTAGGGTATAAAGGCTGAGAGCCTATCAGAAATACTGAAAATAAAATCAGACTAGAAACAGACTGTATAAATCAACTACCCATCACTATTGAAAAGACTCTTTTTTCTTCTTTTATAATTTCTTGAACCATCACAGTGAACACAGAAGAGAACCCCTTAGTAGTAAGGTATCTAATAAAATAGTATATCTATCGATCTACCTTTATATATATATATAAAATTTTGATAAGTATTTGTAAAGTCTGTGACACCATTTATCAGTTTTGAATGTGCATGTCTAAATACGGGGTCCTCCCCAAGCTGACCTTGAGATAAGGATTCAAGTTCACATAGTTCATTTGGGAAAAGCAGGAAGAGTGTGTGGGAAGTATGAACCTGATGCATGGGGAAAGAGAGCAACCTCCAAAGGACCTGAGAGGAAAGGGGCCTCTGCTGGTTAGCAGTCACTGCTTATGACTGCTGGGGTAGAAAGGAGGCCAAACTGGTTACTATGGAGTCAACTCTGATTTGTTGTGACCCATGTGCATCTGTGGGTTAATGCACCAGACTGCAAAGCTGTTTGAACCGTAAGGTTGGTGGTTCAAGCTCACCAGCTGCTCCTTGGAAACTCTATCCAGGGTCGCTATGGGTCAGAACCGACTTGATGGCACTTAACAACAACAACATGTGCATCAGGGTAAAATTGCTCCAGAGAATTTTCAAAGATTGAGCTTTCAGAAACAGCTTGTCAGGCTTTCTTCTGAGGTGCCTCTAGATGGACTTGAACCACTAACTTTTCAATTAGCAAATTAGCAGCCAAGCACATAAACCATTTGATCTATCCAGGCACTCTAGAGAGGAGGCCAAAAAGAAACAAATAATCCATTGCTGTCCAGTTTCCAACTCAGGGCAATTCCATATTTTACATACAGAGTAGAACTGCACCGAAGGGTTTTCTTGGTTATAATACTTATAGAAGCACATCACCAGGTTTTCTTCAGTGGTGTCACTTTGGGTTAGTGCTTAAGTGCAGACCATTTGCTCCACCCAGGGACCTAAGGACAGGACACCAAGGGTGATTATCCCTTGGCACTTGAAGCCTGCCTCCAGCAGGAACCAAATAGTTTACCAAGGCTTTGGAGAAAGTGGTCATGCAAAAGATGAAATGGTAGCAGTTTGGAGGCCTCCAACATGGAAGCAGAAAGGCCCTAGAATATGGGTGAGGCATTGAAAGCATGGACAGACAATACAGACTCCTTCAAAAACAAACCAAAAAGAAAAGTTTTTTCCTATCAGCACTTGTCTGTGCAGTTGGTATTTGATGTCAAACTTCTTCCCCTTTTCTCTCCTCCACAATGGATTATATAGCTACATTAATGTCATCTTCTCCAGACTATAAAATATACAATTTTATTTTATCTATGTCTTTCTTTAGAGTCTTGGTGTGGTGCTATAGGATAAGCACTTGACCTCAAGGTTGGTTTGAATTGCAAGTTTGGCAGTTCAAATTCACCAGCCACTCCTCAGAAACCCTACACAGGATTGCTATGAGTTGCAACCAACTCCACGGCACTTAACAACACAACAATGTCTTTCTTTATCTCTCCTCTTGTGTGGACTTTATATTCTGAAAAAAATTAAGACTTTATGTCTATTCCTGGGCTTTAAAATCATTCACATGAACCTTGTTCTCAATTGAATTGTAAAAACAATCTCTCCTTTGATAGTCATGTTGTTGTTGTTAAGTGCCGTCGAGTCGGTTCCGACCCATAGCGACCCTGTACAGGGTTTCCGAGGGTGTAAATCCTTACGGGAGTAGAAAGCCTCATCTTTCTCCCGCGGAGCGGCTGGTAGTTTCGAACCGCTGACCTTAAGGTTCGCAGCCCGATTCGTAACCACTACGCTACCAGAGCTTCTTTTTGATAGTCATAATGGTCCATAATACCACCCATGAATGATGATGGGCCACTAAGTTCTACAAAGAAAGTAGATCAGAGATTACCAGGGCTGAAGGGAGTCAACCCTGGGAGTTACTGCTTAAGAAGTACCAAGTTTTTGTTTGGAATGATGAAAAAATTTTGGCTATAAATAGTGTTAAAGAC
Source organism: Chrysochloris asiatica (assembly GCF_000296735.1). NCBI lineage: Eukaryota > Metazoa > Chordata > Mammalia > Afrosoricida > Chrysochloridae > Chrysochloris > Chrysochloris asiatica. The sequence continues at coordinate 7,771,822 of NW_006408554.1, read as the reverse complement.
TGTATAATATGGTGAATGTAATTATTGCCACTGAATTGTATACTTAAAAATGGCTTAAATGGCAAATAATATGCAATATACATGCATACATACATAAATAAATAATTTTTACAATAATAGATTTTTTTAAGGAAAAAAACAATGAATGGGCTGGCCTCTATTGTAGGAGCTCAGGTCACAATGTTACACAGAAGTCTGAGTAATTAGAGGATTAGAAGTCATCTTGGTAGTTCCCAAAGTACAGATGATCAAAAATAATTGGGGCCATGCAGAAGCCAAACCTAAAACTAAGTATGAAGAAGCATTTTCAATGAAATGGCATGCACTTGCTTTGAATGAATAAAATTTTCAAGACTGGTCTAATCTGATCATTATTGTTTTTAGGCTGCAGGGACTGGTTTACAATATACTAGTAACCTAGTTCTAGGCCTTACTATTTTAATTTAAAACAACCCTGACTGATATAAGCACTTAAAATATATTATACTTCATAATTTACATAAAATATCAATTCAGGGAATTTAAGAAATATAGCTAAAACTGATGGAAGTGAAGCACTGTAGATTTCTTGGATAAAAGGGACTTATTTATTACCACTCAGATGTTAGACTGGACTCTGTACAAAGAGTGCTTGATTAAGAATCATTTAAATTCTTTAGGTTTGATATTTCCTGGTCTAGTTTAAATAAAATGATTACATTTAAGAGAAATAGAAATGAAAAAAGTGGACAATCACTAGAGGTTTACTTTGATTTTAGGACACCCATATTTGGCTACCTTTCTCTCTTGGCCACTCACAAACATTCTATAGAGGCACTGTTGAACAAGCCTTCCTTGTTAGCAGAAGGTTTTACACTTATGTAAGCATCAGATAGAACTATCGAATCCACTCACAGAAACTACCCATTATACAAAACTATAAATATTTTAAAAATCAGACATCTCTCATTCCAAAAACTGATATGCATAAACATCTTTATCTTTATGAGTTAAATCAGTGCTTCTCAAACTATTTGTGATTAAGGAGGATTTGTTGTTGTTGTTGTTTCAGTTCTATCAGGTACTGAGACTTACGTAAAATGCATTAAAGACAGCATCTTAGAAAATGACTTTTATAAAGAACATAGTAAATATATGCCAACTTTATTGTTACTATTATTAGATTCAACAGACATGAAATTACTTTGCCAAATACCTGCAAACGTTTCTCATCCCTTACTCTCCATTTTGGTACTTATATTGCCATTGACCACAGTTAGAACCATGTTTTGAGTAGCACTGATCTCAAGAACTAGGCACCATATTTATTTAAAAGATATACGTTACCTCTGACATTCTTTCCAAATCCTATAGAGGACACTTTTTTGTCCAACTGTTCGCTATTGTTTGACTTCTCTTTCAGAACATCATCATCATCACTAGCCACATCAACGGAATATTTTTTCTTTTTCTTTTTCCTTTGCCGAGGTGGAAGCTTTTTTGGAAAAGCAAACATTGGGAATATCACAAGAAACATTGCAATGGCACAAAGAAGGAATCCGCTCCACCTGAAAAATTGGAAAATGTGAATACCATTTATGACTTTTACATTATGAGTGAAAACAAATGAGCAAAGTAGACTTTTGTGGTGATAAAATTCTCCAGAAAAAATGCTTTGATCTTTACCTGCAAAGGACTTGATAAACTAAGAAGATGAAGATATTCTTTCTGTGGTACAAATGAGAAACCTACTCATAATTATGCTAATATTGGAACATATATGATTATCAGTAACCTGATTAGAATTTAATTCAATTCAATACATATATTTGAGCACCTGAATGTCTTAGTTCAGTCCTTATACCTCTATACGCTATGGGTTAAATTGTGTCCCTCCAAAATATATGTTAAAATTCTCACTCCTATGTGTATGGCTGTAATATAATCTAATGTAATCTCTTTCCATAATGCTATGAGTGAGGCTAGGCTAATGTTATTGTTGTTAAGTACCATCGAGTCAGTTCCAACTCACAGAACTTCCAAGGCTGCAAATGTTTGTGGAAGCAGAAACCTCATGTTTTTTCCCACAGAGCGTCTGGTGGATAAGAACCACTGACCTTGTGGTTAGCAGTCCAATGTTTATCCTACAGTACCACCACACTCCCCAGACCAATGTAAGGTTTGTATTAAATCTAATCACTTCTGATTTATGAAAGGAGCAGGTTAGACACAGAGATGCGCACATGCTGGGAAGGCAGATGATAGATGAGGAGCTCCAAGAAACACTTGGGGCTACCAACAGAGAAAGAATCAGCACAGCCATAGCTTGATGTGAACTTTTAGCCTCCAGAACCATGAAAAAATAAGTTTCAATTCTTTAAAGTCACCCACTTCTGGTTAACTGTGTTATAGCAATATTAGAACCACTAGATAATACATTTTATAATAAATCACTCCATCATAATATGAATATAAAATTAATATAGCATGCTTCATGGATCAATACAGACACATTTATCATAGAAGAAAACTTTAATGTCCTCTGTGACATGTAGTTTAAATTGTTGGTGTTCAAGTATCTTGCACCAAACATTTTTAAAAAAATGTACTGACTCTCTCTTAAAATAAAAATGTTTAACCAACTATTTGTTGTTGTTGCTAAGTGCTGTCAAGCCAATTCTGAGCCACAGAGACCCCATATAGGGTTTCCAAGGAGTAGCTGGTGAACTTGAACCAACCTTGAGGCTCAACCCAACTTTGCTGTCCAGGGCATTAACCCACAGTGCCATGCCAGGACTCCAACTATGAAGGTTATCAAATTCAATATTTTGTACAATTAAGTGTAATGTCATGTGGACTCGATTACAAATGCTATAAAACTTCAGAGAGGGTAAATCAATGTATATCAGAAAGCCACACTCACCCCGGCAGAAGTGGAATGTGAATTGTGTATAATTATGATTTCTGTCTTTAAACAAATCTGAAATGGTCTTGCTGCAGAAAGCTAGGAAGTGGCGATAGAGAGTAGACATCAAATACAGAGAGCAGAGCCTTGTGCCCAGGCTTCCTGCCTGAATTCTTCCCACGGGGTAAATCCTCAATCCCCTTTCAACCCTTTCTTGGCAAATAAGAGGATAACCACATTCTAACTAAGATTCTTCTCTAAACCCTGTCCTTAAAGCTTCAAAGTTCAGAAGTGTTCGGACTTTGTCCTCTGTATCGATGTTTCCATCAGATATAGCCAGAATATAATCTGTTTTCTAATTATCAATGTTGAATTCATCCTAAAGAATAGAGATCAATTGCAAAGTGATAGAGATCATTAAAAATTATAAGTGTTTCCATTAAAGTGATGTTATCGGCTAGTTTAGTTGAGAGAATGATTCCTGGAGTTGGTCATTAATACTCCAGTATGCTATTTTCAAAGATATTTAAAGTTCTATGAAATAAAGATGCTAAGGTAATCAGGAAGATGCTTTCTTTTAAGAAGAGGGCAGATCTCAATTATTCAGAATAAAATTACTAACCTATAAATAAACTTGCTAAATGAAAGAGTTGACTTGGTTTAAAAAGTAAGGGAGAGTAAAAAACATCTGTACTCAAGGATAACAGTTACTATTCCATCTGTGCCCTTTAATACTTGGCATGCTTATGACGCCCTGTTTATCTACTGCTCTTTAAATGTATCTCTGAAAACTCACATTCCATCTTCTGAAATGCCATGATTCCCCTAGACGTCTAGGAATTGCAGTGTAGTGGACAGTTCATGCGTTTCGGCCTCAGACATAGGAAACTCTATGGAGGCAGTTCTACCCTGTCCTATAGAGTAACTAGAACTCAAAATCAATTCACTAGCAACAGGTCGATGGGTAGGTTTGTTTGCTTGTAGTTTTATGTTTATCTGTACCCAAGCTACACCCAAAAACTATCAAAATTACATGGAAATATTAAGTATATTTCCATAATAGCTCAAAGTGAGAATAAATAGCAAAAGAGGGGGAGGAATTATAGCAAGCAAGCAAAGGTACTATAAAAGCCTATTATTTGGTGTTATTTTGAAGCAGAGAAAACAGATCTGCATTCTTCAACAGTCTCCAGCAACATCACAAAATATAATGATGGTGTATGGGGGGAGGAGGATGAGAAAAGTCAAATGAGTTAACAAAGTGTATATTATAAGCAGGGGGAAAAGATACATCAACAGCAAAAACTGAAAAGCAAGCTACTTAGATCCTTTTTGTGAAGTATTACTCTCAGACCATTCAATAAGAAGGATCAGTTAGTTAAGTATATTGACTAAGAGCTTGCCCCTAAAGTCAGTTTCCTATTCTGGATCCTATGGACTGAAGCTTTGGGCAAGTTATCCAACTCTCAAAACATCAATTTGTACCTCTGCAAAATGCATATAACACTAATAAGTACATATGTTTGCTATCAGGTTTAAATGGGATATTTGTGAAGTTCTTGGCAAATACCTCATAATTATTACCATCATTCATCTATTCCTTCCTTCACTTTTTTAACATATATTTACTGAAAACCAGTCATTATTGCTGAGTATTGTACAAAATACCATTGTATCAAATAACTACGTCTTTGTTCACAGGAGAAAGCTACTATAAACAGATTTACTCAGTTTTTAAGTGGACTCCTATATTTCTTTCTATATCATCAACCTTTATCATTTATAGAAAAATATTGGGCCATTAAGATGAATAAAATTACTTGAACACTGATTAAAACTCAAAGGACTAGATAATGGATAATTCAAACCATGTAACAGGAACTATAGCATAGTAGTTACGAGACAGGCTGGTAACCTCAAGGTCAGCAGTTCAAAACTACCAACCGTTCCATAGGAGAAAGATGAGGTTTTCTGCTCCCGTAAAGATTTACAGCCTCTGGAACCCTATGCAGGCACACCACCAGCACCACATATATAAAGTCTTTCATTCTGTACAACAACCCTATGTAATCTGTACTGTAATTACCTCATTTAATGAATTAAATGAACAAATATTGATTTATTCACTTCAAATACCTACTTTAGACAGCATAAGAGATGATTACACACATGGACCTCACCAGATGGAATACACAGAAATCAAATTGACTACATCTGTGGAAACAGACCGTGGAAAAGCTCCATATCATCAGCCAAACCAAGGCCAGGGGCAGATTATGGAATAGACCATCAATTGATCATTTGCAAATTCAAACTGAAGCTGAAGAAAATGAAAGCAAGTCCACAAGAGCCAAAATATGACCTTGAATATATCCCACCTGAATTTAGAGATCATCT
>NW_006408554.1:7743791-7765116 GCF_000296735.1 Chrysochloris asiatica | reverse complement strand
CATGGAAGCAGCAGTCAAGAAATCAAATGACGTATTGCAGTAGGCAAATCTGCTGCACAAGACCTTTTTAAAATGTTGAAGAGCAAAGATGTCAGCTTGAGGACTAAGGTGAGCCTGACCCAAGCCACGGTATTTTCAATAACGTCATATACATACAAAAGCTGGACAGTGAATAAGGAAGACTGTAGAAGAATTGATGCTTTTGAGTTATGGTGTTGGAGGTGTGCCACAGGCTGCCAAAAGAACCAACAGATCTCTGTTGCATGAAGTGCAGCCCGAGTGCTCCTTGGAGGCCAGGATGGCCAAACTGTTTCTCTCATACTTCGGACATATTGTCAGGAGGGACTAGTCACTGGAAAAGAACATCATGTTTGGTAAGGTAGAGTTTCAGAGAAGAAGAGGAAGACCCCCAGTGAGATGGATTGGCAAAGTGGCAGCATCAATGGGCTCCATTGTGGCAATAATTGTGAGGCTGGCCCAGGACCGTACAGTATTTCATTCTGTTGTGCACAGGGTCACTATGAGTTGGTACAGACTTGATGGCACCTAATAACAACAAGGAGCTCTGGTAGTGTAGTGGTTATGAATCGGGCTGCAAACTGCAAGGTCAGCAGTTTGAAACTACCAGCTGTTCCATGGAAGAATGATGAGGCTTTCAGCTCTCATAAAGATTTACAGCCTCTGAAACCTTGTACAGGGTCATTATGAGTCAGAACCAACTCCACGGCACATAACCACCACCACCATCAACAATAACAATGAATTAAAAATATAAAAATAAAATCTGAATAACAGAGGATTTACTTTCTCAAAGTCACACTCATTTACAATCTAATCCAAAAGCAATATGGTCTCAGGGCCTGCATTTCTAATCATTCCATTTTACTGTCAATTGGGTTAATGTCTACTAGGACACTCTCAAAAGACTACACAGCGTGTCTGTAATGCTAATGCTCCTGTTTCCCTTCCTCCTCACCTTGCTCTCTCTCACTTCTGATGTCCCCTTATCTTCCCATGGACATCCAGACAGAACACAATATACACTGAATGTTCATAGACATATTTTAATAATCTTGTTTCTTGACATTTAAAAAAATCTGTATCCTGATTTAATGAGAAACTTAAAAGAAAACAAGAGCTGAGACCAAAAATGTCACTTAGTCAAGAACTTAAAAACTCCTGTTTTATTCCTCGAACTCTGACAATGGGAACATCCTTTCTACAACATTTGAAACTTTTACCAGGACAGTCTTATGTAGATCATAGCAATTCCATCTTCCAAGGGCATTACTTATAAAACTGAGAAGTGTTACATAACTTAATTGATATTTCTTAACTGCTTTGAAAATAGTGTTAGACATTATTCCCATCAACCTCAGAATAATTAGGTTACTATCCTATAATGAAATGCAAAGAGAACAAAGTCACTCTAAGAAACCCTTTTAAAAGTAATTACTAGACACATACAATTTTAATGAAGTATTCTCTTTTTAAACCAGCATGGCCAGACTTCGTCTCTCATACTTTGGACATGTCCCCAGAGAAAGATATAGTGTTTGGTAAAGTGGAAGGTGGGAAAAAATAAGGAAGACTCCCAATGAGATGGATTGGCACAGTGGCAGCAGCAATTGGCTCAAATGTAGCAATGATTGTGAGGTTATCCCAGGACTGGGTAGTATTTCATTCAGTGTGAAGAGGGTCACTACAAATTGGTACCAACTCAATGGCACTTAACAACAACAATATTATCTTTGTTATAAATGAAATTTTTCTTATTAATATGTACTTATTACTAACCCATGAGTCCTAATGTGGTGCTGTGGGTTAGTGCGCTGGACAGCAAATTCAATTTGAACCACAAGGTCAATGGTTCAAGCTCACCAGCTGCTGCTCAGAAACCCTATGCAGAGTCACTATGTTCAGAACCAACTCAATGGCACACAACATTACTAATCCATGTGAAAGGAAGTCAATACTTTCAGTTAGTGCTTGCAGTCAGCTTACAGTCAAGTTGAGAATGGTGAAGCCCTCAGACACTGGCCTAGTTATTCTGGTTAATAATGTATCATTCAAAGTTTGAGTCCTTGTTCTGTGTCCTAGAACAATTACTGTCTAGTGAGACAAACAGGAGCTAAGTCCACAAAACAGGTGGGAAAACAAAATATTGCCAACTGAAAAGTTTCCTTAAGAATGTGACAATGTAGATGGGTCTGGTGAAAGGAAATGCAGATAGGATTCTTTTGATTTCAATAGTGAGTAATCTTTACTATGACTAATTGCAATTGTTCCAATTGTAAAGGTAGAAGTTTTGTAATATAAAGGGGGAAATAGTAAGATTTTATATTCCTGGAACAGAGGACCCTACGACCATCAAGAGAGAAAGAAGAGCATGAGCAGAATGTGGAACCCTACCCAGAGAAAGAGTAACTCCAGAGATGGAGGCAGAGGTGAGGACACGGAGAGAGAGAGCAGCTGAGGACTCTAGACTCATGGAAAGAGAAAGACTGTGTACTGTTGGTCAGGAAACTGGCTTGCAGAATGTGCCCTTTGGTTGTTTACATGATTATATATTCCTGAGTGTTTTTGTGCACATACAAACAAACAAAAAACAAAGGGAACAGAAGCAAATACTGTTAAAAGAAAAAAGAAAAAAAAATTACTGGTCAATCATTCAAGATGAATTTTCAAGATCAAGAGGGCAACATATACCTAAGGACAAGGAATGGGAAGGTGGATGGAGTAGAAATGGGAACCACAGGGAGGAAGCAGGATAACTCTTGTTTCATGGAGGGGATTGCAATCAGTGAGATGAAACAAAGCATATGATTTGAGTGTAAAACTGATGATCTTGCCTATATACCTTCACTAAATTAACAACAAAAAAATTAAGAAAAAAAAAATGTGACAATGGGAAGATTGGGCTGGAGAGCTAGACAGCAGGGGAGGCTAGACAAAGCAGAAATACAAATAGATGTGGGCTGTAGGACAAATGTCCTTGTTAAATGCTGTCAAGTCGGTCCTGACTCAGGGAGACCCCACCCTGTATAGGGTTTCCAAGGAGAAGTTGTTGAGTTTGAAATACAGGCATTGTAGTTCAAGCTGATCTTGCGGTCTAGTACTTTATCCCACAATGCCACACCAGAATTCCTGTAGAAAAAGCAGTGGACTGGTAGCTGCAAGGTCAGCAGTTCAAGCCCACCAGTTGCTCCTCAGAAACCCTATATATGGTAGCTATGAGTAGGAACGGACTCAATGGCACTTAACAACAACCACAACAAATACGGAAGTACGAAAAAAAGTTTTTTAAATGCACAGTGAAAAGAATAAAATGTATTATTAAATTAAACAGCAAAGTACTCACAAACACAGCCATCTTACAAAAGAACACCTAGCTCTAGAGATTACAAATTAAGAGATCATCAAATGTGTATTAATTTCTTACTTCTGTTGTAACAAGTTAACACAACACAGCACAAATGTATTATTTTACATTGATGGAGGTTAGAAGTCTAAAATAGGTCATAGGGCTGCATCTCTTCTAGATGCTTTAAGGGCGAGTCCATCTTCTTACTTGACGAGGTTCTAGAAATCACCTACTCACCTCAACTCCTGGCCCCTTCCTCCATCTCAAAGCACACCACTCCAATTTCTGCAGCCATCATTACTCCCACTTATCTGACTTTGACTTGCATGCCTTTCTCTTTCCCTTGTGATTACATGGGTGCACCTGGGTAATCTAGGATAACCTCTGCCTCACAGTCCTTAATTACATCTGCAGCTTCCCTTTGGCCATTTAAGGTAACATCCAAAGGTTCTAAGGATTTGAAAGTAGCTTATATTTCAGAGTCATTATTCTGTCTAGTACACCCTCCTAGTTGACTTTTAACTATTTTTTCATTTCCTATTTAGGAAATTTTATTTTAACTGCAAGAGTAATAATTCAATTATTAGAAATAGTGAATGACAAAAAAAATTAGAAAGCAATTCTTACCAGTTTCCAATGAAACGAGGGTCATTCTGGTCAAGGTCAACAGGATTTCTGGAGTCAACATAGAAACCAATAAGAAGTCCACCTAATAAATATCCCACTGCAGGACCAAGTGCTCCCATGACATACATGATTGCTAGGAAGACAGAAGGGAAAACGTGAAATACGGCAATGCTTTACTTAAACCTCAATGGTCTATAATTTCACTATCATACCAAACATATGTCACAGTTAAATCGAAGTAACAGCTTCCCAAAAAGAGGGACTTGATTGTGTTTATGCTGACATTTGGGTTTTAAACTTTGTCCTTCTTTTCATTGTTGGGTGCTAACCTCACAAAGGAGACCTTGTGTGGCACTGTGGGTTAATGCACTGGATTGCAAAATTGGTTTGAACTGCAAGGTTGGCAGTTTAAGATCATCAGCCGCTCCTTGTAAACCTTATAACAGGGTTGCTATGGGTTGAAACTGACTCAAAGGCACTTAACAACAACAACAGCAATCCTCACAGAACATCAGAATCATCTGGAGATATTTCTGTTGCTTTTGCTTTATTTCATAGTATAAATGCTCAGCTCCTGCCCCTGACTCACTAAATTCTAATTTATTTAAGTAAATTAGAGACCCATGCTAGTGATTGAGTCACTCACTAAATAACCAAGAGGAGGTAATAGGAAAAGAGTAGATATCATTTGTCGCAGATGTAGGATTCTAGTAGCATAAGAGAACACATGGACAGATGTGACCACTAAGCCAGATTCAACTGAATTGACAAAGCTGCTTAAATTGCCTTAAAACCATCAATATTTTTCAAATCACCACTTCAAAATCAAAGGAGATCTTGCAATGCATTTGGTTTGTTGTTAATTGAGGATCTTATTTAAAGATAAATAAATCTACTAAAATGGCACAGGTGAGAAGTTTTAAATACAAAGCACCAACCTGCAGCTACAATAGAAAATCATTTTTTCATGTACATAAATATCCCAAATGGGAGAGGTGGATTATGTGTTTTACTGGCAGTGGATTAGAAAGCTTGTCATTCTATCTAAAGTATTTTGCCATCTAAATGGGCTTATGTCAAAACACGCACACAACAAGAACAACAAATTCATTAGCATTACTTCCAATTTTTTGTTTTTCTATTTTCACTGCTGTGATCTACCTAAAGAATAAATAATATTGACATTTTCTCCCCAGCATAGAGATGCTAAAGCAAATGAAAGAAATGAGGTAAAAGAGCTGAACAGGAAATTTCAAAGGACAGCTCAAGCAGACAAAATCAAGTATTGTAATGAAATATGCAGAGACCAGGAGTTAGAAAAACAAAAGAAAAGCACACACTCAGCATTTCTCAAGCTAAAAGAAATAAAGAAAAAAAATCAATCTTACATTAGCAATATTGAAGGATTCTATGGGCAAAATATTTAACAATGCAGAAAGCATTAAAAGAAGGTGGGAGGAATACAGAGTCACTGTATCAAAAAGAACAGTGGTCAATGGTACTGAAGGAATAAGTCTAAGGTACACTGAAGGCATTCGCAAAGAATAAGCCATTGAGAATTGGTGGAACAAATATTTAAATCTTTCAACAAACTGATGTAGCACTTGGAGGCACTCACACATCTATGCCAAGAAGGTTGAAGACAGCTGCCTAACTGGAAGAAATCCACATTTGTGTTCTTTCCAAAGAGAGTAGACCCAATGGAATGTGGAAATCATTGGACAATAACATTAATATCATATGCAAGTAAAATTTTGCTAAAGATAATTTGAAAATGGCTGCAACAGTACATTGATAGGGAACTGCCAGAGGTTCAAGCCAGATTCAGACGAGGACATGGAAAGAGGGAAATCATTGCTGATGTCAGATGGATCTTGGTTGAAAGCAGAGAATACCAGAAAGCTGTTTACCTGTACTTAATTGATAATGCAAAGGCTTTCGACTGCGTGAATCATGACAAGCTTTGGACAATATTGTGGAAAATGAGTATTCTGGAACACTTCATTATACTTATAAGGAACATATACATAGACCACGTGACAGCTGTTCAAACAGAACAAGGGTACATGGAATGGTTTAAAATCAGGAAAGGTCCGAGGGTTGTATTCTTTCACCATGTTTATTAAATCTGTATGCCAAGCAAATATCCAGAGAATCTGGATTATATGAAGAACATGGCATCAGGATTGAAGGAAGACTCATTAACAACCTGCAATATGCAGCAGATACAACTTTGCTTGCTGAAAGTGAAGAGGACTTAAAATACTTGCTGACAAAGATCAAAGACCCCATCCATAAATACAGGTTGGACCTCAATGTAAAGAAAACAAAAATTCATCAGTGTTACAACAAATAACATGGTGGTAAATGGAGAAAAGACTGAAGTTGTCAAAGACTTTGTTATGCTTGAATCCACAATCAACATTCATGAAAGCAGCAGTCAAGAAACAAGACATATTGCATTAGACAGCTCTTCTGCACAAGACATCTTCAAGAGCAAAGATGTCAGTTAGAGGACTTAGGTGTGCCTGATCCAAGCCACGGTATTTCCATTAGCCTTATATGCATGTCAAAGTTGGATAATGAGTAATGAAGATCATAGAAAAATTGATGCATTTGAGTTATGGTTTTGGAGAAGAATGTTATAATTACCATGGACTGCCTGAAGAATAAACACACCTGTGTTGGAAGAAGTACAGCCAGAATATTCTTTAGATGCCAAGGTGGCAAGACTTTGTCTCTCATACTTCAGACATATTATCAGGAGGGACCAGTCTCTGGAGAATGACATGTTTAGTAAAGTGCAGGGTCAGTGAAAAAGAGGGACCCCCCCAACGTGATGGATTAGCACAGTGGCAGCAGTAATAGGTTCATGTATGGCATTGATTGTGAGGCGGGCACAGGACCAGGCAGTGTTTCCTTCTGTTGTGCACAGAGTTCCTATGGACTGGAATGGACTCAACACCACCTAACAACAACAACAACATTTCTATTATGATCATTCTAAAATAAATAAGGACATTTTTCTATATCCTTTAAATAATAGCCTATGTTTTCAGAAAGCAAATTTTCATAATCAGAGTAGTTTCACCTTACATTATCCTCCACATCTAATAAACTGAATAATCTTGTATCTCCTATTTCAAAAGAGAAGGTGTAGTGTTTATTTTATAGGATCATCTAATATAACAATACAACATTTGGTATTTCGACTTTCTCTGTGTTTGGAAAAGGAGAACTCATCCTCAAGTAATTGGTATTCTTTTGGAAGCATGCTTCTAGTAAAACAAAATTAGAATTATAATACATATCTTGTTAACCTCTCTGTTTATTGCCTAAAGTGTAACTAGAGAATAGAAAGTATATTTTCCGTTACAGGTATTCCCATATGCATAGGAAGATAAGATTTATTTTTATACCTCTAGGCAAACCAGCACCATTTACAACTTAAAATTTTAATGAGGCCACAATGTGACATGATTCATCTTCCAAAAATACTTCTCTGGCATCAAAGAAATTGTCTTACAAACACAGACAAAGAAAGAGTATTTCTGCCATACTGTTTATGCCTGGGGCACTTGAATGCAACATTTTTAAGAGTGCCAAGTAGAAGTGTCTAGTACATGTACTGGCACGACAAGACAATTATCCGGTGGATGGAAATTAACTAAATATCATTCACCAAAAAACTTTAACCACTTTACAAAATGTAAAGTAAGCCTTTAAAAAGGTAATGAGAAAAATTTATTTTTATTCTAGCAAGAATTTAAATTCTACTGATCATTCATATTAACAGATATATATATATATTTGGGGAATGTGATGGCTCTGTACGATAAGCACTGGACTGTGAAACACAAAGGCAGTAGTTTAAACCTACCACCTGCTCCTGCAAAGATTTACAGCCTGAGTTGGAACCGACTCAACAGCACTCAATAATAACATAGATATATCCTCCAGCACTCATACTGACTCATATAGGATTTCTGAGGAGCAGCTGGTGGACTTGAACCACTGACCTTGTGGTTCAAACTGCCCTTGCAATCCAGAGCATTATCCTACAGCACCACACCAGTACTCTCAACAACATATATATATGTTGTTGTTAAGTGCCGTTGAGTCGATTCCGAACCATAGCAACCCTGTACAGGGTTTCAGAGGAGCAGCTGGTGAGCACACCATATATATATATATATATACACACACACACACACACAAACAGCACTTAACAACAATATGTATATAGAGACATGTATATTTATATCTATTTTCGGAAGATGAGTCCTGGTGTGGCACTGTAGGATAAGACCTGGACAGCTAACCGTAAGGTCAACCAATTCAAACCCACCAGTCATTCCTTGAAAACCCTATATAGAGCCTCTATAATGGGAAACCAGTTCACAATCACCCTCTATAGGATTTCCAAGGCTGCTAATCTTTGACAGAACAGAAAGCCTCATCCTGAGCGACTAGTGGACTCAAATCACCAATCATGTGGTTCACATTCCAATGTTTATCTTAGAGAGCCTCTGCACTCATATATGTGTGTGTGTATCTATCTATCTATCGATCGATCGATTGATAAATAGAGAGAAAAGGAGCTCTGGTAGTGTAATGGTTATGAATCAGGCTGCAAACCACAAGGTCAGCAGTTCGAAACTACCAGCTGTTCCATGGGAGAAAGATAAGGCTTTCTGCTCCCGTAAAGATTTACAGCCTTGGAAACCCTGTACAGGGTCGCTATGCGTCAGAACCAACTCCATGCATGACGCTGAAGAATCAGCACTGAACTGCGAACCACAAGGTCAGCAGTTTAAACCCACCAACTGCTCCTCAGAAACCCTATACAGGGTCACTATGAGTTAGAATCGACTCGATAGCACTTAACAACAATATAGGCATATGTGTTGTTGTTGTTGTTGTTATGTGCCATCGAGTCGGTTCCGACCCATAGAGACCCTGTATAGGGTTTCTGAGGGTGTAAATCTTTACGGGAGTAGAAAGCCTCATCTTTCTCCCGCGGAGCAGCTGGTAGTTTCGAACCACTGACCTTAAGGTTTGTAGCCCGATTCGTAACCACTACGCTACCAGAGCTCCTTATTGCATATGTGTATATTTTGTTAATTAAAATGATCATTAGAATTAAAATGCATGCTATAATAAAACTGTTTTTCTTATTGCATTTTTAAAGGCTTTCTTTACATCTTGTAAAGTAGTTCATTTTTTTGGTGAGTGGTATTTAATTAATTTTCCATTCACTGGATAATTGTCTTGTTGTGACATACACGTACTAGACAATCCTGTTTGTCTTAAGATGTTGTATTCATGAGCTCCAGTCATAATTACACACATACACACACATCACAACTCTTTGGCCTGGTTCAGTTTAGTGACTAAATCATTCTCCTGAAAGATGCTAAACCTTTCTGAACCTCAGGTCAACATTTATTAGTTTATTTATCAATGCCACTCATTCAGAGCTTGTTGCTGTTATTGTTGTTAAGTGTCTTCAAGTTGGTTCTGACTTATAACGACCCTATGTAGGGTTTCTGAGGAGCAGCTGGTGGGTTTGAACCACCGATCTTGTGGTTAGCAATCCAGTGTTTATCCTACAACACCACAGCAGGACTCCTCAGAGCTTGGTAGAGGAGTAAATTGTTGAAGCAAACTCACTCTCCCAATAAGAAATGCCCAATCATTCACCACGGCCTAAAGAAACAAGTCTAAACTGCTCTATGTGACATTCAAGTGAGAGAAAAACTGGCCTTCTGCTACCATTTCAGTCATAACTCACCGCTGTATTCAAGGCCTGGCTGATGCTCAGAGCATGCCTGGAGCAGAGCTATTTGTCTTCCTTTGTTGACCACACAGTGCCCTCCTTGGTCCCTGCCACATGTCTGAATCCTATCCATTCATCAAAGCCAAACCAAATCTAACCTTGTTCATCCAGCTCTGAATTGTCTTTCTTTCCTCGAAACCCTTGTAGAAAATATGTGAATTACTCCAGTGGACAGACACGTTTCTACCACACACTGCCATAGATAACAGGTTTTGAGCATTTGCTGCATGGATGTCTTTCCTGTATAAATCATTTGAATGTACTACTAGTCTGTCTCTCCCAGCTCACATCTAATGTATTGGTAAATTGTGTCAGTTCTACCACCAACCCCTTCTCCTCTTCTCTATTACTAATACCCTGGTCCAAGCCACCATCGTCACCCATCTGCTCTACACTTCCAATGGGTATCCCTGCTTCTGCCCTGACTTCCTACAAGTTATTTTCAATACAGCAGTCTGAAACCATCCTCTTAAACCATGTGCCAGCTTATGTCACATCTTTGCTCACTGTTTCCAGTGACTTCCCATCTTACTCCACAGCTTAAATCAAAGTCCATATATGGCTACAAGGCCCTGCTACACATTTGGGAACTCATTGCTCCCCATTATCTCAATATTGTTGTAATTGTTGTTAAGTGCCCCAGAGGGATTCTTGACAGAGTTGTTGGTGCTGTATCTCCTGCCCTGTAGGAAGCACTCCATACATGTTCACTCCCACTACTCCCATAATGCCTACTGAGTCGGTGAGCATTTTACTGTCATTACCCACAAGAGATGTGAATGATGAATCTTTCCCTTGGTGTATATAATCTCTCAAGACATTAACAAACAACAACAGATGCCAATGCATACCTCTTATCTTGAACTTGATATTTTCATGTTTTTTGACTGTATCATCTGATTGATTTTCTTTCCTGATGAAGAGCTTATATTGGGAGTTCAGGCTATTAAGTACTAATAGAAACATAAACAGAAAATCCAGTCTTTTCTCCACACCAATGAAATGTCTTGCAATTACCATCCACCTTGTCCTCGGGGTGTGCACACTCCTGTTTATAAGAACCGGCCATTCCACTCATTTGAGATTAAATATACCCTGCCTTTTACTTCTAGTTATCTCTTCAAATATTCATATCTCATCTTTTTGGTAAATTCTTCACATTTGGCAATAGGAACTACATCACACATAGTACTATGTAGTGGTCAAAGCACAGACTCCAAAGTCATGGGCTCAAATCCCAGTTCCAACTCTTGCTAATTATGTGATCTTAAGCAGGTTGCTTAACCTCTCTGAGCCTTAGTTTCCTCATCTGCAAAATTGATATGACAAAAGTACTTACTCATATAGTTGTTATAGGCATTAGTATAGATTTGTAAATGACAAGGATGCCTGGTTATATAAGAATAAATTGGTAAGAGCTATATAAAAATAGAAGACCTGGTGGGGCACCATAAGATAAGCACTCGACCTCAAGGTTGGTTTGAAGAGGAAGGTCAGTGGTTCAAACTCACCAGCGGCTCCTCAGAAACCCTATACTGAGTTGCTATTAGAACTGACTCGACGGTAGAATTGACTGGATGGCACTTAACAACAACAGGAGTCCTGCTGTGGTACCGCAGCATAAGCACTCAGTGGTTCAAACCCACTAGTCACTCTTTGGAAATCCTATACAGGATTGCTATGAATTGGAACCAAGCACTTGACAACAACATACAAGAATAATTTGTTTTGGGAGAAGAGCAGAGTGTAGGACCTTACCCAGAGAAACAGTGATGCCAAAGATGGAGGCAGAGAAGATGATGTGGAGAGATGGAGCTGGGGACTCTAGACCCAGAGAGGGAGAGGGGCTGTGTACTGACAACCAGAGGGCAGGCTTGTAGGGTATACCCTTTGGTTGGTTGATGATGCATGGAGGGGATTATAACCATGGCAATGAAATGATATATGATAGGATAAATGTAAAGCTAGTGTTCTCCCATGTAAACTATCACATAATTCACAATAAAACATTTTTTTTTAAAAAAAAAGGAAGGAGAAAGCAAAAAAAAAAAAAGAATTTGTTTTATTGTTATTGTTGTTGCTAAGGGTCAGCATATTAGTTCCTACTATTGTTTTCATGTTATCTAAGGCATACAATTGGGCCTGTTAAGCATCCAATAGATGTTTATGAAGTTGATTATATATCATGGTCAAAAAAATAACAGTGTCCTTTAGTCCATATTCTAGTCCTCTGGCTTTTCTCTCTGTATCTGCTTCCTTCCTATCTTGATAAGCCTCCAGACTCCAAATCAGAAGAGCACCCCATCACTTGTTCCTTACTCATGGATTTAGATACTGAACCATCAGAAGTCAACACAAGCTTCACTCCCTTCTCTTGCTATCAATTCATTGCTCATCTAATGTCCCTGTCTTCACCTTGACCCCCAATCCAGTCTCTGTTAGCCCTAGACATCATGTTACTCCTCATGAGGCTACCATGGCCTCTCACTCAATCAGTATACTTGCATCATCTGGAAACACCCCTTGCATCATCTGGAAACACCCCTTCAGGCTTGACCCAGTTCCTAGAGTCCCTGCTTTTTGCACTCTGACCTATTCCTTCTTTCGAGAACATCCTATTTGATCTACAGCACACATTACATTCCTCCAGTTTTCAAAACTCAGCTCTTTAATAAGACTTTCCTGACCTACGCTAGGCCATGGAAATCTCTCTCTTATATGGAATATTATCTACACCTCCATCAATAAACTTGTTGTGTATTATTGCTATAAATCATATATTAATTTTTTTATATTTCCAACTGGTTTGTTGTTAAGTGCTGTGGAGTTGGTTCCAACTCAAAACAAACCTGTATAGGGGTTCCAAGGAGCAGCTGGTGAGTTTGAACCATCCACCTCGTAGTTCAAACCAACCTTTAATTTGAGCACTTATCCTATGGCACCACACCAGGACTCCTCCAAGTGTGTTGTTGTTGCTGTTAAGTGCTGTCGAGTTGGTTCTGACTCATAGCGACCCTATATAGGGTTTCCAAGGAATGGCTGGTGAGTTTAAACCACCAACCTTGTGGTTCAAATGGACCTTGTGATCCAGTGCTTTATCCCACAGTGCCAACCAGGCCTACCCAACTGGGCCAGACACTGTGTACCACACTTCTCTGAGTCTTTTCCCAAGAATGAAAACATAAAACCATTCATATAAGAAGCATTTAAGTCAGTAAATGCTTTTATTTTTTTCTCTAGTTGCAACAGAGTCTGCTCCAACTCATGGTGACCTTATGTGTGTCAGATTAAAGCTGTGCTCCTAGAGTTTCAGTGGCTAATTTTTCAGAAGTACACTGTCAGGCTTTTATTCTAAGTCACCTTGTATAAGCCAGGTACTCCTAAGCCAGTACAGTGCAGGGAACATGAGCAAAGACTCTGAGGTCAAACTACATAAAGTTAGACTCCTAACTCCCCAACATTTGTGAAATAGTAATGTTACCTAACCTCTGTGAGCCCTAATTTTCTTTTCTCTAAAAATGGATACCAAATAAGGTTATGCACATGAAGTGTTTCATATATAATGAACACCCAAGAAATATTAAATTGCATTTATGTAGGTAGACTATTTTACTCTCTAATAAATACCATTAAATGTTAATTTGTATACATCAAATACATATATAACTTAACAGGAGAAGACATAATTAATACTTTAAGACTCCCTTAAGAAATGATTTTTTCTTGAATCAATATTTTTGATCCAAGATTTCATTTTTATGATGGGGATGGCAGCTGAGAAAGAGAGGATAAAGACTTTTCTTTCCCCCAAGAACAGGCCAGTATAGGGGATATTTCTGAAACTCTGCATGTGCTTATATCCATTCTTAGTATTCTTTTAAAAGACTAATACTATTTTCCTAATGCAAAATATGAATTCATTGTGAGAATGCCCAAAACTCACAAAAAACAAATTTGTGTTAAAAATCACATACAGTCCCTACCACCTAGATAAAAACTGTAATTTTATTTTTACTATTCATCTCTGGTAGTGTAGTGGTTACGCATCAGGCTGCAAACCACAAGGTTAGCAGTTCGAAACTACCAGCTGTTCTGTGGGAGGAAGATGGGGCTTTCTGCTCCTGTAAAGATTTATAGTCTTGGAAACCCTGTACAGGGTCGCTATGAGTTGGAACGGACTCCACAACACATAACAACAACATTCATATGCTATTTATATATTCATATGTTGTTGTTAAGTGTTGTGGAGTTGGTTCTGATTCATAACAATTCTGTAGAGGGTTTCCAAGGCTTTAAATCTCTGTGGGAGCAGAAGGCATCATCTTTTTCCCGTAAAGTGGCTGGTGGGTTTGAACCACCAACTTTGCAATTAGCAGTCCAATGCTTAACCCATAGTGTCACCAGGGCTCCTAACTGAAGCATAAATAGAAGACAATTCTGGAATGCTGAGCTTCAGAGGAAAAGACAGAGAAGTGGATTGAATATCGACAGAAGAAGTTGAACAAAAACAAGGAACAACTAGACAAACAGAATGGTTTGGAAACACACAGCCTTCACCTCCTCAGGCTAGTAAAATGTGTAATGCCTTGCAGGCACCCGGCCTTCAGCAACCCGGTGTGCTGGTAGAAACTCCTTCTGGAACCAGTCACCATGCACTCAGTCACCTTTCTAGGCCTACAGGGACTCTGTCCAGGACTGGCCTCCTTCCCTGACAACTTCAACCTTTGTTCTCTTCAGTTGCTAGGAGCACCAACCTACATCAGGTACCCTGGGCCTCTGCCTTCTCAGGCACCTTGGTCTTCTTTTCTGTTTTTCCCTTTTCTTTCTCTTCTCTTGTTTTATATTGTTGTTGTTGAGTCTGGCGCATTAACCCACAGAGCCACACCAGGACTCCATTTTATATTATTACATTTTTTTTTTTTTTTACTTTTTATTGTGAATCAAGTGAAGGTTTACATACAGAGCAGATCATCAGTTTCATATTGAACAAATGATATACTTTGCTTCATTTGCTTCCGTCCCCTCCATGTACCAATAGTTAACATCATTTCCCTCTATTCACTTAACTATTGCATTCTTCCCTGTGTCTCCTGCTACCTTCATCTTTACTAACCTCCTTCTTGTTGTATATGATCTACCTGGTCACCTATACCAACATGTGTCTTCCCTCTAACCACCCTCCCACCTCCCCCACCCCCCATAACCATCATAGATGGTTAGAGTTTTTTAAGTAATTATATAATTCACAGTTTCAAAATAACAGTTGCACATACTCTTCCCAACATTCATCCCAAATGCTCACTCAGGTTGATATAGTTCACCCAGGACCATAGCTCACCTGGGGCCAGAGCTCAGTCAGGGCAATTGTAACTCACTCAGGTCAGTATCAGGGACAGGTTAGGACCCCTGGCCCAGTACCTCTCCTACTCTGGCTTCATATTCTAACGCTTTGTCCTGAGTCTTCCCCTACTAGGCTGGGATCACGAGAAGGGACCAACCAAAGTAGCTGAAAATCTAACCACAAAAGTACCGGATACATCTTGCGGTTTGTGACATACAGGCACAAGCACTGTATGAAAAACTGCCCTGAGAGTAACCTTTACTTCACTATAATACTAAAAATCATACGCCTTGGTGTAATGACAGTTTACAATCATCATGCAAATTGCCATGACAGATCCAGCTATAACCGTATTAGACCAGAAAACGGATGTCAAGTAGAGTTTTGGAAACCTTTGTCCCTCTCCTGAGAATAACAGATGAGTATTCAACACTCCCTCTAATCAATATGTATTAATTCACCCTTGGAGGAGACTCTACACCCTTATAAGCTATGCACCCTAGTCCCATGGGATCTTCTCCACTCACAGAGACAGACTCACTTCTCTCTTTGAAGTGTAATATCACTTGCAATAAAGTGCTTCTTAGTGTAGGCTTATAGTAAGTGTGACTTAGTGTAGGCTTGTGAAGTGGTGACTCAGTGAGACTAATTCCTTACACTCCTGAGAGAAAGAGGGACAAGGGAAAACATAACATGTTTGGTGTTGAAACCCAGGACAGATACCCTCTTGCATCTGTGACCAAAAACCTCTCTTCGCCATCTTCTCTCCCAGTGAGGTAAGGTACAAATGTGTTCTACTCTGAGAACTTACTTTTGCTTTTCTGGGAGGATTCTTATACAGAAATAGCTTGAAAAGTTTGTGCTTTGAAGTCAGTTTGTGCAGGTGTCTTGTCTGATTATGGTCAAGTGCAGCTTGCTTCCAGCTCTTTGGTGTGGTGAGTGAGACGAACCTGACACCAGAGGACTTCTGAGCCTGCCAGGCAAGCCGAGGGCTTGACCACAACAACCAAGCTACTGGGTGTACGGGTGTGTGTGTGATTTTCTGCCTGACCTTCCTGTCTTTTGTCTTGCCCTTTCTCACTTTAGGGTTTTACGAGTCACCGAGTCTATTCCAGGGTCCGAAGATAAAGAGGCACTTCCTCCCTCTAGCCCAGTCAGACCCTACAGAGGTGTTGTTGGGAATCTGACGATGTGCAGGGGGTCTTGTAGTTGAGGTACATTTATAACAATTTGGGTTCATCCAGAGTACATTCACATGAGGCTTGGTCAGCTAGAATGTCCTTTTACTACCTTGGTTGGTCCCACAGAGGGGCTTCTGTGAGTGACAATACATCTAAGAGGGGAATGATGACTCTGGGATTAATGTCCCAGGGGGCCTGATCTACAGCCAGCGCACTTTGGACCTGATACACCAGTGTTCCAGCCTGACCCTGTTCCTGTCTGCCCAGCTTCCAAGGCTCCTAGGGATTGTATCTTCAAACCTCTGGCCTCACAACTTCTTGGGAAACAATCTGTTAGCTGCCTTGAAGATCTCAGGGAGGGAGCAGAGTGTGCCTATTGTAAACCATTAATCTATGTCTGAAGGGCACTCATGGCCTCCATCCAAATAATCTCTCCAAGGACTTCACGGAGATCTGCCACTGCCTCTTCACCTGCTTCAGGTAACTCTACCTTATCCTGTGGGTCATGGGTGGGTGAATGCTGGGCATTTTCAAAACTCTCTCATAGAGCAAGTCCTGTGGAATCTTGGCCCCAACCTGGACACATTACAGGGTCAGGCTGCCTGGTTGATTCCCCTGACCCTCTGAGAAAAGGGTTGTTGTTGTTGTTGTTGTTGTTGTTGTTATGTGCCGTGGAATTGATTCCAACTCATAACGGCCCTGTACAGGGTTTCCGAGGCTGTAAATCTTTATGGGAGCAGAAAGCCTCATCTTTCTCCCGCGGAACAGCTGGAAGTTTCGAACTGCTGACCTTGCGGTTCGTAACCAATACGCTACCAGAGCTCCTTCTGAGAAAAGGGTAAATGGCATGAATTCAGGGGCACACTCTGATTTGATGCTAGCTCTAGGGGACTCTACCCATCTGCGACCCAGAACAAGATGATCAGCTGCAAGCCGTGGAAAAAAGGGAAACAGGAGAGCAGATATCCCAGCCACCCAAACGCAGAGTCTAGAGGAAAGCTAAAGCTAGAGGGACCAAAAGAATAGCAACTTTTGTCCCACATACACAGGACATCAGGTGCAGAACAGGTGGGACTGGTGGTGACAGTTTGAGTCTTCATACCTGGGGTGGGGACACCTTACAGCAGTAACTGGACCCCAGGGTGTTGACAGTCTCCTTCCATGGGGTCGGGAACAATTACCCCACAGGAATTCAGATGTGATTGTGGGGATGCCCAACTCATTCCTCCTAGAGACTGCTGCCCAAATCTAGGATGCTGGGAACAGGGGCACTGCACACCTTTCTCTTCTTCCCTTAGAAACACGAGACAAAGTGGATCCATCCCAGCTTAAAGTCTCTTGAGGTTCCTGCTCCAGAACTGGAAAATTCTAAGCTTCTACAGCCTATGGAAAAAGAAATTGATCTTCTTTTGCAACATCACATGGCCTAAGTATATTCTGGGTGATCAGGAGATAAGGCCCCTAAATGTAACCTTAAAGTATAACACCATCCAACAACTAGAACCATTCTGTAGAAAAGAGGGTACCATACATACAGGCTTCCATGTATTTGAGACCTTCCACAGTTGAGGCAAAGATGTCTGGACACCTCCCCTGTGGAGAGAGGGGGACCCCTGAGGAATCTCAGAGCCCTACCATTGGAGGAAGTAAGAAGTCTTAAACCAGAGACAGAGTTAAGTACCATTGGAGGAAGTAAGGAGAGAAGTCTTAAACCAGAGACAGAGTTAAGTAACACATCTACTGCCTCTCCAGGATAATAAGTGCCACTCCTCCCTCCAGCCTATTCCTCACCGCTAGCCGCACCTCTTCCAACTGTACTACCCTTGTTGTCGTTGTAAAGTACCGTGGAGTCAGTTCCAACTCATAGTGACCCTACACAGGGTTTCCAAGGCTGTAAATCTTTATGGAAGCAGACTGCCAAATCTTTCTCCCACGGAACCACTGGTAGTTTCGAACTGCTGAC
The DNA here is from genome assembly GCF_000296735.1 of Chrysochloris asiatica. NCBI lineage: Eukaryota > Metazoa > Chordata > Mammalia > Afrosoricida > Chrysochloridae > Chrysochloris > Chrysochloris asiatica. The sequence continues at coordinate 7,746,801 of NW_006408554.1, read as the reverse complement.
CTTGAGGTTAGCAGCCTGATTCGTAATCGCTATGCTACCAGAGCTCCTTACCCTTGTAGGAGGTACTTAATCCAGAAGCAGCAGAAGGGGACAGGGGAATTGTAAGAGTGAGTACAGGTCCTGTTCAGTCTATCAAAGTTGGGATCAATTAGAGCAAAACTAGACAGCTTTTCACAATACCCAGGAGGTTTACTGAGCAGCTTGATAACCTTACCAAGTTATTTGAGTTTATTTGGAGAGATTTTTCTGTCATATTTTCCCTTTGCTGCACTGCAGCGGAAAAGATCTTCATCCAGGTCCCCGTAGGCCCAGGCCTATGGGGACAAGTTTCATACACACCAATAAGACCTCCCTACGGCTACAGACTGGCATTACCAGACAGTGACAGGTACTAGAAGTAGAAACTAAACGACCCTTTGCTTAATTGAAGGAATGATGACCATCCAAATGAAATCGGTATATTTTTCTAAATTGGCTGAAATTGAGCATCATAAAGATGAAAACCCAGAAACTTTCAAAAGCAACCTAGAAGAGGCCATTAGGAAATAGACTAACATGTCTCCCACTTCCGATGAGGCAGGGTAGTCCTAAACACCCATGTTCTAAACCAATCCACCCCTGATATTCACAGGAAATTACAGAAATTGGGACTCTAACCTAACACGGAAGTATTCTACCTTCTTGAGGAAGCTACCAAAGTGTACCACAATCGAGATATGGAGGTTATGGAGAAGGAACACTGGATGATCAAATTAGTAGCAACTGCAAATTCAGACAACTTCCAACTGAGACCTCTGGGCAACCTAGGGGTCAGACAGAATGCTTTCTGGTGTGGTAAGATGGGAACCTCTCGATCCAGAAGGACCCTGCCCAAAGTGCAGGAAGCATAGCCACTGGGCCTGGGACTGCCCGTTGTTCCTGCATGAGGGAGGTAGAAGTTACAATGTCCTAGCAACCGAGGAACAAGTCGCATGATGGGGCTCTGAGTCAAGAAGTGCTCCCACTCATGCAATTCCAATATCTCCTGATGAGCCTTGGGTAACTACAAACATGGCCATAAATCAACTAAATTTACAAATTACTTGGTTTTAAAATCTTTTGATGGCCTCCTATCCCCTTCCTCCTATCTAGTTGTGGGCATCCATGGGCATTCCACTAGGTCTCATAAAACTCCACCATTGTTCTGTAAATAAAAAGGAGTTCTTTTGTCTCAGATCAGCTTTACAAATAGTTAACTCCACTGCTCATTAGCTACACCTACAATGAGCTTGCTGACTATGCCTATCCCTTAGAAATGGTGCTATATTTGTCCAATTTCCCTCCAAGAGTGGGGATACTTTCCCTTAGATGAATTGGGGTATTGACCAGAGAGGAAATTCACAGGAAATTTCCTCTCCTCCCTTAACCCCTTTACCACTCACTTCCTCCACCAGAGAGTTATTTTCAAGCTCCTTACAAAAGCACAAGAGGCTAAACATCCAATTTACATAAGCAGCCCAAACAGCAGAGGAATCCCAGCGGGAACTACTTCCCCTATTTAGTGCAGGCAGACTTTTGAAGTCCCAGATGCATGGCTAACAAACAGTCCAGCAGGTATAGAGCTCCCTCAACTTCCTGCAGAGACCCACAATTTACCTGGGGAGATAACAGAAAAACTTCATACTCCTCACATATCTACAGGTGCCTAAACCTAGCCTCCCCTTAACTGAACTTATTATTCCAGTGACTGCCAAGGACACCCTTCCAAGGGGCTGAATATCTTTTAAAAACCAGAGCAATAGTTGCCTAACATTAGCACAAACATCAACACAGGCAGTACATTTCTCTCTTTGACAGAATGTATCTCAAACCGCCCCTTCCATCCCCCACCATCAGGTGCTCCAGCTGCCACCAGCTTATCAGTACAGGAAGTCAACAACAGGGAAATAGTCAAAGCCTTACTCAAAACTAGCAAGACACTGACTCTGTTATAAGAGCAACTGTATCCCTTACTGGAGTCCTGGTGTGGCACTGTGGGCTAAAGCGTCAGACAGCAAAGTCGTTTGAACTACAAGGTTGGTGGTGCAAGCTCACCAGCTGACTCTTTGGAAATCCTATACAGGACTGCCATGAGTTGGAATTGACTCAGCGGCACTTAACAACAACAACAACACAATATATCCCCTACTAGAGTTGTGGTTGTTGATGTTAGGTACCATCAAGTCGCTACCGACTCATAGCGACCTTATGCACAGCAAAATGAAACACTGCCCGATCCTGGGCCAACCTCATTACTGTTGCCACGATTGAGTCCATCGATGCTGCCACTTGGCCAATTCATCTCGTTGGGGGTCTTCCTCTTTTTCTCTGACCCTCAACCTTACCAAACGTGATATCCTTCTCTAGTGACTGGTCCCTCTTGACAATATGTCCTAAGTATGAGAGACGAAGTTTGGCCATCTTGGCCTCCAAAGAGCATTCTGGCTGCACTTCTTCCACAATGGATTTATTGGTTCTTTTGGCAGCCCTTTCAATTTTGGCAGCCCTTTCAAAATATTGCACTTTCAATATTCTCCGCCAACACCATCTCAAAAGCATCAATTCTTCTATGATCTTCCTTATTCACTGTCCAGCTTTCGCATGTATATGAGGTTATTGAAACACCATGGCTTGGATCAGGCACACCTTAGTCCTCAAGCTGACATCTTTGCTCTTCAACAATTTAAAAAGGTCTTGTGCAGCAGACTTGCCTAATGCAATACGTCATTTGATTTCTTGACTGCTGCTTCCATGAGTGTTGATAGTTGATCCAAGAAGAATGAAGTCCTTGACAACTTCAACCTTTTCTCCTTTGATAAGTATGTTGTTTATTGGTCCAGTGGTGAGGATTTCTGTTTTCTTTACATTGAGATGTAATCCATATCGAAGGCTGTGCTCTTTGATCTTCATCAGTAAATGTTTTACGTCCTCTTCAACTTTCAGCTAGCAAGGTTGTATCATCTGCATATTGCAGGTTGTTAATGAGTCTTCC
>NW_006408554.1:7737508-7742073 GCF_000296735.1 Chrysochloris asiatica | reverse complement strand
TTGTACCTCATGACTGATCTGGATATGTTCTTTTTGACAATGAATGCAAGACCATTCCTCTTCAGTTTGTCATTCCCGGCATAGTAAACCATGTGGTTGTCAGATTCAAAATGGCCAATACCAGTCCATTTCAGCTCATTAATACCAAAGATATCGATGTTTATGTGTTCCATTTAATTTTTGACGACTTCCAATTTTCCCAGATTCATACTTAGTACATTCCATGTTCTGATTCTTAATGGATGTTTACAGCTGTTTCTCTTCATTTTGACATGGCCCCATCAATAAATGAAGGTCCTGCAGGCTTTTCTCCCACAGACTTTAGTCATTCACCATCACGGTCAACTCTACTTTGAGGAGGCAGCTCTTCCCCAGGCACATTTTGAGTGCCTTTCAATCTGAGGGGCTCATTTTCTGGCACTATATCTGGCAGTGTTTCTCTGCTATTCCTAAGGTTTTCAGTGACTAAATATTTGTAAGTAGTTCGTCACTCTTTCTTCTTAGTCTGTCTTAGACTGGAAGCTCATCTGAAACCTGTCCACCATGGGTGACCCTGATGGTATTTAAAATACATGTGGCATAGCTTTCAGAATCACAGCAACTCACCAGCCACCACAGTAGACAAACTGACAGATGAGTGGTGGCCGTTTGGTTTTAAGTGGAAACTGTCACTTTAAATTTCAAGGAGCTCTGTGTGCATGCATAGTAGAACCCCCCATGGGTGGGGGTGGAGTGTCCGTTCACTCAGGCATCCCCTTTAGTCATCAGAATGGAGGTGCGCAGACAACCAGAGATCCATGAACAGATACCAAAAAATGAATGGCCACACCTGTTATCTCTGTGGTTCTGTCAGGCATTCATGGCCCTTCTGATCCTTCCCCTGCTTGGTCTCTCTCAAGATGGTGGCTCCAGGAGCAGTTGAACATCTTAAATAAGAAAGAATTTCTTGATTCTGTTATACATTCCCCTAGCTGTAAAACTTCCAAGCTTCTAAACATTCCTTTATATGTGATTCAGAATTCTAGAACCATCCCCTGAGCCTGCTTGGTTCAGTATTCTGTATTGTTGCTGACGGAGCTCCTCACTGCACATCTACCCATTCCACCATCTTGTTGTAGTCTTACTAGACTTGTACTACTTACTAGAGTAGCCTTCCAAAACCACAGAGCCTTAGACCTTCTCACAGCAGCTGAAGGAAGAACCTGCCTATACCTAAAAGAACAAAGCTACTGCTACATTAATAAGCACAGTGAAGTTCAAACTAACATTAACAATACATTAGAATCTATAGCTACAATAAAAATCCTCCTTTTTCAGGCATCGCCTCATGGCTGATGCCATTCCTATCCCCATTAATAGTACCAATACACATTTTCATTGTGACTTTAGCCTTAGTATCTAGCTTGTTGAATTTATTGACCAGGTTTGTTTCCTCTCACCTCCAGGCCATTTAGAGTCAAGTTCTGCATAGCCAACAAAGCTATATAGTCATCCCCATGTCACTGGGCCCATTGGATGAGGCCAGAACAGGATACGTGCCTCTTGCTTCCAGGGAATAAGAACTGCAATATGAAGGAAGAGTTTACAAGGAAGACTTGGAATCTCAACCAAAAGATTTTGAGTTTCCTCTCTCCTCAGGGGGGAAATGTCAGGGACAGATTAGGACCCCTCGGTCCTGGGCCTCACCTATCCTGGCTTTGTATCCACCCTTTTGCCCTGAGTCCTCCTCTACTAGGCATGGATCAAGAGAAGGGGGAAGACACATTTAGACCAACCAAAGTAGCTGAACATCTAACCACAAAAGTCCTGGGCATGCCTTGCAATTTATGACATACAGGTACAAGTGCACTAGGGAAAATTGTGTCCCTAAAGTAACCTTTACTTCATTGTAATACTAAAATCACATCCCCTGGTGCCATAACAGTTTACATTCACCATGGATGTCACCTTGACAGATCTGGCTATAACCAGATTAGACCAGAAAAGGGGTGTCAACCAGATTCTTAGAAACCTTTGTCCCTCTTTCAAGAATGTGTTGTTGTGAAGTGCCGTTGATTTGGTTCTGACCCATAGTGACTCTGTATAGGGTTTTGAAGGAGTGACTGGTGAGCTTGAACTACCAACATTGTGGTTCAAACCAACTTTGCAGTCCCGTGTATTAGCCCACAGTGCCACACCAGGACTCCTCTTCCAAGAAAAATAGATGAATATTCAACATACCACTCCCCTTAATCAATATGTATTAGCCCACCCTTGGAAGAGGAGACTCTATAACCCTTATAAACCAGCACACTCTAATCCCATGAAGTTTCCTCCACTCGCAGACACAGAACCACTTCTCTCATTGACGTGTATTATCACTTTTAATAAAGTGCTTCTGAGTGAGGCTTACAGCAAGTGTGTGATTGAGAAGTGGCAACTCAGTGAGACTAATTCCTTAGACTCCTGAGAGAGACAGGCATTAGGGAAAACGTAACAGAGTAGTTCACCTGGGACACAGGAAAACATCCATAAGCCTGCAAGGAAGACAAGTTAATAAACCTATTATTCAAATTTGCACAGCAACCACTAAAGCCAATGATGATGGAATTGAAAACTTCTACCAACTTGAGTTTGAAATCGATCAAGCATGCAATCAAGATGTACTGATAATTACTGATGATTGGAATGCAAAAGTTGGGAACAAAGAGGAAGGATCGGTCCTTGGGAAATAAGGCCTTAATAATAGAAATGATGCTGGAGATTGCATGATAGAATTTTGTAAGACCAATGACTCCTTCATTGCAAATACATTTTTTAAGCAACATAAAAGATGAGTATACACATGGACCTCACCAGATGAAATACACAGAAATCAAATTGCATATATCTGTGAAAAGAGACAGTGGAAAAGCTCCATATCATCAGCCAAAACAAGGCCAGGGGCAGACTATGGAAAAGACCATCGATTGATCATATACAAGTTCAGGCTGAAGCTGAAAAAGATTTAAAACAAGTCCACAAGAGCCAAAATATGACCTTGAGTATATTCCATTGGAATTTAGAGATCATCTGAAGAACAAATTTGATGAATTAGACACTAATGACTGAAGACCAGAAGAGTTGTGGGATAACATCAAGAACATAATACACTCACTTATCTATGCCAAGAAATTTGGAAGACAGCTACCTGGCCGACTGATTGGAAGTGAACTATATTTGTGCCCATTCCAAAGACAGGCGACTCAACAGAATGTGGATATCATTAATATCACATGCAAGTAAAATTTTGCTAAAGATAATTTAAAAACAGCTGCAGTAGTACATTGACAGGGAGCTGCCAGAGGTTCAGGCAGGATTCAGATGGGGATGTGAAATGAGGAATATCATTGCTGACAGACGATGGAGCTTGACTGAAAGCAGAGAATACCAGAAAGATGTTTATCTGTGTTTTATTGACCACACAAAGGCTTTCGACTATGAGATCATGACAAGCTATGGACAACATTGCAGAGAATGAGTATTCCCAAACACTTAATTGTGCTCACGAGGAGCCTGTATATTGACCAAGAGGCAGTCATTCAAATAGAACAAGGGGACACTGAATGGTTCAAAATCAGGAAAGGTGTGCACCAAGGTTGTATTCTTTCACTGTATTTAATAAATTTATATGCTGAGAACATAATCTGAGAAGCTGGATTACATGAAGAACATGGCGTCAGTCTTGGAGGAAGACTCATTAACAACCTGCGACACATAGATGGCAATGTTTCTTGCTGATAGCGAAGAGAACTTAAAATATACTTACTGATGAAGACCAAACACCACAGCCTTAAATATAGGTTGTATATCAATGTAAAGAAAACAAAAATCCTCACCAGTGGATTAAGAAATAACATCAAGATAAATGGAAAAAAGTTTGAAGTTGTTAAAGACTTAATTTTTCTCAGATCAACCATCAACAATCATGGCAGTAGCAATCGAGAAATCAAACAATATATTGCATCAGGCAAATCTGCTGCACAAGACTTCTTTGAAGTATTCAAGAGCAAAGATGTCAATTGGAGGACTTTAGTATGCCTGACCCAAGCCATGGTATTTACAATAACCTCATATGCATGTAAAAATTGGACAGTGAATAAGGAAGACTGTAGAAGAATTGATGCATTTGATTTATTGTGTTGTAGAAAATATTCAAAGATATTTTTGCACTGCCAGAAGAACAAACACATCTGTGTTGGAAGAAGTACAGCCAGAATGCTCCTTAGAAGCCAGGACGTCGAGACTTTTTCTCTCATACTTTGGACATATCAGGAAGAACCAGTACCTGGAGAAGGACATCACACTTAGTAAAGTGGAGGGTCAGTGACAAAGAAGAAGACCCCCACCGAGATGGACTGGCACAGTGGCAGCAGCAATGGCACAGTGGCAGCATAGCAACAACTGTGAGATTGGCAAAAGATGGGGTTGTGTTTTGTTCTATTGTGCATAAGGTCGCTATAAGTAGGTATCAACTCTGTAACACCTAACAACAAGAGACAGTGAGAGAAAAATATGGAACAAAACTCAAAATCATTAAAAAAAAA
>NW_006408554.1:7734216-7737408 GCF_000296735.1 Chrysochloris asiatica | reverse complement strand
GTACTTAATCCAGAAGCAGCAGAAGGGGACAGGGGAATTGTAAGAGTGAGTACAGGTCCTGTTCAGTCTATCAAAGTTGGGATCAATTAGAGCAAAACTAGACAGCTTTTCACAATACCCAGGAGGTTTACTGAGCAGCTTGATAACCTTACCAAGTTATTTGAGTTTATTTGGAGAGATTTTTCTGTCATATTTTCCCTTTGCTGCACTGCAGCGGAAAAGATCTTCATCCAGGTCCCCGTAGGCCCAGGCCTATGGGGACAAGTTTCATACACACCAATAAGACCTCCCTACGGCTACAGACTGGCATTACCAGACAGTGACAGGTACTAGAAGTAGAAACTAAACGACCCTTTGCTTAATTGAAGGAATGATGACCATCCAAATGAAATCGGTATATTTTTCTAAATTGGCTGAAATTGAGCATCATAAAGATGAAAACCCAGAAACTTTCAAAAGCAACCTAGAAGAGGCCATTAGGAAATAGACTAACATGTCTCCCACTTCCGATGAGGCAGGGTAGTCCTAAACACCCATGTTCTAAACCAATCCACCCCTGATATTCACAGGAAATTACAGAAATTGGGACTCTAACCTAACACGGAAGTATTCTACCTTCTTGAGGAAGCTACCAAAGTGTACCACAATCGAGATATGGAGGTTATGGAGAAGGAACACTGGATGATCAAATTAGTAGCAACTGCAAATTCAGACAACTTCCAACTGAGACCTCTGGGCAACCTAGGGGTCAGACAGAATGCTTTCTGGTGTGGTAAGATGGGAACCTCTCGATCCAGAAGGACCCTGCCCAAAGTGCAGGAAGCATAGCCACTGGGCCTGGGACTGCCCGTTGTTCCTGCATGAGGGAGGTAGAAGTTACAATGTCCTAGCAACCGAGGAACAAGTCGCATGATGGGGCTCTGAGTCAAGAAGTGCTCCCACTCATGCAATTCCAATATCTCCTGATGAGCCTTGGGTAACTACAAACATGGCCATAAATCAACTAAATTTACAAATTACTTGGTTTTAAAATCTTTTGATGGCCTCCTATCCCCTTCCTCCTATCTAGTTGTGGGCATCCATGGGCATTCCACTAGGTCTCATAAAACTCCACCATTGTTCTGTAAATAAAAAGGAGTTCTTTTGTCTCAGATCAGCTTTACAAATAGTTAACTCCACTGCTCATTAGCTACACCTACAATGAGCTTGCTGACTATGCCTATCCCTTAGAAATGGTGCTATATTTGTCCAATTTCCCTCCAAGAGTGGGGATACTTTCCCTTAGATGAATTGGGGTATTGACCAGAGAGGAAATTCACAGGAAATTTCCTCTCCTCCCTTAACCCCTTTACCACTCACTTCCTCCACCAGAGAGTTATTTTCAAGCTCCTTACAAAAGCACAAGAGGCTAAACATCCAATTTACATAAGCAGCCCAAACAGCAGAGGAATCCCAGCGGGAACTACTTCCCCTATTTAGTGCAGGCAGACTTTTGAAGTCCCAGATGCATGGCTAACAAACAGTCCAGCAGGTATAGAGCTCCCTCAACTTCCTGCAGAGACCCACAATTTACCTGGGGAGATAACAGAAAAACTTCATACTCCTCACATATCTATAGGTGCCTAAACCTAGCCTCCCCTTAACTGAACTTATTATTCCAGTGACTGCCAAGGACACCCTTCCAAGGGGCTGAATATCTTTTAAAAACCAGAGCAATAGTTGCCTAACATTAGCACAAACATCAACACAGGCAGTACATTTCTCTCTTTGACAGAATGTATCTCAAACCGCCCCTTCCATCCCCCACCATCAGGTGCTCCAGCTGCCACCAGCTTATCAGTACAGGAAGTCAACAACAGGGAAATAGTCAAAGCCTTACTCAAAACTAGCAAGACACTGACTCTGTTATAAGAGCAACTGTATCCCTTACTGGAGTCCTGGTGTGGCACTGTGGGCTAAAGCGTCAGACAGCAAAGTCGTTTGAACTACAAGGTTGGTGGTGCAAGCTCACCAGCTGACTCTTTGGAAATCCTATACAGGACTGCCATGAGTTGGAATTGACTCAGCGGCACTTAACAACAACAAAGTTTTCAAGGTTCATTCATGTTATAATATGCATCAGAACTTCATCTTTCTTTATGGCTAAATATTCACAGCTGATTTCATCCTAATTGATCATGTGGATGACACAGTACTAGGCAGTATTTTGTTCCACTGTACTTGGGGTCGCCGTGAATCAGGAGCCTACTCTACGGCAGCTAACAAAAACATGTAGATACTACATTTTGCTTACCCACTCATCTGTTGGTAAACACTGTTGTTTTTTTAACCTTTGGGCTATTGTGAATAACGTTGAAGAAGCCTCTCTTGAAAGCAGGTCTGAAAAGGGACAGTTTCTAAGGAGGGAGTCACCACCCGCCTTCTTCAGGGTTGACTCTGCACAGGTTGTTCTTCGGCAAGCCTGACCCACAAATACCTCTTTGCCGACTTCTAGCTAGTTTGCCCTTCACTGACTTTTTCCAAGCTTTTTTATCTTCAACCTTCCTTTTAATTTTTTTCAGAAATTACTTTTTGTCATCACTTATGCTTTTTACGTTAAAGCATATTAGCTTTTGTTTTTTAACCCCCTTTGCCTACATATTTGTGACTTTTCATCTGTGGATTTAACTTTTATCATACTCTAATATCACTGTGAAAGCCCCAGTAGCATAGTTGGTTACTTGTTGGAATGCTAACAAGGTCAGCAGTTCAAATCCACCAGCTGCTTGGAGAAAGATGAGAGTTTCTGTTCCCATAAAGATTTACAACCTCAGCAACCCTATACAGGGTCACTATGACTTGGAACCAACTCGGTGGTATACAACAACCACCATCATTATCACTGTGTGGATCATAACAAACTATGGATACCATTCTGAAGAATGAATATTCCAGAACACTGATTGTGCTCATGAGGAACCTATGCCAAGAGGCAGTTGTTCAAATAGAACAAGGGGATATTGAATGGTCTAAAATCATGAAAGAGAGACTTCATATCTCATCCTTTGGATATGTTATTGGGAGAGACCAGTTCCTGGAGGACATCATGCTTGGTAAAGTGGAAGGTCAGCGAAAAAGAGGAAGACCCTCAGTGAGATGGATTGACATAGTGACAGCAACAATGGGCTCAAAAGTAACAACAATTGTGAAGAT
>NW_006408554.1:7719145-7733511 GCF_000296735.1 Chrysochloris asiatica | reverse complement strand
GATAGATAGATAGATAGATAGATAGATAGATAGATAGATAGATGATATAGGATCTGGTGTGGTGCTGTAGAATAAATTAGGATTGTATGATAACCACAAGATCGGAGGTTCAAATCCATCAGCCATTTCTCAGAAACCCTATACAGGGTCCCTATGAGTTGGAATTATACGTGTGTGTGTGTGCATGTATATGTATATGCTTACTTGTAGACAATATATACATATTTATGCATATAGTATATATAATTTCTATTCATTTTATTGATTTTAAAACTTTTAGCCTATCCTTGTGCCCTGGGGAAAGTGGAGAAGAGTGATCACCACCTGATGCATCCTGGATGTTTAGGCACATGATGCTGTTTGCAGACTGCTTGGCCTTTCTCCTCGGAGGACCAGAAGGACCAAGCATCGGCATCACACTGGTTTTCCCTATCCTCCAGGCATCTGTATTTCCATATGATAGTAGAGGAGTAAGTTGCTTTTACTGTGTTATGTAGACTGGAAGTCAGGGCACTGGTCCTAGGGCTCTCCTGAGCACCTGTATCTCTCGATTTCCTGCCCTGCCTCTTTCCTTCTAAACTAGTCATTGGACTTCAGAGTAGTAAATCCCAGCCCAAGACTTACTGGTCTATCTCATTCCTGCTGGTACATCTCTTTAGAGTTCAAATAGCTCCCCTTCTCATTCATGCTCTTTGTTTATGGGTAGAATACAAATGAAAGGACACCCACCTTCACAAGGAATTAATATATTTTCTTTCTGTATGCTCAGTTTCTATGCCCTTATTTATTGATTGATTTTAAATTGGGGGAAAGAGTACCCCATGACTCAACTCACTGCCATATAACTGATTCTGACTTACAGCAATCCTGTATATGGTTTTCTGAGGATGTAAATGTTTGTGGGGGCAGAAAGCCTCATTTTTCTCCCACAGAGTGGCTGGTAGGTTTGAACCAGTGACCTTGTGGTTAGCAGTCCAGTGCTTATTCTACAGCACCATCAAAGCTCCTAATGGTCCCTAGGTAACACAAATAGCTTGCACTGGACTAACATGGCGCTGTGGGATAATGCGCCAGACCGCAAAGCCATTTGAACTGCAAGGCCAGCAGTTCAAGCTCACCAGCTGTTCCTTAGAAACCCTATAGAGGGTCGTTATGGGTCGGAATCAACTCGACGGCACTTAACAACAACAATAACTAACCTAAATGTTGGCAGTTGGACCTACCCAAGGTCCCACAGAAGAAAGGCCTGATGATCTTTCTCCATAAAGATTTCAACCAAGAAAACCCTGTGGAGCTGTTCTTCTCTAAGACATATAACGTCACTATGAGTCAAGAAAAAACTGGAATGTAATGGATTTGTTTGTTTTGTTTTGGTTTTGGTAAAGACATTTCTATTTGTTTTTTGGGGATCATTCATCCTCTATCGCTCAGGGGGCACTGTCCTGAATCATAGGTGAAGGGATGTCAACCGAAGCCAATCCAATGCTCGTTCTCTGAAATATCATCCTCCAGATACCCCCTTGACTCATTCTTTTGCATATCCAGATATCTGCTCAGATATCACTCCTCAGTTAAGCCTCAAGCAAGATGCTGTGCATCTTACTGCTGCATCCCTGGATCCATCAGTCTTCAACACACTACCTGTTTTCATGATGGTGGCAATTGTCACCAGACAACTTTACATTTGTTTCTTTGGTTGTTATCTGCCTTTTCCCACTTGAACACAGCAAGGACTTCTTTTCCATGGGTGCATTATCAGTGTCTAAATGAGCTTGACTATGGGCATAAATGTGAGTTACAAAATTAAAATAGAAGAATATGGTCAACATTTTTTAAGCTAAAGACAGCTGAAGAATAAAAAACTAAGGCCTTGGATTGCAATACTGAAAGACATTTTGGACAAAATATTGAATGACACAGAAAGCATCAACAGAAGATGGAAGGAATATAGAGTCACTGTACCAAAAAGAAATGGCCAGTGTTCAACCATTTCAAGAGCCAGCATACGATTAAGAGCTAATAGTACTGAAGGAAGGAGTCCAAGGTACACTGAAGTCATTGGCAAAGAACAAGGCTCTGGGAATTGAATACAAATTGAAATCTTTCAACAAACAGATGCAGCACTGGAGGTACTTACTCATCAATGCCAAGAAATTTGGTAGACAGTCATCTGGTCAGCTGATTAGAACAGATCCATACCTATGCCCATTTCAAAGAGAGTTGACCCAACAGAATGTATAAATCTGGCAATATCACTAGTATGACATTCAAGTAAAATTTTGCTGAAGATAACTAAAAACAGTTGCAACAACACATTGACAAGGAACTGCCAGAGGTGCAAGTTGGATTCAAACCAGGATGTGAAATGAGGATATCATTGTTGACATCAGATGGATCTTTGCTGTAAGCAGAGAATACCAGAAAGATGTTTACCTGTGTTTTATTGACCATGCAAATATTTTCGACTGTGTAGATCATGACAAGCTAAAAATGTAGGATAAGAATGAGTATTTCAGAACACTTCATTGCACTCATGAGGAACCTGTACATAGACCAAGAGGCAGCTATTAAAACAGAATAAAGGGACAATGAATGATTTAAAATTAAGAAAGGTGTGCATTGGGGTTGTATTCTTTCACCATCCTCAATCTGTATGCTGAGCAAATATTCTGAGAAACTGGATTATATGAAGAAGACTATGGCATCAGGATTGGAGGAAGACTCATTTACAGCCTGCAATATACAGATGATACAACTTTGCTTGCTGAAAGTAAAGAGGACTTAAAATACTTACTGATGAAGATCAAAGACCACAACTTTCAATATGGATTACATATCAGTATATATATACACAAGAATCCTCACCACTGGAAAAATAAATAACATCATGATAAATGGAGAGAAGATTGAAGTAGTCAAAGACTTCATTTTGCTTGGATCCACTATCAACACTCATGGAAGCAGCAGTCAAGAAATCAAATTATGTGTTGCACTAGGCAAGTCTGATTCACCAGACCTCTTTAAAATGTTCAAGAACAAAGATATCAATTTGAGAACTAAGGCGTGCCTGACCCAAGCGATGGTATTTTCAATAGCCTCATATATATGTGTAAGTTGGACATGTGTTTGAGTTATGGTGTTAGAGAAGAATATTAAAAGTACCATGGACTGCCAGAAGAACAAACAAATCTATATTGGAAGAAATACAGCCAGGATAGTAAGACTTTGTCTCTCATACTTCAGAAAAACTATCAGGAGGGAACAATCCCTGGAGAAGGGACTTGGTAAGTGAAAATGAGGAAGACCTTCCTACAAGATGGATTGGCATAGTGGCAAGTAGCAATGAGCTAAAGTGTACCAACAATTGTGAGACCAGGCAGTGTTTCATTCTACTGAACATAGGGTTGCTATAAGTCAGAAACAACTTGATAACACCTAGCAACAAGTGGGCATAAATAAGTGTTTGTTAAAGGGGAAGGAATGAGGATATGGATGCTCAATCTGAAGTGATGTGAAATAACAAAAGCTTCTAGAAATGGTCCATGAGTGTTGATGGTAGATCCAAGCAAAATGAAGTATTTGGCTATTTCTTGCTGTCTAGACCCTAGGGGTTCCCTGTCCTTATGAGACACCTGCACTTCCCACCCCAGCGTCCTTGTCTGACACGGTGGATTCCTGTGGTTTGCAGGCCACAAGCCCTGACTCTAAACTCTTATGCCATATATCACAAGGACCTAACTTAGGAGTCCCTGTTGTTGTTAAGTGCTGTCCAGTCGATTCCGACCCATAGTGAACCTGTATAGGGTTTCCAAGGAGCAGCTGGTGAGCTTGAACCACAGACCTTGCAGGCTTAGCCCACAGTGCCACACCAGAAGTCCTTACTGAGGCCTAATTCAGTTACCACCAAATTCACCCACTCTAAGTTTAGAGTTTGGAGATTTTTAGTAAGTTTGTATGGTTATATGACCATCACAACAATCGACTTTTAAAACACCAGACTTTTCTGCCCCTCAGGTATGACTGGCTTAATAAAAACTGCCTAGAAGTAAATTGTATACTTTGGTAAGGTTTGACATGTATGTAAATACCTATGAAACCATCTCCTCAGTTAAGATTGTGAACGGATCCAATGCTACCCAAGTTTTTGTGTGCCCCTCAGTAATCCTTCCCTTCAGCTTTGTTACCCTCTTTCCCTCACATGACCTTTTCTGTCTCTAGGGATTAGTTTGTATCTTCTAGAACTTCACTTTTACATCCTCTTTTCACTCAGTGAATTATTTTGAGATTCTCAGCATTTTAGCATGAATCAATACTTTTTTTCTTTGTGTTGCTAAGTACATCTTAGTATTGATTGAACCTCACCTTTACTGGTTCTCCCCAGGTCACAGGTCCTCCTGGGTCCTCCTTACACCTGACCTAGAGTAACAATGCCTCACTGGAACATGCTCTCTCTCCACCCCTGCGCCTCACTGCTAAGCATCTAAGGTGGCTCAGCACCACTTCCCTTCTGGCGTAGCACCCACTGTTTCAGCTACCCCACATGGCAGTGAATCCTGCCGAGAATTGAAGCCGATGGTGGTTCAGGTTACTAGAATAATTTGGGCCCAGTCTTAGGGCCTGGGATTGCACCAGAATGATCCCAGAGGAAACCATGTTGTGTTCAAGCCTAAGGTCCTCAAATGACTTCTTACACCCCAGACTAGGACCCTGACAGGACGCCATCTCTAGTAAATTCTGTGGTGCCATTCCTACAGACAATAAGAGAATGTCAAAAGTCATTCCCACTTCAATACAGCACCACCGCAGTCAAATGGACTCTCATTCAACCTTCAGAACTTCTTGAAAATTGTTGTTGCTAAGTGCCGCTGAGTTGGTTCTGACTCATAATGACCCACATGGGGTTTCTGAGGAGCAGCTGGTGGGTTTGAACTGCTGGCCTTGCTGTTAGCAGTATAGTGCTGATCCTACAGCACCACACTAGAAATACTCTTGAAAATGAGCCAAGAGAATTCATAGCACCACATTTAAAGAAGAGGCACCCACAAGCAGAGGCAGGTAAGATGCCTTTGATCCTTGGTTATTTTGAGCAGCATTGTTTGTTTGGTTTTTTTTCTTAAACTGATTCTGTTACATTGACGTGGGCCTGACAGCAAAAGAACAGCTGCCACACCAGTCATGGTGTAGTCTATCACTTTCTAAAAGAGCATCTCAGGTCAGGAAGGAGAGTGGAGAGGGTCAGACCAGTTCAGAGCGCTAGTCTCTTTCTCATTACCATAAAGAGCAGTTGTTGGTTTAAAACCACTATCTTCTTTAAGAAATAGTTTTAAAGAAATTTGCACTTTAAAAGGGAACATTTAAGGGCATATGTAGAAGAAGTGCCGGTGGATTCTAAGTGCTTACCTCACGGTTAGCAGACCAATGAGTAACCCACTACGCTACCAGGTCTCCTTAAATATGAACTATTGCTGTTATGAAGTGCTGTCGAGTCAGTGTGACTCATAGCAATCCTGTACAGGGTTTCCAAGGAGCAGCAAGTGGGTTTAAAGCACTGACCTTGTGGTTAGCAGTCCAGTGCTTATCCTACAGCTCCATACTTTTTTACTTACCCTCATACAACAATCAATACAAAGATGTATTAGCAGCCCAAAGAAAAGAATTATTGATTCATGCTAAAACATAAGAATCTCAAAATAATCTGCTGAGTGAAAAGAAGACATAAAGTGTAGTTCTAGAAAATGCAAAGCAATCCCCAGCAACAGAAAAAGTCACGTGGGGAAGGAGGGTAACAAAGCTGAAGGGAAGGATTACTGAGGGGCACACAAAAACTTGGGTAACATTGGATCCGTTCACAATCTTAACTGAGGTGATGATTTCATAGGTATTTACACACATGTCAAACCTTACCAAAGTATACAATTTACTTCTAGGCAGTTTTTATTAAGCCAGTCTTACCTGAGGGGCAGAAAAGTCTGGTGATTAAAAAGTGGGTTGTGTTGATGATCACACAACCATGCAAATTTACTAAAAATCTCCAAACTACACTTAGAGTGGGTGAATTTAGTGGTAACTGAACTAGGCCTCTTTAAGGACTCCTGGTGGGGTGATGTAGGAGCAGCATTGGACTGTAAACCATAAGGTCAGCAATTCAAACCCACCAGCCACTCCTCAAAAACCCTACACAGGGTGGCTATGAGTCAGACCCAACTCCATGGCACTTAACAACAACAATAAAGCTGTAAAAAATAAACAATATTAGAAGGAAACGTACTGTGTTTTAAAACTTGCTGGTTCAGCATAATGAAATTAGAAGCGTGTTTTTCAGTGTTTTCTTTATAACTTTTCATAATTTTAAATTGTGTTTTTAGTATAATTTTCATAAACAATGACAAAATAACTTCCAGAAAGAGTACTGCTATCTCTTTCAACTACTGAGATTCGAACCTTCAGATGTCTCATATTTGTGTTACCTGAGAAATGTGTATATATATATATATAGGGAGCTTTGGTAGCACAGTGGTTACGAATTGGGCTGTGAACCACAATGTCAGCAGTTCGAAACTACCAGCTGCACCGCAGGAGAAAGATGAGGCTTTCTGCTCCCGTAAAGATTTACAGCCTCAGAAACCCTGTTCAGGGTTGCTATGGGTCGGAACCAACTCCTCGGCACTTAACAACAACAACTATATATATATATATAAACTTACAGGAAGTCATTGCAGCTGCATGGACAAGCTTTACTGGTTCTTATATCTTAAGCACTTCCTGCAGGAGGACCTGACACACAGTAAACACTCTAAATCTCTGGAGAGTAAGCATGTGATATTTGTAAAACACCTCTCCAGTATGTCTTCTGACCTCCACAATCATCATGATAAAGTCTCATAGGCTAAATTATAATACAGAAAAAGCTGGAATCTGTGTAAGCCAGAAACCTATCAGAAAAAGCAAACGTGAACACTTCCCATTAATTGTTGTTGTTAAGTGCCGTCGAGTCGGTTCCGACCCATAGTGACCCTGTATAAGGTTTCCGAGGGTGTAAATCTTTACGGGAGTAGAAAGCCTCATCTTTCTCCCGCGGAGCAGCTGGTAGTTTCGAACTGCTGACCTTAAGGTTCGCAGCCCGATTTGTAACCACTACGTTACCAGAGCTCCTTCCCATTAACAGAGACCAAAAGAAAAGTGTTAAAAGGTAGAAAACTTGTAAGACCTGAAAAACACAGCAGTCCATCAAGTTGCAGCTTTCACGTGTTTCACTGTAATAAATACGGAGCTGGCCTGCAGTCTGTGTTTTGTACATCAACTTTCACTGGCATGCACTGCACACACTCACTAATGTGTCGGGCAAAGCTGCTTTACACCGCAATGGTAGAGCTGAGTAGTTGTGACACAGACCATATGACCCACACAGCCAACAATATCTCTCTGGCCCCAAGTCATAAATAATGACAATCACGTTCATATCTAAAAATGCGACTTTGCTATAGACATTTTATTTTTAACAAGTTGTCTATGTCGATGGAGTCCTGGTGTGGCGCTATGGGTTAATAATTTGGACTGAAAGGTAGTTTTGAACTGCAAGATCAGTGGTTCAAGCTCACCAACTGCTCCTTGGAGACCCTAAACAGGGTCGCTATGGGTCAGAACCGACTTGACAGGACTTAACAACAAAAACACAACAATCTTTGTAAGTTAAATGTTGCAAATGTAAAAGTAAGAAATAGTTACATTTTTTAAAAAAATTCATTTGTGAAGTCAGTTTTCCCAAGGTTGGCAATTTCTGAAGGATTCAATTTAAGAGATACAAATCCAAAACCAAGCTGGTTACTGTTGAATAGATTCCACCTCCTGGTGATTCCATTTGTTCTAGGGTTGAACTGAGCTCAGCAGGGTTTTCTTGGCTGTGATAATTACAGAAGCAGATCTCCAAATCTTTCTTCTAGGGTAAGAAACCACCACTGGGTGAGATCAAACCACCAACCTTTGGGTTAGTTGTTGTTGTTAAGTGCCATCGAGTTGGTTCTGACTCACAGTGACTCTGTATAGGGCTTCCAAGGAGCAATGGGTGGATTTGAACAGCCGACCTTGTGGTTAGCAGTCCAGTGCTTATCCTACAGCGTCACAGTCAAGTGCAAACTGTTTGCACCACTCAGGGAACCTTAAAAGGTCTGAAATCAAACTCTATTATTTTCCCATAGAGGCAAACAGGTCTCCAAAATACAAAAGCAGTAACAAAACTTAATGATAAGAAACATATAGGTCTCTATTACCAAAGAAATTAATCCCCAAAGCCGGGAAGCATTCTAGAGTGAAAAGCAGATTATTTGGATTTCCATCTTGTTTCATCACTAATTGGCTGCCATAAGGCTGGCAGAGAAATGCACATATCTGAAAAATACATTCCAAATATGTTGCATGGCATTTCCTTGGGTAATTATAGTGAAGACTCAGAAGAGCATACCAGCTGTTAAGAGCAGCTCAGACTCATCTCCTGGGAAGGATAAATCACTGCAGGAAGTACCTTCCAGGTAAACAGGCAAAGGAGTGACACAACTGAAGCAACCTCTCCAGACACTCAAAGATGCCTGATTTCCAAAAGGAAGATCCAAGTCCTAAGCAATCGAAAATAACTCACTGCCATTAAGTCAATTCCAACTCACAAAGACATTATAGGACAGTAGAGCTTCTCCCTAGGACTTCCCAGACTGTAAAGCTTTATGGTAGACAGACTCATCTTTCTCCAGCAAAGTGGCTGATGGATTTGAACCGCTGACCTTACGGTTCAAACCAACCTTGCGGTCCAGCACATTATCCTGCAGGGCCACACCAGGACTCCAGAGGTAACATAACTATTACAGAATATTCAATAGTTCAAAATCAGAGGCTAATCTACTTCTGAAAATACCAACAAAATAACAACAACACATGTGTTACTCTGTACTCGATTCCAACTCATAGGGACCTACCTATAAGGTTTCCGAGGGCGTAACTATTAAAATGTGGACTGCCACATTTTTCTCCCACTGAGTTGCTTGTGGGTTCCAACCATCAGCCTTTGGTTTAGCAGCCAACTACTTTAATCACTATGTCACCAGGGTTTCTAACTAAAGAAATTTAGTGGTGATGGTGTGCTGTGGACTCAGTTCCGACTCAAAGCGACCCGGCACAGGGTTTCCAAGGCTGTAAATCTTTACAGAAGCCGAAAGCCTCATCTTTATCCCACAGAATGGCTGGTAGTTTCGAACTGCTGACCTTGGGGTTAGCAGCCTGACTCATAACCATTAGGCTACCAGAGCTCCTTACCAAAGAAGCTAGTATACAAAAAAAATATCAACTGTGATCATAAAAATTATTTTGCTGTTGTTAGTTGCCACCAAGTTGGTTTCATCTCATGGTGGCCTTATCATGCATAACAAAATGAGAGTCGCTGCCCAGTCATGCACCATCTTCATGAGAGTTGAAACCATTGTTGCAGTAATTGTGCTAAGTCCATCTCACTGAGGACTTTCCTCATCTCCACTGACCCTCTACTTTACCAAGCATGATGCCCTTTTCTAAAGACTGGTCATTACTAGCAACATGTCCAAAGTAATGCGTGAAAGTCTCGTTTCCTCACACTGTGGTGGCTTGTGAGTTTCTACGGCAGGAGTCTTGCCACCATACCAGTAAGCAGGGTCACCATGGTGGACAGATTTCAGAGCAGTTCCCAGACTCAGATAGATTAGGTAAAAAAGGCCTAGAGATGTACTTCCAAAAATTAACCAATGAAAACCCTATTAAAAAGTACCTTTAATTGTGTCTAATTTCTCATATTAATTTAAATGGTATATATTTTGTATCGGATAGTATAAATAAATACAAATAATGAATATCATTTGGATATGGAGCTTTTCATTATTTATGTCAATTTCAATAATCTATATTTACCAATAAGGAGCTCTGGTAGCGTAGTGCTTACTAATCGGGCTGCAAACCTTAAGGCCAGCAGTTCGAAACTACCAGCTGCTCCACAAGAGAAAGATGAGGTGTTCTGCTCCCGTAAGATTTACAGCCTCAGAAACCATGTACAGGGTCACTATGAGTCAGAATCGACTCCACGGCACAAAGCCACCACCATATTTACCAACACTTTATGAATCCTTTAAGCAATTCCCCATTTTCAACTACTTTCATCAATAGGAAAATATATTGGAGGGGGAAAAAAAAGAAACAGATATTTACTAACAGTATTTAAAAATAACAAAGGACTCTAAGCTGTGTCTTCAGACTTCAGTGCTTAAACTACATTAAATTAAAACTATGCACCGAATGTTCAAATATCATGTATCTTTGCAGCTCAGCTAATGGAATTCTAGTAATGTTATTCATTAGTATAAAACCTTAGAAATAAATATTCTTCTCCCCAATAAAGTAAATTATTTTCTCGACCTCACACACACACACACACAAAGTAAGAAAGAAATAAAAGAAATGGAGAGCTAGGTACATATTTGGTAATCCAGAACCACTCACAAAATTATTTTACTTAAAATTCAGTGTCAGTGGAGGTGTTCAAGCTGCTAACCTGGAGATTGGCTCCCATAAAAATGACAGCCTAGAAAATCCTATAGGGAAGTTCTACTCAGTCACACTATTATTCTAAAATCAATTCAATAGTATCCAGTAACAACATGATGCTCCACAGGTTTCAGTGGAGCTTCCTGACTAAGAATGACTAGAAAGAAAGGCCTGGTAATTTACTTCTGAAAAATCAACCAATGAAAACCCTCTAGATCACAATGGTCCAATACACAGCCAATAACACTATAAGAACAAACATCTTCTTATGAAGAATAGCTTTATTGTTCCTAATATATGCTACATCTCTGATTAAGTCCAAATTCAGACCTATACTCGTATATATCAAAGTCTCCATGGCATTTCCCAATTTGAAAACATTGTAAATACTTCACTTTTTCTTTATGCCACATGATCATGTGACTGAATGGTAAGTGTCCCCTGACAGAATGACATCACTAGCTTTGTTGACAGACCTGGCATCAGCAGCTGCATCTGTAGGTACACCAGTGTAATTCATAAAAGTTGTACAAACCAGAAAACAAATTCAGGCCCACAATCACCTCGCCTAAACCCTTGCTTTGGAATCAACAATTTCTCACATTTTAGAAAAGTAAAATGATGAGTGAAGCTATATGTTATGCAACACCCCCAGCAGAGTCTGGAACAATGCTCCAAAATCAAACCACTCAC
Organism: Chrysochloris asiatica; assembly: GCF_000296735.1. Taxonomy (NCBI): domain Eukaryota; kingdom Metazoa; phylum Chordata; class Mammalia; order Afrosoricida; family Chrysochloridae; genus Chrysochloris; species Chrysochloris asiatica. The sequence continues at coordinate 7,722,264 of NW_006408554.1, read as the reverse complement.
ATTTCTACAATAAGAGTACTCTTGTTGATGTTAAGTGCTTTCAAGTCAATTCCAACCATTAGCAACTCTGTACAGGATTTCCAAGGAGCAGCTGGTGGGTTTGAACCACCAACTTTGTGGTTTGCAGTCCGGCACTGAGTTCAAGAGTACTCCTACACTAAGTAAATAGGAGTCCTGGTGTGGTGCTGTAGGATAAGCACTGTACCACAAAGTCGGTCTGAATCGCAAGGTCAGTTCAAACTCACCAGCCGCTCCCCGGAAACACTATACAGGGTTGCTATTAGTCAGAACTGACTTGATGGCACTTAACAACAACAATAACAGGTAAATAAGTTAATGAAAACCTTAAAAATCACAATGCTGCAATACACAAGCAACAACACTATGAGATACCAACATCTTTTTATGAAGAATAACTTCATTTGCTTGAATTCACAATCAACACTAATGGAAACATCAATCAAGAAATCAAACCACAGTTTGTAATAGGCAAATCTGCTGCAAAAGATCTCTTTAAACTGTTCAATGGCAAAGATGACAGTTTGAGGACTAAAGTGTGTGTGACCCAAGCCATGGTATTTTCAATGACCTCATATGCTTGTGAAAGTTAGACGATCAATAAGGAAGATTGGAAAGAAGAACTCATGCATTTGAGTTATGGTGTTGGAGAAGAATATTAAAGCACCAGGGACTGCTTGAAGAACAAACACATCTATGTTGGAAGAAGAATGCTCCTTAGAAGCCAGGATGACAAGACTCCATCTTTCATATTTCAGACATGTTATCACGAAGGGCCAGTTCCTAGAGAAGGACATCATGCTTGGTAAAGTGGAAGGCCAGAGAAAAAGAGGACGACCTCCAAAAAGGTGGATTGACATAGTGACAGCAGTAATAGCTCAGGTGTAACAATTGTGAGGATGGCACACAACTGGGCAGTGGTTTGCTCTAGATTGTGCCTGGGATCACTATGAGTCAAAACCTAACCCTAGGTTAGTTCAAGTCATTCACATCTTCTCAAAGCACATGCTTCAAGTGTTCTTCATATAGTCCAGCTTCTCAAATTATTTGCTCAGAATGTTTCTATTGTTAAGTGCCACTGAGACAGTTCCAACTCATAGCGACCCTGTATAGGGTTTCTGAGTTTGCAGTGTTTGCAGGATCAGAAAGCCTCATATCTCTCCCTTGGAGTAGCTGGTGGGCTCTAACCACTGACCTTGTGGTTTGCAGTCCAGTGCTTGTGTTCCCTTGCTAAGAACACAAAATGGTGAAAGAAGACAACACTGACATACACCTTTCCTTATTTTAAACCATGTAGCATCCCCTTGCTTTGTTTAAACGACTACCTCTTTGTCTGTCTAGAGCTTCTTCATGAGTAAGTGTTCTGTAATTAAGTGGCCTGGAATTCCCATTCTTCAAACTATTACCCACAATTTATTTTGATCCACACAATTGAACACCTTTGCATAGATAGCCATCTTCCTAGTGTTTTCTTACTGTTAACCAAGGGCCATCTGATATCAGCAATGATATTCTTTATTATACATCCTCTTCTGAATTCAGCTTGAATTTCTGGGAGTTCCCTGTGGATATATTCCTGCAGCCATTTTTGAATAATCCTCAGCAAGATTCTGTCTGCAATATTGTTCAATAACTTCTAAATTTTACTGGCTCACTTTTCTTTGGAATGGGTACAAACATATATATATTCCTGTCAGTTGGCCACATAGCTGTCTTCCAGATTACTTGGCAAAGACGAGTAAGTGCTTACAGTGTTGTATCAGTTTGTTGAAACTTCTTGATTGATATTCTAATCATTCCTAGAGTCTTGTTTTTCACCAATGTCTTCAATGTAGCTAGACCTTTTTCTATCAATACCATTGGTTTTTGATAATACACTACCTCCTGAAATAACTGGATTTTAATCAGTTCTGTTTGGTACACTGACTGTATATTCCTTACATCTTCTTTTGATGCTTTCTATGCCATTCAATATTTTGCCTATAGAATTCTTCAATATTGAAATTTGAGGCTAGAATTTTTTCTTCAGTTCTTTCAGTTTAAGCACTGCTGAAAGTATTCTTCCCTTTTAGTTTTCTAACTTTAGGTCTTTGTACATTTCATAATAATACTGCACTGTGTTTTCTCAAGCTGCCCCTTAAATCTTCTGTTCAGCTATTTTACTTCATCATTTCTCCCACTTGCTTCAGCTACTCTACATTTAAGAGCAAGTTTCAGAGTCTCTTCTGAAATCCATTTTGGTCTCTTCTTTCCTTCCTGTCTTTTTAATGACCTTTGCTTTCTTCATGTATGTCCTGATGTCATCCCACAACTTATCTGGTCTTGAATCATTAGTATTCAATGTGTAAAATCTATTCTTCAGATGATCTTTAAATTCAGGTGGAATACACTAAAGGTTGTACTTTGCTCTTGTGGACTTGCTTTCATTTCCTTCAGCTTCCCTTTGAATTTGCATATGAGCAATTGATCATTTTAAAGATAAATTCAACCAATGAAATTATTTTGTTAAGTGCCATAGAGTCAATTCTGACTCTTAGCAACCCTGTGTGGGTTTCCAAGGAGTGGCTTGTGGGTTTGAACTACCAATCTTGTGGTTAACAGTCCAATGCTTATCTTACAGTGCCACACCAGGACTCCGATGAAAACCTAGAAGTCTGTTATTTGTGAGCAATTCACTTAACGATTCTTTGTGCATTTTATAGGAAAATGGACTAATTTCTCAAGCTTCCTTAAAGACTTAGAATGATCATATATGACAACATTCTGGAGTGCAGTGGTTAAAGAGGTTGGATGCCAACCAAAAGGTCAGAAATGCAAACCCACCAGCTTCTCCAGGGGAGAGAGATGTGGCAGTCTGCTTACATGAAGATTTACAGTCTTGTAAACCTATAAGGTCAGAATGAGTCAGAATCAACTTGACAATGAGTTTGGTTTTGATTTGGGGGTTAGCAACATTCTGCCATTCTCTCCAAAAGAAATAAGGATCTAATTAACATAAAGTTTCCCAATGAAAATTAACCAGTTTAACAGTTACCCCAACTCAATTGAGGGTCAATTTACCATCCGTGATTAACTAAAAGAATTCCGTCACCCTGGAACCA
>NW_006408554.1:7688432-7717178 GCF_000296735.1 Chrysochloris asiatica | reverse complement strand
CAACAACAACAAAGCCTAATATGAGCATGATTTTAATGTCCTCTTTCAGCTTCTTGCCTTCAAGGCCATCTGATAAATTTCAAGATGCCCTGTTGGTTGTTATGCTGTACCTCAGGATTTAATTTTTGGCCTGTTTTGTTTTTAAACTCTCTTTCCCTCTCCACACCCCTTTTTCTGGTCTCTTCTCTATTAAAAAACAGCTCAGGGCTGGCTCTTGGGCTGCCTATAGATTTAAATGCTGAGAGTATCTGTGTGCGTGTGTGGCAGAAGAACCTACCAGTAGTGGGGGTGGGGGGCGTCTACTCGCTCAGGCACCCCCTCTAGTCACCAGAATGGAGGTTTGCAAACAGTGGGGCCAATGAACAGATACCAAAAAAAAAAAAATCAGAACAAGGCAAAACCGACAAAGTGTATTGTACGCCTTTACTCTGAGGTTCCCGCATTCCCGTGGCATTATTCCATGGCGGGTCTGCTCCCCTGCTTGGTCTTGCCGTTTGGTCTCACCCCAGTTGTCAGCTTGGTGGCCCAGCAGATTCAAAAGTATGCAATTTCTTACTTCCGCAATTTCTTACTTCCGCTACAAGTTCCATTAGCTATAAGCCTTCAAACTTTTTAAATATTCCTACCTATGTGGTTCAGAGTTTTGGAGATCTGCCCTGAACCCATTTCACCTGGTATTCTGCAGTTTTGCTGACAGAGAACTTTACTGCATCTCTACCCTATCTGCCATCAAGCCCGCCTCCTCTAACCTGCTGGTTCTTTTGGCAGCCCCTGGCACTTTCAATATTCTCCTCCAACACCGTAACTCAAAAGCATCAACTTTTCTACAGTCTTCCTTATTCACTGTCCAGCTTTTATATGCATATGAGGTTATTGAAAATACCATGGCTTGGGTCAGGCGCACCTTAGTCCTCAAGCTGACATCTTTGCTCTTCAACAATTTAAAAATGTCGTGTACAGCAGATCTGCCTAATGCAATACGGCGTTTGAGTTCTTGACTGCTTCTTCTGTGATCTTGTAGATAGCAGGATAATATTTAACCTACTGTGCCACCTGGCAGAGCTCCAATGAAGTTAAATTCCACAAGGAACACACACACAATATACAGTCTTCCTTATCATGAGTTAATCCCTTGATTATTTTCCCAATATAATGGAGAAAATACAATTGATTTTGATATTGAGAAACACAACAAAGAGTAACTTTTATGTTCTCATTTTAATGTATTTTCACTTTCCTTTAACTGAAGATAGAATTGGGACAAATTTGAGTAAAGGTTTTGCCAAAAGATGTCACATCAAGTAAGCATTACTGAATGCAAAACATTGTGGAAGGAATCTAATCTACAAGATAATATTACAAGTCTTTGGAGGACTTTTACAGTCTGGCTCAAACACACTGACATGCTCATCCAGGTTGATGCTTTCTTCCTGCCCAACTGATACCCTGGCAGGACTCACTGTGCTCTCCAGGCTTGCACATGCTCCCTCTTTCCATCATACCGTGCCACCATTTGTGGCCCAACTGAATCCTACCCAGGAAACAAGAGACTGTCTGTAGCCATGGCTATGCTCCCAAACCACAGGCTTTGGGAAGTTTGCTAGCATTAAATGACAAGACTAGCCACTTAACAGGTACCAGACACAGCACCGGATTACATTCCCCTCATCTTCTTGTTGCTAGTTGTTATTTAGGTGACCTTAACTCAAGATGACCCATTTATAACATAAGAAAATACTCTCTTGTCCTGTGGTGTCCATGTAATCATTACAGATCAGATCATTGTGATTCTTAGAGTTTTCACTAATTGATTTTTTGCAAGTAGATCAGCAGGTAATCCTTCCAAGTCAGTCTAGTCTAGAAGTCTTGCTGAAACTTGCTCAGCATCAAAGCAACATGCAAACCCCCAATGATGAATAAGTAGCTGTGCATGAGGGACACTGACCAGGACTCGAACTTGGGTCTTTCTTATGGAAGGCAAGAATTCTTCCCAGTTATTCACCCAATGCCCCACTTCATCATCTTACATGTGTTCTTTTCCCCCCTCATAATCTATAGTTTTGATAAACAAAAAAATGGAATTACAGTTTTCTGCACCCTCCCACACCCACTCTCCAAACATGCATCTTTGGCTTATCCCTTGGTTTCTATAACATCCAAAATTCTATCTAAAAGAACTTCCCTGAGGCTCTCAAGGAATTCCACCAGCCAGGTAACTCCCACTCTTACCTCCTCACCTCCTTACTAGGGGAAGAAGGTAAGAAAGGGAGAAATCAGGATGAGGAAAAGGAGATTGTTGTGAAATGGTACTGCACATTCCATGTGGACGCAGGTCAGAGATTAGGGTAGAAGTCTAGCCAGGTGAATGTGAATTTCTAACTGTCCTTTGGGACTTAACATTAGAATTGCCAAGAGGACATTGGACAAAACTTGGAAGTAAGACATTTTTGTTAGGATCTTGAATCTTAACCTTAACAATCAAAGTAAAGTTTTGGGCTTCTTGTATTTTCTGAGTTTATTACCCTTCTGCTGTCCCTTTGTATTTGTATATGCCTTTTAAAAGCTGCAGTCTATTTTGGAAACCAAGAGAAGTGGGTTATTTGTTCTACAGCTATTAACAAATAAGCCAGGAAGTTATCTCTCCAACTCACACACCTCAGGGATGAGCATGGCAAGATGCTGAAAGAAAAGAGAGACAACCTCTAAGAGAAGCTGAACCACACAAGTCTGGGTCTTATTCTTGAGTTACTCACTCCACTAAAAGGTCACCCTTCCAGAGATACCTCAAAGTTTCTGGGGTTCTTTCATTATTAAAGGAAAGAGTGAGCCCTTACAGTCACACAGCATTGTATAAAGATAAGTATATTAGGAGACCTAGCGTAAACTCCTTATAGGAAGACAACAATCTTCAGTCAGCCTTAGGTGCTCCTGCATTAGCCATCACTGGATATACGAGTACTCTGAGTTAACACCCTGAGACCGCTAAGAACCCCAAAACTCTGAAGACACTTCACTCTTCAGGCCATGCTCTACTCATTGGCATGTTGTGATCCAAAAGATCACACTCAACTGCCACTTAAGCTTCACTTGACCGCTAGCAAGCAGCTTTTCAAAAATACGGCTTACAGTCTAGGAAGACAAAAACAAACCTCTCATGGATAAATCTCAGTAAGTACCCTGTTTTCGAATATACTGCTATCCACGTCCCTAGAAATTTCCAAGGAGGGGAGAAAAGAGAGAAAGAGGCTCCTGGTTCCTTTCTCCCAAGACTAAAATTTGGGGGAAACGCTAGACCCTATGACCTCAAAATAAGAACTACTCATAGCTCCATATTTAAAATCATTTAAACTATATTAAAACATTGAGAATGAAGCCAGTACAAATAAGGCAGAAGGGAAAAGTACAGTGAATTCTTCTGGGAGGAATCAGCACACTTACTTTCATGGAATTCCAAACATGTTTCCCATAGGTATAAGGTTACAAAGAGCATTGAGAGTTCCAAACCAGCCCACAAAAATCTACTTATCATATAGTGCACTGCAGCAGAATTCTAGTATCTGCACCTAAAACAGACCTCCTTTCTGCTTAAACAGCATCCTGACATTTCCATAGGAAATGGAATTCGGCTCCACGCAGAGGTTGAAGGCTCAGAGGATATCACATAAGACTCAGGAATGTGAAGGTTGGGATCAGAAACTACACATGAGACAGGATCAAAGAATCTGCAGTTTTAAAAATGCTTCCCAGGTAGTTATGATGTTCAGACATGTTTAAGAATCCCATTCTGAGGCTCATGACACCAGAATTATACTTTTAATTTACAAATTACATGTCAATGTTCTCAAATATTGTTTAAGCCTGAAGTAACATGTTGCTTCCACTTAATGATCTTGCTATTTATATACTCCTCTTCCCAGATGCAATGCTATATGGTTTCCTTTATTTATGGAACTTAACATGATTCATATTTGCTTATTGTTCACTTGTTCATAGTTTGTCTTACTAGACTGTAAGTTCCATGAAGGCAGTACCCAAAGTTGTCCTGCTCCCTGTGATAGCCCCAGCATCTAGCACAGAGCTGGTATTGTTCTTAGTTGTTGTCAGTTCCAATTCATGGCCACCTTATGTATCAAGCGCCATCTTTATGATGTATGTTTGAGTCCATTTTGACGGTTATTGTGTTGATCCATCTCAGTGAGCGATCCCCTCATTTTCCTTGACCCTCCACTTTATCAACAATGATGTTCCTTTCTAGTAATTATTTTATCTTGATGACAAGTGCATATAAGTGAGCCAAAGTCTTGCCATTCTCACTTCTAAAGATCATTCCAGTTGTATTTCTTCTAAGACTAGTTTGTTTGGTCTTCTGGTAATTCACAGTATACTCAATATTCTTGGCCAACACCACAATTTGAATGCATCAATTCTGTCTTTGCAGTACGATGAATTGCTTTTATATGGCTTTCTAGCTGTATTCTAGTAACTAAATGATTGGCTGGCTCACAATCTTGCAAGGGATTCATTAAGTATTATGCAAATGTTTTGTATCATAGGTGGTGGTAGTGGGTGTGTGCTGACTTTGTGGTTTGTAATCCAATATTTAACCCACACACTACTAGGATTCCAATTCGTAGCGACCTTGTATAGGGTTGCTGAGAGCAGCTGGTGGGTTTGAACTGCCAACCTTGTAGTTGCCAGTTCAGTCCTCATCCTACAACACAACACCAGGACTTTATTATGCAAATATTGTTGTTGTTGTTGTTGTTAAATGTTGTCAAGTCAGTTCCAACTCATAGTGAACCTTCATAGGGTTTCTGAGGAACAGCTGGTGAGTTTGAACTACTGACCTTGTCATTCAAATGACCTTAAAGTCCAGTGCTTAACCTATAGTGCCATACCAGAATGAAAACCCACCAAATAGAATTGAGTCTTTGTGGTCCAGCTAGGGGATTGATTGGTTTTGCCATCCAACTAGGCTTATATAACATCCAATCCTACAGAGACGGGGGAACCTCATAACCATCAAGAAAAGTCTGGACAAGGATGTCCTTTTATCACCACTCTTATTCCGTATTGTACTGAATGTTTTAGCCAGAGTTATAAGGCAAGACAGGGAAGTTAATGACATCTAAATTGAAAAATAAAAAGTGAAACTATATTTGTAGATGATATGATCCTATAAGTAGAAATCCCAAAGACTCAGCAAGAAAATTACTGAAACTAATTTGAAGATTCAGCAAGTGGCAGGGTATACGACCAACATACAAAAATTAGTTGCATATTGCAACATGGCAATGAAATGATATATGATAGAATGAATGTAAAACTAATGTTCTCCCATGTAAACTATCACATAATTCACACAAAAAAATTTTTTTTAATTAGTTGCATTTAAAATAAAAAGGGTCTAGAGTAGAGTATATCATTTGGATCCAAGCTCCTGTGCTGAAAACCTACACCTAGAAGAGAACTGTAACACTGAAGAGAGTGCCAGATGATGAGAAACAGTGAGCAGCCGTATGATGAATGGCAGTGTGCAGTAAGAATGGTGGGAAACAGAAAACAGCTACGGTGGGCTTGCTGGTCCACAATGACAGAGCTGAGCACCTTAAGGCAGTAGGCTTGCTGGTGGAGGAACTCAAAGCGTTGTAACATTTGCCCAGGCAGAGCAGAGACCTGACTGAACCCATGCACAATGGTAGGAGCAGCACAGGCCTGCACAGGCTGGTGTGCCTGAGAAACATGGCTTATGTGATTCTGTGCAGGGGTTTTCCCACAGGCAAGACAAGGCCCAGTTGCAGAGCAGAACCTCCTTGCAACATGGTGGTTGCTGGGGGGCATCTGGTCTGAATCATAATGTACTAACCCAGTGACATAAGAATGGACATGGGTAATTTGGGAAAGGAAAAGAACTTCTCATTTGAGAATTTGTTGTTGTTGTTTACTGTTTGCTTTCTATAAATACCAGCTTTTACTTTGTTACCACTGTGTCTCATGTGTCTGGCTTAGTTACAGACCCATGGAACGATTGGTGCCAGTGGTTATATGCTCCTCATTCTTAACTGGATGTTTGAGACACAGCCTGTCTGCATGTGCACCACAGATAGACCGTCTTCCTTTTTTCTTTTCCAGCTTTTGTACATGTATGATGTGATTGCAAAGACCAGGATCTGGGTCAGCCTCATTTAAGTCATCAAGGTGACATCTTTCATTTCTTCAATTTTAAAAAGGTCTTTTGCAGCAAATTTGTACAATTCAGTGTCATTTGACTTATTTCTTTTTCTTTAATTTGCTTTCTTTCCTTTTTTTAAAAAAAGGCAACTATATATATAACCAAACATACGCCACATCAACAATTTCTACATGTACAATGCAATGACATTGATTACATTCTTCAAGTTGGGCAATCATTCTCGCTATTATTTTCTTATTAGTGTAAAGTCAAACAAAACTGCCCCTTTTCCCTTCCTTCCCACCCTTGGTAATCACGAATAATCTTTGCTATCTGCATGTCTGCTTATTTCATGTAAGTGAGATCATACAATATTTGTTCTTTTTTGATCAACCTTTAGTTCAGCATGTTTTCAAGTTTCATCCATGTTGTGGCATCTCTTAGGGCTTCAATTCTCTTTCTGTTTGAGTAGCATTCTACTGTGTATATATGCTACATTTTGTTTATCCAATCATTTCTTGTTGGAAATCTTGGTTGTTTCAATCTTTTGCTGTTAGAATGAATATTGTTGTACAGGTCTCTGTCTGCTTTCCTACTTTCACTTCTTCTGAGTATACATCTAGGATTGGGATGGCTGAGTCATACAGCAGTTCTGTGTTCAATTTTTTGAGGAACCTCCAAAGCTACACTGCTTTGTTTTATTTCTTGATTGCTGCTTCCATGGACATTGATTGTTGATCCAAGTAGTATGAAGTCATTGACAAGACTGTCTATATACTTTTGTAGTCACTTGTCTCATTCATTTATCTTATCACCAAATGCATATAAGTAGAGAAAAGGTCATTCTTACAAAGCATCGAGTGGTTCATCAAGTTCACAGAGTAAGCAAGTGGCAGGATTAAGACTAGCACCAAGATTAGGTTTGACCTTCATGCCTTCTCCATGATTCCATACTGCTTCCCTTCACAGAATATCAAATCTCAGTTCCAATTTATTAATATCAAACTTGCTAAAGAGATGGCACTTGTGTCTCAAATTCTTATTTATATTTATCCATGTGACAGGCAACTGAGCAACTTATTAGCATAGGCCACCAGAGTTTGTGAAGAAGCAGAAAAACAAAACAAAACAAAAAACTTGAATATATTCTATTGAAATAACAAAGAAGCTATAAGCATCCAATATGCTTGGGAAAATGGAAGTTCATTAGAAAATTCCACCATAATAAATGCTAATGCTAGTAAAAATAAAAATGAACAATAGGAAAGGAAGACTACTGAACTACAAAGCAACAGATAGCAAAAGAATCTTTTTGCTGGAAAGAAAGATACTGAACTGAAACTTGGAATACAAAGGGAAGGCTGATGAATGAAATATGAGTATATTCTAAAAAACACTAAAAGGAATGCCTGCAATTAAGTGGGTAAAAGACACAATGATATTGAAATGGATGAATTCTTTATTAAAATTTTGATTTTAACAATAATGAAATTAGTAGCTATCCTATTAGGAAGTATACTACTTTGCAAACACAGCCTTTGCCATATTTCTACCATGCAAGGAGAAATTATGTTTAATCACAAGAGCAAGTTTAGATTGTACAAAGTCACAAGGGGACTCAGTTACTAAGACTACTAGCATACTGGCAATTAATTTCAAAAATAAAAGAAGCTAGTAAGTTTTAAAATTATATTGGCCCAGAAAAGCATATTTAACAAAAATTTAATGCAAAAAAGGAGTGAGAACCATAATAAATTAGGAAACAATAATATTACCAATAAAATAGCTGGCCTTTTTAGGGAAAAGATGGGTATTCTATTATGCAGCTAAGGAGCCCTGGAAATGCAATGGTTAAGTTCTCAAGTGCTAACTGAGAGGTCAGCAGTCAACCCACCAGCTGCTCCATGGGAAAAAGATGAGTCAATCTACTTCTGTAAAGATTATGACATTGGGAACCCAATGGGACAGTTCTACTCTGTCCAATAAAGTCACTATGAGTCAGAATCGAGTTGATGACAATGGGTTTATAGTGTAACTAAATCAGTAGACATAGTAACCTTAGTAAGCATTTAACTCTAGGCCTCCTAAAGTCTTCTGTAAGACAGTATTCAGAATCCTTACAGCAAGAAACATTCCCACTCCCTCCATACACAGAGTAGACAGGGATGGGCAACTTGGACATTGGCCACCCAAAAACCGGGGGCACAAAGGCAAGAAGTGACTGGCTTACAAGCTTTCAAGAGGGAACCTAGATCTAGAGGGCATAAAGGAAGGTAAAATCTCCACTGAGTAGTATCCAATCTGTCTAGGTGGGGCTGATGAAATGAAATGCGCATTCATCTATTGTGATATGTTGTTGTTGTTAAGTGCCGTCGAGTCGGTTCCGACCCATAGCGGCCCTGTATAGGGTTTCCGAGGGTGTAAATCTTTATGGGAGTAGAAAGCCTCATCTTTCTCCCGCGGAGCAGCTGGTAGTTTCGAACCGCTGACCTTAAGGTTCACAGCCCGATTCATAACCACTACACTACCAGAGTTCCTATAATAGTGAATAATTGTTATCAGGACTGCTTGTGAGGGTTGGAATGTAAAGGTAGACGTTTTATAGCAAGAAGGGAAGCAATTAACTTTTCAGCCTAGGAGCGGAGGTCCCTGGGACCATCAAGGGAGAAGAGCAGAGAGAGGGACCCTACTTAGAGAAGCAGTGATGCCTGAGATGGAGGCAGAGATGATGACATGGAGAGATGGAGCAGTTGGGGACTTTAGACACTTTGGTTGGTTGATGATGCATGGAGGGGACTGTAACCATAACAATGAAATGATATAAGATAGGATGAATGTAAAACTAATGTTCTCCCATGTAAACTATCACATAATTCACAATAAAACATTAAAAAAAAAACAACAGTATTCAGATTAACTCACATTAGAGCAGTCACAAAACTTTAAATTACTGGTAAATTACAGCAAATGATAATTACCAATAATGTTTATAGAGGTAATGAAGAGCTCAGTGGTAACCCATAGACTTGGTCATTCCATCTCACTGCTGTCGAGTCGATTCTGAGTCACAGCAACCCTACAGTGCAGCGTTGAGCTACTCCATGAGGTTTCTAAAACTTTAAATCTTTACAAAGGCAGACTGTCACATCTTTCTCTCAAGAAGCAGCTGGTGGGTTCAAACCACTCACCTTTCACTTGGCAGCCCAACACATACCCTCTTGTGCCACCAGGGCTCCTATAGATTTGGTAGAAAGCTTGAATGGTAACATAAGTAAAAGAATTAATAGCCCTGAAAATAAAATCATAGATGATGACAACTAAAAAAAAGAAAACTCAAAAGGGAGAGAGCCATTTATTAGCCAAATTGTGTGGTCTTTGAGAAACATCTCAAATTAAAGTATGCATATCTGAGGTTATAATGAATGGATATATTCCTATTATATAACTCCTAAAAGTCACATACAAAATACAAGTCTTGATAATCATAACTAAAAGAATTCATAATGAGGCAAGAAAACACAATCATTTTATTATAATGTAAGCAAAGCACTTCCCACCTGAAAAAAAACAAAACAAAAACGTACTCTAAACTATTGATCAGTTTTCTTCTTAAAGCTAGACAAACCTTTATGTTCACAAATCTAAAACAACTGAATAAAGAAAACTGTAATAATCAAGTACTTTGTTCTGGATTGAATTGGGTAGCCCAAAAAAATGTATGTTGTAAATCCTAAGCCCTATATCTGCCACTGAAAACCTTAGGATAACAGTGAAACATTATCTAATATAGGACCACAAGACGAATCTTTTTTATTGGAAGGCACTCAGAATAGTAATAGGAAAGAACTGCCTCCTCAAAGTACAGATGACCTTAATGGCATGCAAAGCTTTGGGGACTGACCTTCATTTGCTGATGGGGTACAACTCAAAGTTAGAATAAAAAGCTGCAAATATCCATTAATAATGGGAACATGAACTGTACCAAGTATGAACCTAGGAAAACTGGAATTAGTAAAAAATGAATTGGAATGCATAAAAATTGATATCCTAGGCATTACTGAGCTGAAATGGACAGGTACTGGCAATTTTGACTAGGACAATGAGATGGTTTATTAAGTTGGCAAACTGAAGAGGAATGATATCCCATTCGTTGTCAAAAGAGCATATCAAGATATGTCTTGAAGTACAATGCTGAATTTAGAGATCATCACAAGAACAGATTTTATGTATTAAACACTAATGATCAAAGACCAGAAGAATTATGGGATGGCATCAAGAACATCATACATGAAGAAAGCAAAAGGTCATTAAAAATAAAGGAAAGATAGAAAAGTCCAAAATGGGTATCTGAAACTTACTTCTAAATGTAGAGATGTTAAAGTAACTGGGAGAAATGAAGAAGTTAAAAAAATGAATAGAAAATGTCCAAGGGCAACTCAAGAAGACAAAGTCAAATACTATAATAAAATTATAATTCTGCAAAGACCAGAAGTTAGAAAACCAAAAGGGAAGAATATGCTCAGTATCTCTCAAGCTGAAAGACCTGAAGAAAAAACTCAAGCTTTAAGTTGCAATATTGAAGGAGTCCTGGTATGGTGCTGTAGGGTATGCACTGAATTACAAGGTTGGTATGAACTGTAAGGTCAACAATTCAAGCTCACCAGTCACCCCTCCAAAACCCTATACAGGGTCACTTTGAGTTGGAACCAACTTGTTGGCCCTTAACAACAACAATGGGCAAAATACTAAATGGTGTAGGAAGCATCAAAAGAAGACAGAAGGAATATCCTCATAACTGGACCAATAAGTAACATCATGACAGAGACTGTCATTGTACCAAAATAATTAGTCAGTGTTCAGCCATTTCAAAAGGTAGCATATGATTATGAACCAATGGTATTGAAGAAAGAAGTCCAAGCTACACTGAAGAGATTGGTAAGAAACAAGTCTCCAGGAATTGATGGAATATAAATTGAAAGGTTTCAACAAACTGATTCATAACTGAAGGTACTCACTCATCTATGCCAGGGCATCTGGAAGACAGCTAAATAGCCAACTGATTAGGAGAGATCTATATTTGTGCCCATTCCAAAGAAAGGTGATGCAACAGAATGTGAAAATCATGGCACAAAATCATTATTAGCACATGCAAGTATGAAGTTGAGTCAAAAACTATCCACACTCCAGTTATATTAAAATGCCCATCCATGTATGACAACATTGAGCATACATATGAAATGATTCTGTCAAATGGATGAGTGACAATGGACTGCGCAGCAAATCAGCCATAGCTCTGCCTATGAAATAATTCACAACAGACTTGGGTTTCAAAACGTTTCTGTGAGATGGGTACCAAAACAATTCGCAGAAGAGCATCAACAGAAGTATTTGGGCAAATGCAAAAAAAAATTGGACCGATACTCAAAGGAAGATAAAGGTTTCTTCAAAAAAAATCGTTACTGGTGATAAGACATGGATTCATGACTATAAGCCTGAGAGTAAACAGTAGAGTATGGAATGGAAACATCCTCAATCACCAACTAGAAGAAGTTCAAAAGTCAACCATCAGCTGGAAAATTGACAGTTACAAGTTTTCTGGGATTTTCAAGGACCCGTATTGGAACACTATTAGAAAAAAGGCTCAACAATCAATAATGTTCGTTACAGTGAGATGCTCACTTAAGAGTTGGATCCTAAACTTTGGATTAAATGCAGAGGACTGCTATCCAAGGGTGTTGTGATCTTGCATGAAAATGCATGTCCACACACCTCTGCCCACACTCTTGACATGCTGCAAAAACTTCAGTTTGTGGTGTTAAAGCATCCTCCCTATAGTCCTGATCTTTTCCATTGGACTTTCACTTGTTTGGTTCCCTGAAAGTGCCCTTCAAAGATGATTTACCTCTGATGTAGAATTGAAGAGTGATGCATTCGTGGATTGCAGCTCAGCCTAAAACATTTTTTAATAAGGTAATACAAAAGCTTGTTGACAGATGCACAAAGCGCACTGAAAAGCAAGATTATGTTGAAAATGATGTATGTGTCTTTTCTAAAGTTGGTTAAAATAAATTCTACAGCCGGAGTGTGGATAATTTTTGACCCACCCTTGTAAAATTTTGCTGAAGAGAATTCAAAAACAGTTGTAGTAGTACATTGACAGGGAGCTGCCAGAAATTCAAGCAGGATTCAGAAAAGGACGTTGCTGATATCAGATGGATCTTGGCTGAAAACAGAGTATATCAGAAAGATGTTTACTTGTACTTTATTGATTATGTAAAAGCATTTGACTCTATGGATTATAACAAACTATGAATAACATTGGGAAAAACGGGTATTCCAGAACACTTAATTGTGCTCATGAGGAACTTGTACATAGACTAAAAGGCAGTTGTTAGAACAAAACAAGAGGATATTGAATGGCTTCAAATCAGGAACAGTATGCACCAAGGTTGGATCCTTTCATTATACTTATTCAATCTGTTTACTGAGTAAATAATCTGAGATGCTGGATAATATGAAGAAAAATGAACGTAGCATCAGGGTTGGAGGAAGACTCATTAACAACCTGCAATATGCTGATGACACAGCCTTGCTTGCTGAAAGAAAGTGAAGAAGATTTAAAATACTTACTGATGAAGATTGCACCTCAATATAAAGAATATGAAAAACCTCACAACTCAACCAATAAATAATATCATGATAATCATAGAAAAGATTGAAGTCATTAAAGGCTTCATTTTGCTTGGATCCACAATCAACACTCAAGGAAGCAGCAGTCAAGAATTCAGAAGATATTATTGCATTAGGCAAATATCCTGCAAAAGACCTCTTTAAAGTGTTAAAGAACAAGACATCACTTTGAGGCCTACAGTGTGCCTGACTTAAGCCATGTATTTTTAATTGCCTCATATGCATGTGAATGTTGGACAATAAATAAGAAAAACCAGAGAATCACTGCATTTGAATTGTGGTGTTGGTGAAGAATATTCAAAGTACTATAGACTTCAAAAAAGAACAAGCAAATCTGTTTGGGAATAAGTACAACCAGAAAGTTCCTTAAAAGCCAGGATGGCTAGACTTCATCTGTCATGCTTTGAATATATTGTCAGGAGGGACCAGTCCCTGAAGACGGACATCATAGTTGGTAAATAAGAGGGTCAGAAAAAAAGAAGACAACTCCAAATGACATAGAGTAAAATAGTAGCAGCAACAATAGAACAACCATGAGGATGATGCAGGACCCAACGATGTTTCCTTCTGCTTTGTGTAAGGTTTCTGTGAGTTGGAACCAACTCTATGACACCTAACAACAACATAACTTTGACTATAATCCCATTTGATAATGTTCAACTTGTGTTAATGAGCCAATATTACTTCAGGATGTGTCCGAGTCCATCTTTTTAGAGATATTAAATAAAGCAGATTATGTATAGAAGAAGGTGCTCTGGTTACATAGTGGCTACAAGTTGGGCTGCTAACCTCAGGGTCAGCAATTTGAAACTATCAGCTGTTCCACAAGAAAGATAAGGCTTTCTGCTCCTGTAAAGATGTACAGCCTTGGAAACCCTATGGAGAGTCACTATGAGTCAGAAATGACTCCACGGCACACAACCACCATGTATACAAAAGCAAGCAGATGGGGGAAGACAGATGCCAAAGCACATGAAGAATGTCCAGAGGCAGACGCTCAAAGAGACAAGGATCTTTCTCCAGAGCCAATACAGAGAGAAAACTTTGCCCTAAAGCTAGCATTTGGACTTCTAGCCTCCTAAACTGAGCTAGAAACACTGATTGTGAGGATGGCGCAGGTACCAGGCAGTGTTTTCTTCTGTTGTGCGCTGGCTCTGTATGAGTCAGAACCTACTTGACGGTACCTAACAACAAACAACAAACTGCGTGAAAATAAATGTCTGTTAAAACCACCCACTTGTGCTATTTCTATTAAAGCTGCATTAGACAACTAAAACATACTTTTAGCCAAGTAACTCAGAGTAACTACCTTTTAAGTAGTATACCAACAACAAAGTGGAAAAAGAAAGCTTCTTTTTAATTCTAAATATAATTGCCAGTGAAATAAGTGTGAATTTTAGTTTGGTATATAAAACTGTTAACAAGA
This sequence comes from Chrysochloris asiatica, assembly GCF_000296735.1. Lineage (NCBI taxonomy): Eukaryota > Metazoa > Chordata > Mammalia > Afrosoricida > Chrysochloridae > Chrysochloris > Chrysochloris asiatica. Next base: position 7,702,890 of record NW_006408554.1, on the reverse strand, counting down.
AAATCAATCTATCAGAATGTACTCAAATATGTCACACCAAAAATAAATAAATAAATAAAATGAGATGACTTAGAGCCATTTGAGTCATTAAAACCAGCTTGGTCAGAACATTTAAACAGCCTTTCTCTCTGGACTACTTACAAGATAATCATTATAATTACCACATCATCATTATTATGCCAAGTTAATGATTATTATTATGCTGTCTGTCTTCATGATACAGCTACTGACCGGAGGTTTGGGGCACGGGGGTGGCGGGGAGGAAGTGCGGTTTTATGCTTTGTTTCTTTTCTTGGCAATGGGATGGGTAAGCATTGCTCCTATTGCCTACCTCCTGGAGATTAGTCATCTCATTTGCAAGTTGACCAGACAAGAAGACAGCAGCACATTCTGGAATACAACAACGGCAGCTTACACGTAATGCAACCTTGTGATCATGTGTCTCGTTATCTTTACCCTAGGCCTAACACAGTGACCTCACCAGCATCGACACAAGATAGACTACTAAGAATTACTGCTGTCTACCGACTCAATGGCACTTAACAACAACAAAATATATGGCAAAGTACCTGCATGTGACTTCAGTGTCTAAATTCCACCCCAGGACAAGACAGCCTAAATGCTCCAAACCCAGTGGGGTTCTGAGAGCTTGAGTAGGCACAGTATATAAGTATAGTGGGACTAACCAAACCACAGCACAGTGCAAAAAGAGATCACAACTCCACCTCCTGGAAAAGCCATAATTATGATCCAAGAGAACAGTCTGATAGAACTCAAAGGGGTTGAGCAAGGAGAAGGCTACCACGTCAGGTAATGAGCATCAATGGGAGATGGTAGGTTGAGAAACTAGGGTAGGAAGTAAGGATGCAGGAGATTTCCCAGACTGAATCAACTTTGAGTCTGAATCGACTCAACAGCACATAACAGCAACAGCATGAAAGGTGTTATTATAGTGTGAGGCTGTAGAATAAACACTGGACTGAGAATGGAAAGATCAACAGTTCAAACCCACCAGCCTCTCTTTGGAAGCCCTATAAAGGGTCTCTGAGTCCGAACCGACTCTACAAGCACTTAACAATAACAACAAAGCCTTAAAGGTGAGTAGAGAGGAAACGGAGGTGTATAGTGAAAGTTCCCACAGTTAAGCCAGAAGTAAGCCAACATAACCCTACTATTTTATCTGTGACATTAAGGCATAAATCATATTGATCATCAATAGGAACCTAAACTTACTTCAGACATGATTTAAAATACTTTAAGCAAAACTTTGTATGTTGGTCCTAAGTGGTGTTGAATTGGTTCTGATTCATAGAATCTCTAGACACAACAGACTGAAACACTGCCTGGTCCTAAATCTTCCTCATAATCATTGTCATGCTTGAGCCTATTGCTGATACAACTGTGCCAATCCATCTCATTAGAGGTCTTCCTGTTTTCTGCTAACCCTCCACTTTACCAAGCATGATGTCCTTCTCCAGAGACTGGCCTCTCCTGATAATATGTCTGAAGTAGGAGAGACAAAGTCTCACCATCCTGGTTCTAAGGAGCATTCCGGCTATACTTCTTCCAACACAGACTGGTTTGTTCTTATGGTAGTCTATGGTACTTTTAATATTCTCCAACATCATAACTCAAACGCATCAATTCTTCTATTTGTTGTCCAACTTTCACATGCAATTGAAAATACTATGGCTTGGGTCAGGCTCACCTTATTCCTCAAACTGATAGCTTTGCTCTTGAATACTATAAAAAGGTCTTGTGCTGCAGATTTGCCAAATGCAATACCTCATTTGGTTTCTTGACTGCTGTTTCCATGAGTACTGATAGTGGATCCATGCAAAATGAATTCTTTCACAACTTCAATCTTTTCTCCATTTATCATGTTATTTACTGGTCCATTTGTGAGGATTTTTGCTATCTTTACCTTGAAGTGCAACTCATACTGAAGGCTGTGGTCTTTGATCTTCATCAATAAATATTTAAATCATCTTTGTTCAAAGAAAATATCATCTGCATATTGAAGGTAGTTAATAAGTATTCCTCCAATCCTGATGCCATGTTCTTCTTCAAATAATCCAGTTTCTCAGATTATTTTCTCAGCATACAGACTGAATATATATTCAACCTGGTACACACCTTTCCTCATTTGCAATAATTCAGTATTTCCTCATTGTGTTCGAACAACTGTCTCTTGGTCTATGTACAGGTTCCTCATGAGCACAGTTAAGTTCTTTGCAATGTTATCCATAGCTTGCCATGATTCACACAGTCAAAAGTCTTCGCACAGTCAATAAAGCACAGGTAATATCTATCTGGTATTCTCTGTTTTCAGCCAAGATCCATTTAAAGTCAGCAATGTTATCCCTCATGCCATGTCCTCGGCTGAATCTGGCTTGAACAGCTGGCAGCTCTCTGTCAATATACTGTTGCAGGTTTATTGAATATCTTTAGCAAAACTTTACTTGCATGGTATTAATGATATTGTCTGATGATTTCCATATTCCATTTGGTCACCTTTCTTTAGAATGGGTAGAAATATGGATCTCTTCCAATCAGTTGGCCAGGTAGCTGTCTTCCAAATTTCTTGGTCTAGATGAGTGAGTGCCTCCAGTGCTACATCAGTTTGTTGAAATATTTCAATTTGTATTCCATCAATTCCTGGAACTTTGTTTTTTGTGAATGCCTTCAGTGCATCTTGGATTTCTTCCTTCAGTACCATTGGCTCTTGATCATATGGTACCTCTTGACATGGTTGAACATCAACATTTTTTTTTTTTTACTATTACAAAAGCTAAATTAACACACACACACACAAAATAATATGAAAAATGTACACAGCCTGATTTTTACATCAGAGTAAAACAGGTCCTTTAGAATGGGGTCACATGGAAGTCACTGATTTCTCTTCTGAGCACAGCTATTATGATCATTGCAAGGTGTCTAGCATGATGATACTATTTCTTCATATTACCACCATTCCAATATTGTTCTGTTTCCACTAGTTGCTATCTCCACACATTCATCTGTCACAAGATTCATAAAGGGTTCAAATCTCCACAGTGTTCCTTAGACATGTTTGGAACCATTTAATTTCAATAATTTCTTGTCCATACATTTTTTTCTACTCAGGCAGGTGAGCTTTACTCATTGTGCCTTCTCAGATGGCTCAGCACTGCCTTGAAACCTCAACCAATTATTTTTGGTATGTTGTTGTTGTTAAGTGCCATTGAGTCGGTTTCGACCCATAGCGACCCTGTACAGGGTTTCCGAGGGTGTAAATCTTTACAGGAGTAGAAAGCCTCATCTTTCTCCTACGGAGCGCCTGGTAGTTTCGAACCGCTGACCTTAAGGTTTGCAGCCCAATTCGTAACCACTATGCTACCAGAGCTCCTGGTATAGTGACTCTGTATATTCATTCCTTCTATCTTCTTTTGATGCTTTCAGCATTATTCAATATTTTACCCATAGAATCCTTCAAAATTCAAGTCAAAGCCTTTAGTTCTTTCAGCTTGAGAAATGCTGAGTGTTTTTCCCTTTGGTTTTCTAACTCCAGGTCCTTGCACATTCCATAATAATACTTGACTTTGTCTTCTTCAGCTGTCCCTTCTAATTTTTCTGTTCAGCTCTTTTACCGCCTCAGCTCTTCCAACTGTTTTAGCAAATCTACAGACTCCTGGCATGGCACTGTAGAATAAGCACTGGACTGCGAACCCCAAGGTCAACTGTTAAAAATCCCAGCTACTCCTTGTTGTTGCTAGGTGCCATCGAGTCAGTACCCACTCATAGCAACTTTATGCACAGCAGAACGAAACATTGACCATTCCTGGGCCAACCTCACTACTGTTGCCACACTTGAGCCCACTGATGCTGCTACTTTGCCAGTTTATCTCACTGGGGGACTTCCTCTTTTTCTCTGATGCTCCACCTTACCAAACATGATATCCTTCTCCAGTGACTGGTCTCTCCTGACAATATGTCCAAAGTATGAGAGACAAAGTTTGGCCATCCTGGTCTCCAAGGAGCACTCTAGCTGTACTTCTTCAAACACAGATCTGTTGGTTCTTTTGGCAGTCTATGGAACTTTCAATATACTCCTCCAACACCATAACTCAAAAGCATCAATTCTTCTGTGGTCTTCCTAATTCACCATCCAACTTCCGCATGCATATGAGATTATTGAAAATACCAAGTCTTGAGTCAGGCGCACCTTAGTCCTCAAGCTGACATCTTTGCTCTTCAACACTTTTAAAAGGTCTTGTGCAACAGATTTGCCTAATGCAATACGTCGTTTCATTTCTTGACTGCTGCTTCCATGAGTGTTGATAGTTGATCCAAGAAGAATGAAGTCTTTGACAACTTCAATCTTTTCTCCATTGATAAGAATGTTTTTTATTGGTCCAGTGGCGAGGATTTTTGTTTTCTTTACATTGAAATGCAATCCATACCAAAGGCTGTGGTCTTGGATCTTCATCAGTAAATATTTTAAATCTTCCTCATTTTCAGCAAGCAAGGTTGTATCATCTGCATATCGCAGGTGGTTAATAAGTCTTCCTCCAATCCTGAGCCACATATTTCTTCATATAACCCAGATTCTCTGATTATTTGCTCAGCATACAGCAAATATGTTTGGAACAGGTTGAATAAGTATGGTGAAAGAATATAACCCTGTTGCATACCTCTCTTAATTTTAAACCATTCCGTGTTCCCATGTTCTGTACAAACAACTGCATCTTGGTCCATGTACAGATTCCTCACAAGCACAATTAAGTGTTCATGAATACTCATACTTCACAATGTTGTCCATAGCTTTTCGTGATCCACACAATCAAAAGCCTTTGTGTAGTCAATAAAGCACAGGTAAACATCTATCTTATATGCTCTGCTTTCAGCCAAGATCCACTGGACATCAGCAATGATATCCCTCGTTCCATGGCCTGTTCTGAATCTGGCTTGAACCTCTGGAAGTTCTCTGTCAATGTATGCTTGCAGCCATTTCTGTATTACCTTTAGTAAGACTTTACTCGCATGGGATATCAAAGATATTGTCCGATGATTTCCGCATTCTGCACTCAGTATGTCAGTTTGTCATACTGTGGTGGCTTGTGAGTTGCTGTGATTCTGGAAGCTATGCCACCAGTATTTTAAATACCAGAAGGGTCACCCATGGTGGACAGGTTTCAGCTGAGTTTCCAGAAGAAGACAGACTAAGAAGAAGGAGTGAAGAGCTACTTCCGAATATTTAGTCACTGAAAACCTTATGAATAGCAGAGAAACACTGTCAGATATAGTGCCAGAAAATTAGCCCCTCAGGTTGGAAGGCACTCAAAATGCAACTGTGGAAGAGCTGCCTCCTCAAAGTAGAGTTGACAGTGATGGCGAATGGAGTAAAGTCCATGGAGAAAAGCCCTAAGGACCTTGATTTGCTGATGGGGCACACCTCAAAATGAAGAGAAACAGCTGTAAACATCCAATAAAAATCAGAACATGGCATGTACAAAGTATGAAGATAGGAACATTAGAAATTTTCAAAAATTAAATGGAACACATAAACATTAACATCTTAAGCATTAGTGAAATGAAATGGACTGATATTGTCCATTTTGAATCCTACACCCACATGGTTTACTATGTTGGGAATGACAAATTGAATAGGAATGGTATTGCATTTATTGTAAAAAAAAAAAAATTATCCTGATCAGTCATGAGGTACATCGCTGTCTGTGATAGGATAATATCAATGTGCCTACAGAGAAGACCAGTTAATACCAGTATTATTCAAATTTATGCACCAACCACTAAAGCCAATAAGGATGAAATAGAAGAATTCTACCAATTTCTTCAATCTGAAATTGATCAAACATGCAATCAAGATGTACTGATCATTACCAGTGATTGGAATGCAAAGGTTGGGGGCAAAGAGGAGAGATCAGTAATTGGAAAATATGGCCTTGATAAAAGAAATGATGCTGGAGATCACATGATAGAATTCTGCAAAATCAGCGATTTGCTCATTTCTAATACTTCCTTTAGACAGCATAAGAGACGACTATACACATGGACCTCACCAGATGGAATACATAGAAATCAAACTGACTACATCTGCAGTCAAAACGAGGCCAGGGGCAGATTGTGAAACAGACCATCAACTGCTCATATGCAAATTCAAACTGAAGCTGAAGAAAATGAAAACAAGTCCATGAGAGCCAAAATATGACTTTGAATATATCCCACCTGTTTTAGAGATCATCTGAAGAACATATCTGATACATTAAACACTAAAGACTGAAGACCAAAAGAGTTGTGGGATGACATCAAGAACATCATACATGAAGAAAACAAAACGTTATTAAGAAGACAAGAACCAAAGAAAAGATCAAAATGGATTTCTGAAGAGACACTGAAACTTGCTTTCTAGTGTAGAGATGCTAAAGCAAATGGAAGAAATGAGGAGGTACAAGAGCTGAACAGAAAATTTCAAAGATCAGCTGGAGCAGATAAAGACAAATATTACAACAAAATGTGCAAAGATCTAGAGTCAGAAAAGCAAAAAGGAAGAACACGCTCAGCATTTCTCAAGCTGGGGGAACTGAAGAAAAAATTCAAGCCTCGACTTTCGTTATTGAAGGATTCTCTGGGCAAATTATTGAAAGGTGCAGAAAGCATCAAAAGAAGATGGAAGGAATACATAGAATCACTGTACTAAAAGGAAATGGTTGATGTTCAACTGTTTCAAGAGGTAGCATATGATCAAGAGCCAATGATACTGAAGGAAGAAGTCCAAGGTGCACTGAAGGAATTGGCAAAAACAAGACACCTAGAATTACTGCAATGAAAATTGAAATCTTTCAAGAAAGCAAGGTGGCACAGAAGGCACTCACTCATCTATGCCAAGAAATTTGGAAGAAAACTATCTGACCGACTGACTGGAAGAGATCCATATTTGCGCCCATATATGAGTCGGAACCGACTTGGCAGCACTTAACAACAGATACAATGCTGGAGAGCAAGTTTCAGAGTCTCTTCTGAAATCCGTTTTGGTCTTTTCCTTCTTACTTATCTTCTTAAATGACCTGTATGATGTTACTGAAGTCACCCCACAACTCTTGCAGTCTCTAGTCATTAGTGTCTAATGCATTAAATCTGTTCTTCAGATAATCTCTAAATTCAGGTGGGATATGTTCAAAGTTAGATTTTATCTCTCATGGACTTTTAAAAACTTTGTTCAACTTCAGCTTGAACTTGCATATAAGCAGTTGATGGACTCTTCCACAGTCTGTCCCTGGTCTTGTTTTGGCTGCTGATATGGAGCTTTTCCACCGTCTCTTTTCACAGATGTAGTCAATTTGATTTCTGGGTATTCCATCTGGTGAGATCCATGCAGATAGTCATCTTTTATTTTGCTTAAAACTGTATTTGCAATGAAGTCATTGGTCTTGCAAAATTCTATCATACGATATCCAGCATCTTTTCTATCAATAAAGCCATACTTTCCAACTACTGTTCCTTTCTCTGTTTCCAATCTTTGCATTCCAATTACCAGTAAATATCAATCCATCTTGATTGCGTGTTTTATCAATTTCAGACTACAGAAGTTGGTATGATTCTTCAATTTCATCATCACTGAGGCTTTAGTGGTTGGTGCATAAATCTGTATAAAAGTGGTATTAACTGGTCTTCCTTGTAGGCATATGGGTGTTATTCAAACACAGGCAGCATTATGCTTCAAATCGATATTGATTTTTTTTTTATTCTCTCTATTCACTTTACTGCTTTTTATTTATTTTATTTTTTATTTTTTTATTTTTTAATACTCAGTCACATATAATAGTTTACACCATCAAAGGGCACATTCTACAAGTCTGTCTCCTGGCCGCCAGCTCTCAGTCCCTTTCTTCCCATGAATTTAGAGTCCTCAGCTGCTCCTTCTTTCCTTGTCCCCATCTCTGCCTCCATCTCTGGTGTCACTGCTTCTCTGGATACAGTCTTGCATAAGACTTGTGCTCTTCTCCCTTGATGGTCCTAGGGTCCTTTGTTTCTGGACTGTAAGATTAACCACTCCCCTATTTTTAATACGAAACTAATGCCTTTGCAATTACAACACTCAAAATTAGTCATGATAACTATTACTCACTACTCAATCATAAGAATCTTATACCCATCTCTTCTCACCAGACCCATCTAGACAAGGTGACAACTATTCACTGGGGACCCTTTCTTCCCCCACACACTCTTAATTTAAACTTCCTTTTTTTAAAAAGTTTGTAAGCCAGTCACTTCGTGCCTTTATTGCCCCCTCATTTTAGGTAGCCAATATCTAAGATGCCCGTTCCTATCTACCCTGTGTGCAAAAGGGATAACATTGACACTTGATGTGAAGAAAGACTCTTTTCCTCTCTGTTGATATTTAGAGTACAACCTTGCTTGCTGAAAGTGAAGAGGACTTAAAATATTTACTGATGAAGATCAAAGAGCACAGCTTTTGGTATGGATTGCATCTCAACATAAGGAAAACAAAAATCCTCATCACTGGACCAATAACAACATTCTTATCAATGGAAAAAAGACTGAAGTTGTCAAGGACTTCATTCTTTTTGGATCAACTATCAACACTTATGGAAGCAGCAGTCAAGAAAGCAAACAACGTATTGCATTGGGAAAGTCTGCCACACAAGACCTTTTTAAAGTGTTGAAGAGCAAAGATGTCAGCTTGAAGACTAAGGTGCGCCTGACCCAAGCCATATTTTCAATAACCTCATATGCATGCGAAAGCTGGACAATAAATAAGGAAGACTGTAAAAGATTGATGCATTTGAGTTATGGTGTTGGAGAATATTGAAAGTGCCATGGTCTCCCAAAAGAACCAACAGATCCGAGTAGACTGGCCAAGTAGCAGCATCGATGGACTCAAGCGTGGCAACATTAGTGAGGCTGGCCCAGGATTCGGCAGTGTTTCGTTCTGCTGTGCATAGGGTCACTATGAGTGGGTACCAACTTGATGGCACCTAACAACAACAACAACAACCTCCATGAGTATAGGTCAAATTCATCTAATTGTAGCAATTTACCCTCATTTTCCTTTTTCAAAAATTGTTTTTGTTTTTGTTTTTATCTTCCTCTAGTCGAGTTCTGATTATCAAGCCATTGAGGCTAGGTCAAATGGGTATTATCTGCAAGTTTGGGTGTTCTTGTGCATCTCCCCTAACTTCTTATCAACTGGATGCTTCACTCTGAGCTCTAGCCCTCTGTGGCTCTGTTCTTGTCCATGGGCTCAGGTGTCCACAGGTCTCACCACTTTGGACCAACCAGTCCTTCCTCTTCTCTCTATCATCTCTAGTTCAACAGGAGTCAATGGACCATTGTTGAACTCAGCCCATTTCTTCATTGCTGCCTTTTCCCCTCTTCCACTCACCAGTAGAATAATGTGGTCGCCAATAAGCTTACATGACTGTTCATGTGTTCCCTTTGAGTTTCAGTCTTAGAGAGGGGTTTGTCCTGAAGGAACTTGATTGCTTGCCTTCATGGCTTCCCAGAGAACAGCTTGCTTATTCTTGTAGTAGCCAGTCATAGTACCATTTTTTTGTGGGGGGAGGGGGTTCCTGATGATCTTTCTTTAAAGATGTATCTTCTGTTGCTCTAGCTTCCAGGCTGGTCTGCTTATCCTTTCTAGTGAGGATGTCCCATCTCAGAAGGTTCTGGTGGGTCTCAGAATTCTAACTAAAGTCCTATACTCTGCAAATGCTCCACAAGAGGACTATTTCACTGGGCAAGTTCTAGAACCCCTTTTAGGTATTTCAATCAGTTATAGGCTGAAGACGGGCTTATAAGCTTTCTGGAATCATGTTTCCTGACATTCCTTTCTATCCCACTCAACAGTCTATTTTACAATAGTAGGCAAGGAAAACCAATATTCATAAGACAATCAAGCATCTTAATATTATTTTCCCTCTTCAAACTATGCCTAGATCCCTGTATCACAGAGCCCTGTTATTCCAAGTTTGAGCATGCATCTCTATTTACCTCTGTCCCATTTAGCCCATGCAAACCTGTCTCAGTGTTCTCCTACCTTGTTCTTCCATCTCCTCCCCTTCTTGCACTGCCCTCCCCAACACCTAAACTATGATATGTCTTCCCCCTACCCTGTGCTCTACCATTGCCTCCCTCCACCTCCCCCTAGGCCTCCCACCCCAACCCCACTTTTGTGGTTATATTATATTCCATTAAATTTTTCCTCCATTTAAGACACTCAATTTTGTCCTGTGATCTACCTGACCTTCTCACCACCTGAATCTCTGTTCCTATGTGTTTACCTTCTTTCACATTGTAATTGTTTTGATTGTAGACTGACCTCCCAGATCATTTGAATTTGCTCTTATAGTTTTGTTCTGTTCTCGATTCTTCCATTTGTCAGTTCATTTCCAGGTGGTGCTGCCACGTATTTCAATCTCTGGTTGTTATCTGTTCTTGTTCGTTCTCAGTCCACGGAACTCTCTTTAGGATGTTTTGCAGTGCAGGGTTGGCTTTGGCAAAATCCTTTAGCTTCTGTTTATCCTGGAATGTTTTGACTACGTTGTCATATTTGATTGACAGCTTTGCTGGGTAGAGGATTCTTGGTTGGCAGTTTTTTTTCTTTCAGGGTTTTTTATATGTCTCCACATTGCTGTCTTGCCTGCCTGGTTTCTGTTGAGAGATCTGAGCTTAATCTGATTTGCTTGGATTTGTATGTTACACTTCTCTTTTCAGGATTCTGTCCTTATCTTTCATTTTGGAGAGCTTGATTATTATGTCTTGGTGATTTTCTTTTAGGGTCTATCCTTCCGGGGGTTCGTTGAGCTTCTTGAATGCTTATCTTTTCACTTTTCAGGATGTTAGGGAAATTTTCTTCCAGCAGCTCTTCAACTGTCTCCTCTGTGGACTTGTGTGATTCTTCCTGTTCCAGAATGCCGATAATTCATAAGTTATTCCTCTTCATGTTGTCCTTCTTAGACCTTCTTCAGAATTTGTTTATCCTTTTTTCTGCTTGTTCTTCTATCTTAGTAGTATTGAGAGATTTGTCTTGCCTCACTAGTTCTGGCTCCCATCTCTTCAATTCTATTCTTTTTCCCTTTCAGTCAGTGTATTGTCCATTTCTGATATTCGATTATTAATCATTTGGGCCTCTTTCTGTAGGTTTTGAATTGTTTCCAATGCTGTGTCTATGTTATTTCATTGTTCCTGTAGTGCTTTCCTGACTTCTTCCTTATTTTTCTCACTCCATTGTAAAGGGTTTTGATACATTTTATAATCATTTTTCAGAATGCCTTCTCAGGCATTTCCAAAGCCTGCCCTCCTTCCAGTATTGAGTTTAGATCTATCTCCAGCTCATTTGTCTCAGTCACTTTATCTTGTTTCTGGACATGTGTTGATATGGTCATCTGTTTCTGTTTCTTGGGCATATTCAGTAGTTACCTGTGGCCTTAATACTTAGATGAGTGTGTGTTTTGGTATTTTTTATGCTTTTTGTTTGCCTCCAGGTAGATGTGATTAGGAGATGGGCTTCCCTTTTCACTCTTCTTCTTATTTCTTATTATTACTTCTTATTACTCGACTCAGGTATTGGCTGCCTACCTGGTGTATGGTAGTGGTATTGCTTCTTGCCTGGATTGTGGGATTTTATAGGGTGTGATTGTAGCTTGACTATATGACAGCAAGTACTGTCTCTTCTTGGGTAATGTAGGGGGAGAAAGAGCTCCCTAAAGGTAAAGAGGGGACCAAAAAACAAAACAGCAACAACAATAAAAGGCAGATTGGATGCTGTAGTCTATAATCACAGAAAAAAGAGAAGAGAGAGATAAAAAAAAAAATCTGTAGCCTTGTATGAGTACGATTTTAATGTCCTTTTTCAGTTTTTTGCCTTCAAGGCTGCCTGAGAAATTTCAAGATAGCACTGTTGGTTGCTATGATGTAACTCAGGAGTTAATTTTTGGTCTGTTTCCTTTTTAGTATGCCTGTCCCACTTGACAATCCCCGTACAGTCCTTTTTCCTAGTGATAAACAGTTCAGGGCCAGCTGTGGCCATTTTGCACTGTTGTTTGGTTTTAAGTGGCAACTGGTCTTTAAATTTTGAGGAGATCTGTATGCATGCATAGTAGAACCCTCTGGGGTGGGGGTTGGATGTCCCCTTGCTTAGGCACCCCCTCTAGTCACCAGAATGGAGATACACAGACAGTGAGAGAGCAATGAACAGATACAAAAAAAAAAAGAATGTGCACACCTTTACCTCCATGGTTCTGTAAGATGTCAATTTATGGCTGCTCTGTTCCTTCCCCCATTCAGTCTTGCCCAAGATGGCTGCTCCAGGAGCTGCTGAACCCGGTGGATTTGAAAGCACTAGATTTCTTCCTTCTGCTACAAATTCCACTAGCTGTAAGCCTTAAAACGTTCTCAATATTCCTTTATATGTGGTTCAGAGTTCTGGGACCAACCCCTGAACCTGCTTCATCTGGTGTTCTGTGCTATTGCTGACAGAGATCTTCACTGTACTTCTACCCTATCTGCCTTCTTGTTTTGAGTTGCTGAAATGTACTTTTTGATGATGAAAGTGATGCCTTTTCTCTTCAATTTGTCATTCTCAGCACAGTAAATCATGATTGTTGGATTGAAAATGGTCAATACCAGTCCATTTCAACTCACTAATTCCTAGGATATCAATATTTATGTGTTCTATTTCATTTCTGACATCTTCCAATGGATGTATTTTATACATTGCATGTCCCAGTGATTAATATATGTTTGCAACTGTTTCTCCTCATTTTGAGTTGTGCCCCTCAGGTTGGAAGGCACTCCGAATATGACTGGGAAAGATCTAACTCCTCAAATTAGAGTTGACCATGATGACATGAATGGAGTAAAGCTTTTGGTACCTTCATTTACTCATGAAGCACACCTCAAATCTTTTTATATGAGCAATTAAATAGAAAAAACAATTAATAGACATTTACTTCCTTTCTTTCCTTGCCTGTGCAAATTCTGAGTACAGCACCAATAAGCAATAAACTCATTAACATCAGAGAAGAAGGAACAACATGTGGATAATAATCCATAAACTAGAATTTGATCCTGGGGAAAAAAAATTAGAAAAAATTCCTATTCCAGCTATAGCAAGGTTGGACCATGTTTCTGAAAAATGGCACAGAGCAACTCTTAAAAATGTTTGCTAGTAACAAATATTTTATGATTCCACTTATATGAACTTTCTAGAATAGGCAAATGTCTAGAAATCAAGGTTTACTAGTGATAAAAATGGATGGAAAGAAGGGAGAGAGGAAGAATCACTGTTTCAAAGTACTATCTATTAATTGCTGCTGTTGTTGTTAAGTGCCGTGGCATCAGTTTCAACTCGCAGTGACCCTGTGTAGGGTTTCTGAGGAGTGACTGGTGAATTTGAACCACCAACGCTGAGGTTCAAACCAACTTTGTGGTCCTGTGCATTTCCTACAGTCCACACCAGAAAAGTGATGTAAAATTAGCAATAAATAAAGGTGATGGTTGCACAACATAACTAATGTAATCACTGAATTAATATATGTGAAAATGTTGAGCTGAGAAATGTTGTGTTATATGTATTTTTAACTCAATTCAAGAAAAGTGTTTTACAGCAGCCTCTTCTTCTGCTCACTTTGTTTTTTCGTACATTTCCACCTCTAATACTACTAACACACACACAAGCATGGACCTTGTACCCTTTATGAGAAAAGTTGAACAAGAAGGTATATTTCCATGACATTGGCGCTCTCCTCCTTTATATAATCCACTCCATCTTTCCTATTTTCTATCTGTTTTTTTCTATAATAAACCACATGTGCCAAAACATCACTACGTAGATATCCATGAAAGTCACAGCCCCACTCCAGGAACTACAATAGGCTTGAGAGACACCGTTATACACAACCAGATCCTGCTGAGACTTTTAAGTCTAGAAAAGAACAGAAAAAAGCATAAAGATAGCTTGTGAACATTTGTGTTTTGGGCTACCTCCCTATGCTCCTTAGCAATTAAACTTGATTATGGTGAACCACTCCCATCATGATTATCAGAGTCCTACAGCAGTAGCATCTAGTTAAGAATCTATTTATAGAGGACTTCCGGTGCTTCCCTGACCAGGCAGCTCACGTAGGGCAGTCTCGGGGAAAAGGGACGGAATCACACAAAAGAAACCTCTGTCTAGCAGACAGATAGCCTTTGAACAAACATAAGATCTTATATTTCAACGTTCTGAACTCATTTTTTTAAAAGATCAAATTGCTGAGGACTACAGGCATTCTGGTAGCGTAGTGGTTATGAATCGGGCTGCGAACCTTAAGGTCAGCGGTTCGAAACTACCAGTCGCTCCGCGGGAGAAAGATGAGGCTTTCTACTCCCGTAAAGATTTACACCCTCGGAAACCCTGTACAGGGTCGCTATGGGTCGGACCCGACTCGAT
>NW_006408554.1:7686826-7687965 GCF_000296735.1 Chrysochloris asiatica | reverse complement strand
GCGGATATCAGGAAATTTGGGGTACCCATGGTACAGACAGACTGAGAGAGGCATTTTTTACATCATCAAATATGGACACTACCTACCTGCAGCCACGACCCCCAGCCCTCTACTGCCCCGGCCTAGACCTGCCCTCTGCCAAGCTGTCAAGGCTCAGGAGTGCCCAAGGCACAGGCCCGCCCACTGAGGTCAAGGCCCTCCCAAGGCCAAGCCACTCCCACTGAGGCCAAGGCCTGCCCTGAGGCCCAACCCGCCCACAGACTAGTCACAAAGGCCCAGACCCAACCAAGGCACAAATCACCTACCCGCCTCGTGGCCGAGGCGATCCACAGCCCGGTCACTGCCAAGGTGCAGGGCCCCCAAGACCCAACACGCCTCATAGCCAGGTTGCTGAGGCCCAGGGCGCCGGAGGCCCAACCCGCCGCATAGCCCGATCGCCAAGGCCCAGTGCTCCTAAGACCCAACCCGCCCTCAGCCCGGTCCCCGAGGCACAGGGCCCCCCGAGGCCCAATCTGCCTAACCTGCCCGCTGAGGCCCAAGCCGCCCGATGCCCAGCTGCTGATACCCAGGGCCCCTGAGGCCCAAACCACTCGCCCGAGGACCAAACCACCCGCCTGAGGACCAATCCTCCTGCAGCCCCACCGCTGACGCCCAGGCCCCCAGAGGCCCAAACCGCCCGCCCTAGGCTCAACCCACCCGCCCAAGGCCCAAACGGCCCACCGCCGAGACCCAGGCCCAACTAAGGCCCAAAAAAGTAACTCTGAGTTCAGCAATAAGGAGAGTGAAAAGGGAAGACCACATCCTGATCACATCTTCATGGAGGTAATCAGAAAACATAAAAAATTACCAAAACACATACTTAATTAATTATCAGGGCCACAGATAAACATTAAACATGTTCAAGAAGCAAAAGCAGATGACCAAATCGGCACATGTCCAGAAAAAAGATAAAATATCTGAGACAAATGAACCATAAGTAGACCTTCTCTCCATGCCGGAAGGAAGGCAGGCCTTGGAGATACCTGAGAAAGAATTCAGAAAAATGATTATAAAATGTCTCAAAACACTTTACAATGGAGTTGAGAAAAATAAGGGAGAAGTCAGAAAAGCGCTACAGGAATAATCAAACAAGATAGATA
>NW_006408554.1:7661132-7683696 GCF_000296735.1 Chrysochloris asiatica | reverse complement strand
TACAAAGATGGAAGAATGTACCATGCTCCTGGATAGGAAGACTTAACATTGTGAAAATGTCAATACTGCCCAAAGCAATTTACACATATAATGCAATACCAATCCAGATCCCAACAACATTCTTCAAAGAGATGGAAAAAGCAATTACAAACTTTATATGGAAAGGAGACAGACCCAAGATAAGCAAAGCGCTGCTTATAATATAGAGTAGACTCTGTTGAAGAGACTATCCCCTCCCCATGGAACATATTTTGGTGTTTTGTCGAAGTTCAATTGGCTGTATGTAGATGCGTTAATTTCTGGATTCTCGATTCTATTCCATTGATCTATGTACCTTTCATTGTACCAGTACCAAGCTGTTTTGACCACTGTAGCCATGTAGTCTATTTTAAAGTCAGGGAGTGACAGGCCTCCAACCTTATTCTTGTTCTTAAGCAGCGCTTTGCTTATCTGTTTATTTAGATACAGAAGAAGGCATATAATCCTAGGAACACCAGTATACTAACATGAGTTACTGTCAAGTTGATTAAGCAAACCAAATTATGCCAGAGTAGAACTGTTATCCACAGGATTTTCAGTGCAGTAGATCATCTTTCTTCCACAGTGCCACTGTGTGGAAACAAACTTCCAACATTTTTGTTAGCAGCCAAGCGCATAAACCTTTTGTACTACCCAGCGACTTTGGGACTACCCTTCAAAACTTGCTAATTCACTCTGTTAACTTGTTGTAGCTGTTAGGTGCCATTGGGTCAGTTCCGACTCAGTAGCCTTATGCACAACTGCCCAGTCCTGAACCATTCTCACAATTGTTGTTACATTTGAGCCCATTGCTGCTGCCACTGTGTCAATCCATTTTATTGGGGATCTTCCTCTTTTTCCTGAAACCTCCATTTTACCAAGCATGATGTCCTTCTCTAGGGTCCCTTCTGATAACATATCTGAAGTACAAGAGATGAAGTTTCACTATCCTGGCTTCTAAGGAGCTCTCAAATCTATCTTGGAAGAAGAAGAACCAATGTATTCTTCTCCATAATTCAAATACATTGATCATTCTACAGTCTTCGTTATTCATCGTCCAACTTTCACATGCATATGAGGTGGTTGAAAATATCATGCTTTGCGTTAGATGTACCTTAGTCCTCAACTGATATCCTTGCTCTTTAACACTTTTTAAGAGGTCTTTAACAGCAGATTTGCCTGATGTAATACGTTGTTTGATTTCTGTCAACTTGGTGGTGGTGGCTGTGAGCCATGGAGTAAGTTCCGATTCATAGCGACCCTGTATAAGGGTTTCTGAGGCTGTAAATCTTTACAGGAGCAGAAAGCCTCATCTTTCTCCCATAGAGCAACGGGTAGATTTAAACTGCTAACCATTTGGTTAGCAGCTCAGTTTGTAATCTAGTACACTACCAGAGCTCCTTACATATATAGAAATGAAACTGAGATGTCAAGAGGGTTTTCTAGAGGTCATGCAGTGCGCAAGTGCTAAGTAAATAGTCTAACTAGATTAGCAGGGCCTTGTGGTTAGTTTTAGAAACACAATTTGCTTGTTATACTAAAGTAGGAAAGTCCCCTTCCCTACTGCTCCAATCCTTATTCAGGCTTTCACAGAACCACAGAACATTAGAACTAGAAGTCATCTGAGAAGATGAAGGGACTTCAAAAAGGTCATGGAAATATGGAATTCAAACATAGTGGATTGTTCCATGTATTTTTTGAAGGTCCCTCATACATCATTTGGCAGAACAAGAAACTTACGTCTGAAAGGCTACACAATTTGATCAAGGTCACGTCAGCAATTACTGCTGAGTTTGTGTTGAATTATAAATTAGCCACCTACACATCATTTACCATTTCTACAAAACTGGATGACCTGGAAAGTTGAAGCTCTAAATTAGTATTTCCCGAAGTGGCATTCAGCCTTACAGAAGTAAATGAATAAATGTCCCATGAGAATCCATGTGAGGGTCACACAAGCCTCTTTCTGACAACAGTCACTAGAGAATATATAAAAGTAAAGAAAACGTACATAAAGAAAAGCATCCTACACCCACACAACCTGAACTCCTGTGCCGGAAAAGCAGAGATTCAGAGCTGTGCTCTCTGTCACTCTTCCTGTCTTTCATTTATCCACTACCTTCCCATCTTGATCAAATTCTTAAAACAAAACTAATTTCTTTTGACCTCTTTATAGCAATGAAGTAACTAGAGTCATCTTAAAGAGATGATTCTAAGACAATATATTTTGCATAAATCTTTCTCCTGTAGGAAATTCCTCAGATTCTCCTAAGAAGATTGTTGCATCTTGTTCAAAGTTGCTGCTGCTCTACCTGAGGGAAAGTCATTTAAATTCAGCTCAAATTAGATCCGTGGCCAACTTCCAGCAGAAATTAACTACCAGGTAAATAAGTCAATTTCTAGACAAAATGCTGGCAGATATTTTCCACACAACAATGTAAAGACACTTTGCAAAAGAGGGTTGTTAGTCCATTTTTATGTATTGATCCAAACTTGATTTACACTTAAAATTCTAAGGTTTAGGATTTATTACACCAAGTCTTGCTCTCTTAAGCTTCTCCCCTCAGCTATAAAAAATAATAATAATAATATTTTGAAACATCTATGTCCTTCATAAGAAATCAAGATTTTTTAAAAAGCAAGTGTATAGAACAAGATCAAAATCTTTCTTGCTGAAATAGTATATCTAAGAATTCTCACATGCTAGAAAGTCAGAAAGTGTACAATTCAGCTTTAGACACTTAAAAATTATGTAATTTCATCCTGCTGAGACTATTAATTACATGAAAATGCTCTTTACTTTTAAGCAAGAGCAACCTGCACCCACCTTTCTAGATGATATTAGGTAACTGGGATTGCGATTTTGCATGGTGACAGTTTCATGAGCAATCACAATTCCCAGGAGAGGAAGTAGACTTCTGAATTTATCATCAAGTAAACCACAGCTGCCTGGAAAAAAAGCTAACGGAATGCCTCGATTCCCCAGGGACAGCTGTCACATGGCACTATCACTCAAACTGTCAATGGGTAAGACACGTGACAAAGAGACAACTTCACATGGCTCAAGGAAACATCCCTCTCCAGACCCAAATTCCAAATTTCAGAAAAAGGCCATATCAGGTCAAGCTGATTAAGGCATGAAACTAAAGAACGGAGACATTTAGAGCTATAGGAATCTAAAGAATCATTAGCCTCACCTCCCCATCTCCTTTATGTTACTGCTAAGTGCCACTGAGTCGATTCCAATTCATAGTGACCCTATATAGGGTGTCCAAGGAGCAGCTGGTAGGCTTAAGCCACTGTTCTTGTGGCTTGCAGACCAGTGCTTATCCTACAGCACTACACCAGAACTCCTGTAAGATAACAATCAATTGCTAACTGCAAGGTCAGTCCCTCCTCGGAAACTCTATACAGGGTCACTATGAGTCAGAACAGACTCGATAGCACTTAACATCTCCTTTATAGACAATGAATTTAAGAAACTTGGCCAAATCACAAAGAAGTTTATAGACTTTTCCCCTGCTCTCTTGTAATAGACTGAATTGTGTCTCCAAAAAAAGATACAAGTGGGAAGCTTAATTCCTGTATCTGCAAATAGGACCCTACCTGGGGAAATAGGATCTTTCTTAAGCCATATGGGAGCACAAAAGTTTCTACTCCAAACCCCTTCTAAGTGACAAAATGTGAATCACACAGACAGGGAATCACACGTATGAGGAAAGCAGCATGTGAGGACCCATCTACAAACCAAACGAATGCCAAGAAACGCCCAGCACTACCAGGAAGAATCCAGAGAGTTGGTGGGGAGAGAGCACAGCTTTGCACACACCCTGAATTTAGACTCCTAGCCTCCGGAACTGTGAGAAAGAAATTCCTGTTTTTTAAAACTACCCGCTTTGTGGCATTTTGTTATGGTAGTCCAAGGAGAGCTCGCCTCTTCATAACTTCAATAGTTTTGGCTTTGGGCTAAAAGTCTTGAGTCCTGACTTCTTAAATAATCCTGAGTACATTATTTAATCTCCATAAACCTCAATTTCCTCATTTGCAAAATTCAGAAGATAAAAGTAGCTGCTGCATAGTGTGATGATTTTGTTTTGCTTTAGGATAAAACAAGAAAATAAAGTATGTAACACAATGTCTGGAATATGTTAAACACTCAAAAATATTAGCTGTTAAAAACAACACTTGTTTCCAAAAAACAAATCCTTGCTGTTTACTCAACTCCAATTCGTAGTGACAAAGTAGAACTGCCCCAGAGTAGTAGGGTTTCCAAGGCTGTAAATCTTTCAAAACAAAACAAAACAAAACAAATTGCTCCATCTTTCTCCCTGCTTAGCTGCTGGTGGGTTCCAACTACTGATCTTTTTATTTACCACTCAAACTCTAAACTACTTTAGCCTTTGTTGGATCCCCATAAATGAAATCATATTTAAGATTTGGGTCTTGCTTTTTGTTTTTTAGTCAATTAAACTGTCATTTCTTTTTAAGAGGCATTCTAGGTTTTACATGCCTTATAAGTCTAGGACCATAGAAGTACAAACAAATTTGTATTGGAAGAAGTACAGCCAGAGCACTCCTAAGTGAGGATGGCTAGACTTCATCTCAAGTACACTGGCCATGTTATCAGGAGGGACCAGTCTCTAGAGCAGAACATGATGCTTGGAAAAGTAGAGGGTCAGGAAGAATACCCAGCTGGCATTTGAAATTCTGGTGGCATAGCTTCTAACATCATAGTATATAAGCAAACCACCAAAGTACAACAAGTTGATAACAGGGTGCTGGATGGATAGATGCACACATAGCTGTGTGTGGATACACACACAAGCGTATTTATATTACTACAAAACTTTTTTTCATGTTTTTCTAGTTCTTACTTATTTTGTTGTTGTTGAGAAGATACACTACAAAACATACGCTGATTCTACAGTCTGTACATGTACACCTTAGTGAAGCTGATAACATTCTTCAACTGGTTCAGCTGTCCTCATTCTCCTTTTCCTGAGTTGTTCCTTCCACGTTAACATAAATTCACTGCTACTGACTGCTATCGTTTCTATCTAATAATTCAAGTTGCTATTGTCACTGGAAAGGAGCTCTGGTAGCGCAGTGGTTACCATTCGGGCTATGAACCACAAGGTCAGCGGTTCGAAACTACCAGCTGTTCCGCGGGAGAAAGATGAGGCTTTCTGCTCCCATAAAGATTTACAGCCTCGGAAACCCTGTGCAGGGTCGCTATGGGTCAGAACCAACTCCACGGCATACAACAATAACAACATTGTTAATGGATGGAGAACAAGAAAGACCATAGAAGAATTGGTGCATTTGAGTTATGGTGTTGGAGGAGAATATTAAAAGTACCATTGACTGCCAAAAGACAAAACAGATCTGTTCTGGAAGAAGTACGACCAGAATGCTCCTTGGACGTCAGGATGGGCACACATCATCTCTCATACTTCAGACATATTGTCAGGAGGGACCAGATCCTGAAGAAGGATATCATATTTGATAAAGCAGAGAGTTGGAGAAAAAGAGGAAGACCCCCAGTGAGATGGATTGGCACAGTGGCAGCAGCAATGGGCTCAAGCATGGCAACAATTGTGAGGTTGGCGCAGGACTGAGCAGTGTTTTGTTCTATTGTGCATAGGATTACTATGCGTCAATACAGACTTGATAGGACCTAACAATAATTGTTACTTTGAGCCCATATAGTTCTAAAAAGAGGAAAATGCTCACGATAGATCTTTCTTACCAGTTAAGCTATTGTTTTGTTTTCACAGAACTTCACGGAATATTTTCGGTTTAAGGTTGAGTGAGTATCAGGACAATAGTTACAGGGTTTGATGCAGCTTCCAGGACTCCAGAAATTCTAGAGTCCACAAGAACCTGAAGTTTTATTCTGCATTTTCTGCCTTTTGATTGAGATTCGTCTATGACATATTTGATCATAATTTTCAGTAATAGAAGCCAGGCAGCATCCACTTCCACTGGTATCATGGCAGATGAGATTCTCATACATGGAGGCAAGTAGCCATACATTCCGTATCTTTGTTCTGTTCCTGACTCCCCTCTCCCTCTGTTGACAAGACCACTTGTCATGCCTTGGATGGACATTTGCAAGTTTTCAGGACCACGGGCACTAAACAAAAAACCAGAAGTCAACAGCACTTAACAACAAGAACGGGAAGTACTGTTACCAGGCCAATGAACTAGAATATCCCGTGAAACCTCTCCCATGAGGTGTCTGTGTATGAGTAACCTCAATAGCTACTCTCTGCCTCTTTATTTGTCATTGTTGTAAATATATCTGTCACACAATATTTGTCAATGCAACTCTTTAAAGGTGTAACTTATTAACAGCAATTAAAATAATCAGCTATAGAACCCTGTCCTTAGTGAATGTGATTTTTCTATCACCATGAAACCTCCTTCTTCCCTTCCTTCTCATTGCTGATAACCCTAATAAACTTTGGTTTCTGTCTATTTGTCTTCTCTTGTCTTTTTATATAGGTAAAGTCATATAATATTTGTGCTTTTGTGAGACTTCTTTTACTCAGCTTAATATATTCAAGCACCATTCACACTGTAGTATGTATCAAGACTTCATTTCTCCTTCTGACTAAGTAGTATTCCATTGTATGTATGCACCACATTTTGTTCATCATTCATCTATTGGGCATTTAGGTTGTTTCCATCTTTTAGCTCTTGTGAATAGTCATGCAGTGAACATTGGTGTGTGCCTCTTTATTAGTTTCTGTTTTCAAGTCTTTGGGGGAATATACATATTTAGGAGTGGAATTGCTGAGTCATATGCTAGTTTTATTTTTTTTGAGGAACTGCCAAACTGTTTTTCACATTGGCTGTACCCATTTGCATTCCCACCAGTTATGAATAAAGTTTCCAATTTCCCCACATCCTTGCCAGCGTTTTGGTTTTGGTTTTATCTTAGCCATCCTAGTAGGAATGACATGGTATCTCATTGTGGTTTTGATTTGCATCTTTCTGGAAACTAACAAGACACTGAGCATGTTTTCATGTGTTTGGTGGCCATTCGAATGTCTTCTTTGGTGAAATGTCTACTCAAGTCTTTACCTATTTTATGACTGGGTTATTTGCATTTTTATTGTTGCGTTCTTGAAGCTTTGTAAATATTTTGGCTATCAGATTCTTGTCAGACATAAAATTTCAAAAGATATTCTCCAGATTGGTAGCTTGTTTCTTCAATTTTTCGGTAAAGTTTATTTGTTTATTTGATGAATAAAAGTTTTTTATATTTCTGAAGTCAGGTCCTATTTATTTATTTTGCCTTTTACTGTTTGGGCTTTTGTTATTAGCTAATCCTTTGCAGGCATCCTGGTATGGCACTATAGGATAACCACTGGGATAACAGAAAAATAGACAGTTCAAATCCACCAGTCACTCCTTGGAAACCTATACAGGGTTGCTATGAGTCAGAAAGGACTTGATGGCATTGAACAACAACTGTCCTTTGTTTAAAGCTTACCTGAGAGCATTACCCCTGTATTTTTTTCTAAGAATTTTACGGTTTTAGTTTGCACATTTAGATCTTAATCCATTTAGAATTGGGTTTTTGTGTGTGTGTGTGTATGGTTTCCAGTTTCATTTTTCTGCATATGGAAATTCAATTTTCCCAGCACTATTTATTAAAGAGATTCTTCTTTTCCCATAGAATGGACTTAGCACTCTTCTCAAATCTCAGTTGACCGTAGATGTGTGGGTTTATTTCTGGAGATATATATATTGTTATACCAGTGCCCAACAACAACAACAACCAGTACCAGGTTGATTCGGTTATTCTGGTTGTATATGGATAAACAATCTGTATGCCAAAGCTGACTGCTGTCAAGTCAGTTTCTACTTATAATGACCCTGTAGAACTGGGTAGAATACACCTAAATTAAATGCCACATCTTTCTCATGCAAAGTGACTGATGAGCTCAAATCATTAACCTTATCATTAACAGCCCAAGGCTTAAACCAGTGCACCACCATGGCTCATTCTATAGCTATAGAGGATGTTTTAAAATTAGGAAGTGTGAGTCAGCCTATTTTGTTCCTCTTTTTCAACATTGCTTTAGCTATTCAGAGCCTCTTGCCATTCCATATAAATTTGAGGATTTGTTTTTCAGTATCTGTAAAGAACACTGTTGGAATTTGTTGGAATTGCATTGAATCTATAGATCGCTTACTCTAAAACACCTACGAACTAAAACTCAACTAACTTCGAGTTTATTCTACTTTTAGAAAATTGAGGGCATATAGGAAAGAAAAAGCCACCAGGGGCTTATCTTTAAAACAATAATTACTTCTATGTCTGTCTTGGTTTGATTCTTGTTCACCAAGCTTCTTACTGATCTATCAAGTAAATGAAGACCACAGTTGTGGAACGGGAACACCCTATACCCCTCAATCATCAAAGGGCTTCCTACCTCAGGCAAAAACACAGACTCATAGGTTAATTAGCCAAAATCTGACGTGCAGAAACTTCTGGTGCAAAATCCATAGATTCTCAGAAAGTTCAATTAATCTGAATACGACATTACTGAACGCCAACTATTCAAAACTGCCAGCAGTTCCATGGGAGAAAGATGAGGCTTTCTGCTCCCATAAAGACTTACAGCCTCAGAAACCCTATGTAGGGTCACTATGATTTGGAACCAACTCCACAACACATAACCAATAACCAACAACCAACCAGTAAAGACTGTGTTGTACAATGCTCCCAAGGAGTGACTTCTTCCCTCCTTCCCAATTATCAAGATTTTTATACTCAGACAGAGAAAAATGTCTCACTTCCCACTCTCTCCACTCTGGAACTCTAGAGTTTGACTTCTGTTTTGACAAAGCCATGGTGTCTTTCATCTGTGCCACCCCTTACATTTTGCAGAGCAATTGCACACATGATTCTGTCTGGTCCTCAAAATATGACAGTGACAATAACAAATGGAATATTCCCTATTATAATATGAATTGTGTCCCGCGCCCCCCCCCCCAATTATGTGTTGGAATCCTTACCCTTGTGCCTGTACATGTAAAAGGGTTTTCTTTGTAATGCTAATCAGAATAAATCAGGGTAGGGTGCATCCTAAACCTAATCATTTCTGTGCTATAAAATGAGGTTAGACACAAAAGCACACATGGGGGGAAATAGATGAAATGTGAAGATGATCAGGGAACCAAGGCACTCTGGGGCTAGAGACACTGAGAGGAAAGCCTTCCCTGAGAACCACCAACAAAGAGAGCCTTGCTCTAAAGTCAGTGCCCTGATTTGGACTTCTACTCTCTGTGGAAAAATAAATTTTTGTTCATTGAAGCCACCCACTTGTGGTATTTCTGTTATGTCAGTACTGAGAAACTAAGTCACCCCCATGTGGAAAGAGAGACGGGAAAAAGTTAAGGAATCTGTTGAAAGTCCCATAACTAGCAATTGCTAGCTGTTGTTAGGTACCTCCGAGTCAATTACAATCCACAGTGACAAGCACAACAGAAGGAAACACTACTCTGTCCTGCGTCATCCTCACAACCGTCACATTAGTTCGTCTAACATATAGATCTTCAGTCTCCTTACTCAGTGTTTTTTCTAAGGCACTGAGCCTGTTCCAACCTTCCTCTGTGGTGTGAAGTCAGGGCTAATAGTGAAATGTAATGGCTGGAACCCCCAGTGCTTGATTGATGACCACACTGTGCCAATCACAGTTAAACTGAATATCTTCCCAGTAGGAGTTATGGCTTTTTATTCTAGAAATGCATCCTTTTTCCCCCTTTCCCATATGCTTAGCCTGTTTTTCTCCTTTCCCTATTGGTTCATGAGTTTCTTGCCCCCAAAGGATCACATTTTCTCCCTCTCTTCTTGAGATACAATTACACATAATGGTCTAGTTACTAATCTTACTTCTTACTAATGCCTACAAAGCATCCTCTATACTCCTAGTCAACACTACATCTTTCGCAGGAGTTAGGCGTTTAGTGGGGATACATGCTGCTGTATCCATTCCATGACCATGTCACTTCTACATTTACAGTTGCCAGATTATCGGCCTAGAACTTTCAAAAGTCTAAGATATACAATTACATTTCATTTCAGTGGTTGCAACACTAATTCAGATATGTGCTTCTGCCTGTAATTACTAACCTGCTACGTTATTTTTTTTTTTTTCCTTCTGTGCTTTCAATGAAAAAAGAAAGACTGATCTCAAGGTTTGGAGTAGGTGATGAAAAAGGAAATATAAATGGACAGTTTTGTGGAAAACAACAAAATACTTTAACCGGATATTTATTAGGAAAAATCCTACACTATTATTAGCATATTGTTCATGTTTTAAGAACACAGTAGTTTCTCTAATTTTAATAGGCACAAAAGTAACCTATAAAAACATCTTTAAAAAGTTAAGAGAATCATCTTGTTCTGACCATGTTTTAATCTCTTTAGATCAGTTCTGCATTCTTCTGCACCATTCTCAAAACTGCTGAATGTGGCACATCTTTGGGTTTCAGTTGACTTTTAGGGCATTTTGCCAAAGAACCACACAACGTGGAGGGAAGTTCATGGGCACAAGGGTCATAAACACTTGATTTTGAAATCTGACTTTGTCACCAACTCGTGCCCTTAGGCACATCACTTGACATCTCTGAGCTTCAATTTCCTCATCCATAAAACAGAATAAACACCCATCTCAGAAAGCTATTGAAGAGATTGATGTTGTTGTTGTTAAGTGCCATGGAGTCGGTTCTAACCCATAGTGACCCTGTATAGGACTTCCAAGGAGTGGCTGGTAAACTTGAACCACTGACCTTGCAGTCTAGCACGTTAACCCACAGCGTCAAATTGAAGAGATTAAATAGAATGATATACGAGGGGAGTTCAAAAAGTTCCTGGAAAATTTCATTATCTTTTCATTCCATTTTCCACAAACTTTTTGAAGCCCCCTCATACTTTATTTACTTTATTGTATATTTAACAAAGTACCTGTAACAAATTATAATACAATTAGTAGATTATGTTTATCTGTGTGTGTACTGGAGTCTTGGTGTGGTGCTGTGGGTTAATGCGCTGGACTGCACGGTTGCTTTGAACTGTAAGACTGGCAGTTCAAGCTCACCAGCCACTCCTTGGGCACCCTATACAGGGTTACCATGAATCGGTACTGACTCAACGGCACTTAACAACAACAACAATGCGTATATTATATACAAACTCAAAACTCATGGCCATCAATTCTAACTTATAGTCACCCTGTAGGATAAGGTAGAACTGCTCCATAGGGTTTTCGAGGCTGTAATTCTTTATGGAAGCAGACTGCTTCATCTTTCTCCAATGGAGTGGCTGGTGGATATGAACTGCCAACCTTTAGGTTAGCAGCCCAACGTTTAAATCCACTGTGCCATCTGTGCTCCTTAAACAAATGCATATAATATATACATACACAACAAAAAGCATACGTATAGCTAGATATAGTACCTGAAGAGTGAGCCCCTGTGTGGCACAAACAATTAAGCATTCAACAACCAGTCAAAAGGTTCGTGGTTCAAACCCACCCAGAGGTGCCTCCGGAGCTGGGCTGCTTCTGAAACGTCAAGCTTTCAAAACTGTATAGTGTAGTTCTACTCAACACACATGGAATGGTCACTAAGAGGAATCAACTCATTGACAGCCAATAACAGCATAATTCCTGGTACTCAAAACACTAGCTTTCATTGAGCACCATTTACCATGAAGCAGAATTATCATGGGCTTCCCAAAGAAGGTATCCAAAGACATTCACTGAATTTTTTTTTTTTTTTCAGAAAACAATTATTAGTCAATAGTAGCGTAGTGGTTACGAATCGGGCTGCGAACCTTAAGGTCAGCGGTTCGAAACTACCAGCCGCTCCGCGGGAGAAAGATGAGGCTTTCTACTCCCGTAAAGATTTACACCCTAGGAAACCCTGTACAGGGTCGCTATGGGTCGGACCCGACTCGATGGCACTTAACAACAACAACAACAACATCTACCAAAAAGAAAAGCACATCATCATTTCTATGGTTTCCCCTTACCTTGCATAGTAGTATTTCTTCATTTCACTGACAGCCCCAAAGCATTGAGACTCGTCCATGTTTGGTCTTCCTAAAACAAGCATAGTACCTAGCACAAATTATTTAATTTATATGCACTTGCTGTTCTGAAAAGTAAAAACACAGGGCTCTTACAAGGCCATAGTCTCACTTTGGTTAGAGTTCTGCAAGTGCATCTGATGCAGACAATCCATGTCAATCACACCCACAAGTGGAGTTAAACGAAGATACGCTTTCAGAATAAATGGAATCAGAGACCAGCAAAATTACGATAAACAATTGGGATATTTACAGTCTCAAGGTGTTACTTGAAAGATTACTTACTATTTTCTAAGGGAGACATGTACCTTTATAATAGAAAGATGGGTAATCATCCACTCAACCAAGTGGCTAAACTTAACATTGTTAATGATTGGCTAGATGTGATGGGATAAGCACACAGCATTATCTATGAAGTAGTCTGACCAAAATATTTAGTCTGAATCTAACCAAGTCTTCAGGGTGAACTTCTAGTGTGCAGTACATGTAGGGAGTGGAGGAACAAAGGAAGCAGTACCATGAGGAATTATCACATATGTCTAGAATACAAAACATTCTACAAGCCAACTATAGCTTTGTCTCTTCAAAACAAAACAAAACAAAAGTCCATGCCCTAAAAAAAAAAAAAAGGGGGTTAAAGCCAAATTTAATGTATGGGTAAACCTTGATTGACTCCTAATTTGAAAAAGAGGCTTTGGGGAAACAACTGGGGGAATTTACATATGGACTGCATATTTGATATTGGTGGTGGCTGGTGGCTGCGTGCCATGGAGTCAGTTCCGATTCATAGGGACCCTGTACAGGGTTTCTAAGGCTGTAAATCTTAATGGGAGCAGAACGCCTCATCTTTCTCCCGCAGAACAGCTGGTAGTTTCGAACTGCTGACCTTGCGTTTCACAGATCGATTCATAACCACTACACTACCAGAGCTCCTTATATTTGATATTAGCAAATGATTATTACCTTTCTTAGGATGTTAAGGTTCCTACATAAATATATATGCACCATTCTCTATATATATATTTTTTTTTTTTTTTTAAGTACTTATATTTAGAAGACACATGTTAAAGCATTTATGAATCCTGGTGCGGCACTGCTATAGGAAAAGCACTAAACTGCTAACCAAAAGGTTGGTGGTTTAAACCTACCAGTCACTCCTTGGAAACCCTATTCAGAGTCACTATGAGTCAAAATTGAATCAATGGCACTTAACAACAAAAGTACTTAGGGTGAAGTATATTGGTGTCTGGGAGCATAGAAGCCCTGTAGGAGAAGCACTGGAATGCAAACTACAAGGTTGGCTGTTCTGGACTGCGAACCACAAGGCCCGTGTTTCAAGCCTGCCAGCCATTCCGCAGGGGAGAAATGAGGTTTTTCGTTCCTGCAAAGATTTACAGCCTCAGAAACCCTATACAGGACGGCTCTGATTCTGAACCAACTTGATGACACTTATCAACCATAACAATAGCAGTGTCTCCAATAATCTTCAAATGGTTTACCAAATAAATAAATAAATAATGCACACGGCATTGTTGCTGTTGCTAAGTGTCATGGAGTCAGTTCCGACTCAAAGTCACCCTATATAAGATTTCCAAGGAGCAGCTGGTAGATTTGATTTCTTTATGGTTAGCAATCCAGTACTTATCCTACAGCACTACATGATTCAAATATGACTAAAGAAACTATTACTGAATCTAAGTGGTGAGCATACTAGTATTCATTGTAGTATCCTTTTAATTATCTTACGTCTTTGAACATTTGTCGTATTGAATGTTAGAAAATATAGAGGTAAGTTAACAAGTGCGCTAGTACTCTCTGCTCTGAATGGAAATTTCTTTTTCTTGCATTTAATAGAAAAAATCTGGACAGTAATGACTGGGGACTATAAATGATACAAACCTCTCACCGAGAGTAGCTTCTGAGGACAGTAACTCTCCTGTAGAAAAAGCCCTCTTACATTCCTTATTTCCAATGTCCTTTGTAAAGCTTATTATTTCTATGTCAAGGATCCTTACAGCACATGGCCAGTAAATTGCTGGGTGTAGCTGACATTTGCTAGTTTTATCATCTTTTGTTTGTTTGTTTGTTTTTAATAAAGTAAAATCCCTTTTTCTTGTTTTATTTGGACTCCACAAGAGCAAGGTAAAAAAACAATGTCTCGTCGAGTATGACTGCTAGTCAGCCTTTTGAAAAGTTTGAATCTATTCTTTAGAAGTTCAGTTTTGAAGGCACAGTTAGTACATACCTCACAGAATTCTAGAAAGTAAATTATCCTGCCCACAATCTGGGTTGCTAACTTCAAGGTCAATAGTTCAAATCTACAAGGTACTCCTCTGGAGCAAGATGAGGCTTTCTGCTCCTGCACAGATTTACAGCCTCAGAAACCCTATACCAAGTCACTGTGACTCAGAACTGACTCAGTGCAAACAACCACTACCATTCCTGTCAGCAGGGCTTCACATGCATGAATGTCCTGTGCTTAACCCACTCACCGCCTTGGCCACTGGAGATTTATGCAAGTAAACATACCTAAGCCAAGAACTACCGCTTTTCCAAAACAGTAATGGATCTTTCTCTCAATGTCAGACAATTGTGGGTCTTCAACCAGTAATAAAAAAATGTTTTGGATGAACCTTATAATTCGTGAGGCTATTTCTACATAAAGATAACACCATGAGGAAATAATCAGGTATGCCTAGAATGCAGAATATCTAACAAACCAACTAACCTTGTTTCTTCAAAAAGTCCACCTCATGGAAAAAATGTGGTATCACTAAAGCTATGTTTTCATGGTTTTTCATAATGAGAAGTACTAGAGCATGTTTAAAGGATCCCTGATGGCATAGTGGGTTAAGTGTTGGGCTGTTACCTACTAGGTGGGCAGGCGGTTCAAACACACCAACCGTTCTGAGGCAAAATGATGAGACAGTCTGTCTACTTCTGTAAATCCTGGAAACCCTATAAACTGGACTTGACTGATTACAGGGGAGTTTTTCAAAGCCCCTTTTATATAATCTGCCTGCTCCATTATTCCTGTCTTTGGGGTGAGGGTTGAAAAGTAGCAATAGATGAAAGCAAGAAATAACCCAAAACTTCACAGAATAGCCTTCTATTTCTACCTGAATTTTTCTAGAAAGTTATCAATTTGAAGATAAACTTAATAAATTAGTTTTTCCAAAGGCAAGCAGCAAAATAGAGAAACACTAGCCCACACACAGTTTAGTTTCATTACTTGGGAAAAGAAATTGTGAGTCTAAAAATGAATTCAAATAACTCTCAACAAATTGATTCTCTCCCCAACTGAAAACCTACTGCAGAAGGCTAAACCTAAAACAAAGCAAGCACTGCTGGGCAGGTGGTGACAGTGGTGGGCCTTTGAGCTGATTCGGGCTGATAGTGACCCTGTACAGGGTTTCCGAGGTTGTAAATCTTGACCAGAGTAGAAACTTGATCTTTCTCCTGGAGCAGCTGGTGGATCTGAACTGCTTATGTAGCGGTTAGCAGCCCAACACATAATCCAACTATGCCACCACAGCTCCTTAACTGAACACTTGTTATTGTTAAGTGCAGCTGAGTTGGTTCTAACTCACAGGGACCTGACATAGGATTTCCACACTGGTGGGTTTGAATTGCTGAACTTGCCATCCAGTGCTTATTGAAGGACCCTGCTCTTAATCAACAAAATGGCATTGTAGCTATACCAAGTGGCACTGAATAAAGTCCTGCTTAGGCTTTCCTTCTCAGGAAAGATTAAGTCTTTATTACACCAAGAGACCCTCCTCCCGGTAGTTTCAGGTTTTAGGAAAATCTCCATAACCCCATTCATCGAAAACTCGCCAGAACTGTACCCAGGACCACATTGACATAAATATCCTAATCTGTAAGAAACAGGCAGGCTCTTGGTCTCTTTTGGGAGTACTCCCTCCCAGGTTTACAATCAATAAATAAACCTGCCTGCTGTCAAAGCCAACTCTCTCTCCTTGTCTCTTTCATCTGTTATTTCCTACACTTATACTACAACACCACACTTCTTGTTATTAAATGTCGTCAATTAAGTTCTCACTCATAGTGACCCTGTAGAGGGTTTCCAAGGAGCAGCAGGTGAATTTGAACCATTGTTGGGGTTCAAACTGGCCTTACCTTCCACACTAGGACTCCACACAACCACACTGTTGTTGTTAAGTGTCACCGAGTCGGTTCCTACTCACAGCAACTCCGTATAGGGTTTCCAAGGAGTGGCTGGTGAGTTTGAAAAACCAACCTTGTGACTCAAATCGACCTTGCAGCCTACACTAGAACTTTAAAATATCCAGAAAAATGTGAAATAAATCATTTCCTTTTTATTTTTTAGAGAAAGGTAAGTTTCAGTACAAGTTCAACCCAAGAATATCTAAAGCCTCCAGGGCAGAATGGTCTTACCTAGATACAAGGATGCGTTTTCTTTCTTGACATTATCATCTAAGTAGGTTGGTCCCAGGGTATAAATAGGTGTGGATCCCATTCCAATAAGAATCTGTGCGCAAATGAATAAAGCCACATAAACCCAGTGATTATTTGCTCCCAAGTCCTTCAGGCAGGAGGGAGGCTCCAAAGTTGTCGTGAAGTTTCCATTCTGACATAGGCCATAGTTGGAGGCTGACGCGTTCACCTCTTGAATCTGGTAGGGTGGGGAGATGAAGTGAGGTAAAGCAAAGAGGGCAGCTCCGATGGCGATGAAAAGTCCACCCACAGCCAGCCACAGGGGCCGTCGTCCCCGGCCGCCAAAGTAGCTAACGAACACCACCACCACCAGGCTCCCAATGTCAAAGCAGCTGACCAACATTCCCGACTCGGAACTCTTCAGGCTGTACCGCCTTTCAATGGTAGTTATGACACTGCTTAAGTACCCAGAGACCATTAACGCCTGGATGAAGGTCAGGAAGCACATGCAAACCAGGAAGCAACGGGAATCCGTGAGGACCACATAGAGACATCTTTTCCCCTGTAGCGTTGCCAGAGCAGAGGACACTGAGACTGTTTTACTGACGTCCACCCTGTGGTTACAGTCCACAAACCCCGCCATACCCACCGAAGTGGACTGGGCAGAGGGGCTGGGGGGCAACGGGCTGGTGCCTTGCTGTAACTCCTGCAGGACTAAAGAATCCGTACTGCTGAAGGCCGGCTTGGCATCTACAGTCGCGGGACTGCGCTCAAGCCGGCAGGAGGCGCTGTTCAAGACGGGTAAACTCCTGGACCTAAACGTCTCTGACTCGCCTTTCCCTTGGACAGCTCCTTCTTTGGCCAGTGCGTCCAGCTGTTCTCCCTCCGGAGGCTGCAACCCAGAGCCTAGGTCCATGGTTCTTATTCAAATTCAATTGCTGATCGCACTCAAGGCCTCTGGCGCTTTTCATCCAGCGGCACAGGGGGTCGAAACCCGGGGGACGCACTCGTGCCCACCAGAGACGGGGGCTGGGGATGCAGAGCCAGGATTCAGAACCACGCAGCAGGGCATTCTCACCAGCAGAGAGGCACGCAGGGCATCCTGACCGCAGACGCGGCCCCGAGGCTCCACAGCCGCGTGCCTCGAAGGGCAAGGGTTTGTCCCGTCCAGCGATGAACCCTGCTTGGCGTCCACCTCCGGGCGGTAGCTCGCGGCGGGCGTCGTCCACGTCCCGGGTGCATTCCCTCCGCCACCGCCGCTCCGCCCGCCGACCAGAGACAGTGCGCTCCGCGCCCAGCGTGGGGGCACTTAGAGCTACTGCCCACGCCGCATATAGTCCAGTTGGGCCAGGGTCACCTGGTCCTCGCCGCCTCGGCTCCCAAGACCCTCTAGCGTGAAACTGCCAATCTGGAAAGCAGAGAGAGGACTGTCAGCGGAAGATCGGTAGGGGTTGGGGCAGGCGATGGATGACCCGGACAGCCCCAGATGAAACAGAGGGGCAAAAGAGGAGCGGAACCCTGGAGCAGGGGGCTACTGTCAGCTGCAGCCTTCAGTCCCAGAACAATAAGCAGCAGGAGGTCGGTAGAGACCCTCCCTCATTGTCTGCTGCGGGCCTGCCCCCCCACCCCGCCCCTTTTTCCTGAAACAGCGCATCTGCTTTTATATGCTAATAATGATTAACCTGGCAGTCCTGACTAAGAGACAATGTCTTCTATTGCAGCGAACTAATTGCAATCTTTTTGCACTCCCACTGAAAATAGAAAATGCCCAAAAGAACAAAGGAAAGTTTTTTGTTGTTGTTTTACAAACACACAATGCATTCTCAAAAAAAAAAAAAAAATGTTTTTTAATGGGCTGAGGGAGGTAGATCTACATGTGCAGAATCGTGTGTACACAGTTGTACCTAGGCACGTGTGCACGACTGGATGCGAATCCGTCCTTTCCATCAATTAGAAACGCCTTCAAAGCCAAAGACAGCAGCAAAAAGGTCAATGTACTTCTCTCTTTATTCCCAACACTAAAAATAACACTCACCCACCCCCGCCCGAAAGAACTATTCAATTACAAATACCAGGGGCATTCGAGGCTGAAGCTCACACTCAGTCCCAGAACGGAACGCTGTGTCGAGTGAATCCGAAAATCAATTTACTTTGCTGAGGGGTGGGGAAACCACCGCAACCAAACAAAGAGATGCCAGTACGCTGCCACAGTTGACAAGAGGGAGTCTCCGAACCCGCTTTCCACGCGTTAGACCACCCGGGAGGTTTGCTATTTACACTGAGCACACACCAGGAGTTTGGGCCCTGAGGTTGAGCGTGCCCGCGAGAGCGCGCGTACACGCGTACACACACACACACACACCGAGTACGTGTTGGAACCACTAGCACGAGCCTCCTCCTAGCCTGCATTCAAACGGGAGCCTAAAAACAGATGTACCCGCAGGATAGAACTCCAGCCCCAATCTCGGGGACCCCCATCTCAATCCTCCTAACCCGGGAAATATGCACCAGGTGGGAGAGGAGAGTTGCTTTGCGCTGCATTGGCTTTCAGTCTGCGGCGCGCCTTTGTGATGCTAGTGAGGAAAGAAAGGAGGAAGGATAAGGGAGAAATGTGGAGAGACAGGCGGCCAGAGATAGCCACTCCGATGTCTCGCTCAGCTTGGCGTTGCCGGACGCAGTCCCAGATTCCTGGTTTGCGAGTCGCTCACCACCCTGGGTTTCCCCTACGCCTCCTCACCGTGGAGCCTTCTTGGGGAACCCCACCGGTGGCCGCACGCCGAGCCTGGGAATCCCGTAAACTCCCTCAGCACACGCCCGGGGCACCCGAGCCCCTGTCGGGGCGGGCACCTGCTCCGCAGCGCAGGATAGGCACCCGAATCACGGAAGGGAGCTCTCAGCCGGCGCATAATACCAGGGACACCCCCTTTACACACACACATACAGCCCACGGGAGGAGAACGACGGAAGCTAGTCGCCGCTACTAGAGCACACAAGCCACCACGGCTACTCACAGGCGAGTCTGTCGGTCAGTCTGGCTGAGCGTGGAGCGGCGGAAGTGGGGGACTGCGGAGGTGCATGAGTGGGTAGAGACAACCTCTGTCCAGCCGCTGAGAAATCAGTGAATGAGAATGTGACTCAGATTCAACTCTTCCCCCTACCCCTTTCCTGTCACCCAAGCCTCTCTTCTCCAAACAGACACACGCGCACAGAGGCACGCCACGGAGAGGAGCGGCAGAGGGCGCAGGCGCGCAGGCAGCCACCCAGCCCTGCCCCAGGCAGTCTCTGGGCTGCCCTTCACCTGAGGGCTAGGAGAGCCAGAATCACAGTAGCCTCAGAACAATGCGTGTCCAAAAAATTCTAGGCAGTAGCAGGCTCTAAATAAAGACGTTATTTCTGTTCACTTACTCCTATCGTGAACCCATCATGTTTCAGGTACCATAGAAGGTTCTGGGAACCAAAGAAAAAGACAGGATTCTTGGACTGAATAAACTCTGTCCTGCGTGAGAAATAGTCATGTAGATTGCTTAAAATGATGCAGTAAATTAAATACAGGCATGTTACTGGGAAATCTAATATTTACTGACCTATTAGATCTTCATTTCAAGTCTTTCAAAGAGCAGCTATATATAATTTGTATTTTGCAAAAACATTCCAGGGGCTGGGGCTACAAAGATAAATAAACTGCCACTTCTACCCTCTTGGAGTTCACAGTCCAGTGAGAAAAGCAGATTAGGGAATCCAAAAAAACACCCACATAATCCTGGTATATTTACCGTGTTGGGGAACTGATAGAAGAAAAGGCTTACTCAATTTAGGATCAAAGAAAGAACTGGGGTCAACAATCAAGAAAGAGTTCAAAGTCTTGTGTTTGAATTTTGGAAAGGGGGTGTTGCATCCCAGGCAGAAAGAAAACCATGTTCGAAAGCACTGAGGTGAGAAAGACTATGGTGCTACAAGTAATTAGGTAGAAGGACTTCAGGGAGTACACGAAAAGCAGAAGACTGGACTGGAAGAGTAACAGACTAGGACGGGTCACCTAGTGCTTCACTGGTTGTGTGCAGTCAGTGATATTCAGACCTTAACAGAAAACTGGCTCTGAAAATGGTAGGTGGAATGAAGAGAGACCACACTACAGACACAGAGACAAGTCAGAAGGCAACTGCAGATCTCTGAGCAAAACATGATGAAGCAGTAGAAGAGGGAATGGGGAGGAAGGAACCAACTGAGAATGCAACGAGAATGTAGATGTGGCCAGAATTGGCAGCTGATTCAATCTGGAGGATAAGAAAAGAGGCCAAAGTGGAATGAATCACAAGTTTCCCACTTGGGTTACACAGTGGATGATGTCCAGTAAAAAGAGCAGGAGAAATATACCCATGGAAAAAGATGCTTCCCATTTTAGATGCACTGAGTTTGAAGTGTCTTTGGAACATCCAAGTGTGCATGTCCCATTGTTTTTATTAAGTGTCATCAAGTCAGTATAGGATTTCCAAGGAGCAGCCAGTGGGTTTGAACCACTGACCTTGTGATTAGCAGTCCAGGACTTATCCTACAGTGCCATACCCATTAGCTACTAGATATATGACACACAGGAGGTTTAGACTAGAGTCATCAGCTCAAAGGAGGCATAAGAATGGATAAGATGAATAAGAAAATTATGAAAGTGTAAATAGATGGAAGCTAAGGATAGAGGCCCAAGAAACCCTTCAATCTAAGAAAATCTGAGAGAAAAATTAAGGAG
Source organism: Chrysochloris asiatica (assembly GCF_000296735.1). Lineage (NCBI taxonomy): Eukaryota > Metazoa > Chordata > Mammalia > Afrosoricida > Chrysochloridae > Chrysochloris > Chrysochloris asiatica. The sequence goes on along the minus strand of NW_006408554.1, from coordinate 7,662,409 downwards.
ACCAGAAAAAATGACCAGAAAGGTATGGGAAGAATCAGAAAAGAGGCATCATAGAACCCAAAGTAGGTTTTAAGAAAAGAGTGATCAAATGCATAAAGGGCTACAGAGAAGTCAAAAAGGATGATGCCTGAAAATAGTCCATTAGATTTTTAAATTAGAAGTACACTTGTGACCTTCGACGGAGTAGGAGGTGACCTAATAAAGAAAAGGACATGCTCTTTTACAGGTGTTAGTGACAATGCTGGCCACCGCTGCCATGCCAGCACCATTCTATTGACTTCTGGCCTTACCCAATGAAAGCAGCCTCCACTTTATAGATGTGATGAGTGAAGTGTAGAGAGATTAAGTAACTTAATAAAGGGATCCAGCTAGTCTGTAGGTGATATGGATCCAGGTCTGTCAACTCTAAAGTCCATGTTCTTTAGCATGACTCAATATTTATGTTGAATCATAATTTATGTTCTGCCTCATAACTGCATAGCATCTAGAGTTTTTCATGCACCTTTCATCTCATATTTTACTTTAGTCCACACTGAGGACATTGGTAGGTAAGTGGTAGAATTCTCACCTTCCATGCAGGAGACTCAGTTTGATGCACAGCTATCACCCTCCTGTCAGTGGAGCCTGGCATGTTGTTACAATGCTGAAAACAGACTAGAATCTAAGACAGACTAGGAAGAAGGACCTGGAGACCTACTGAAAAACTGTTAGTGAAAACCTATGCATCACAACATTCTAATCTGCAACCAATTAGAAGGATGGTACAGGACCAGGCAGGGATTTATCCCATTATACATGGGGTCACCAAGACTTGGAGGTCAATTCCCAAGCAACTAACCACACAGTTCACTACCACCCTATCGTCCACTGTTGATCTTTAGAGAACAAATACTAGTGTGTGTTTGAAATCCATGCTGAGACAGCCCTGAACTTCTAGCAGCTTCCAGACTGACAGACGAAATGAGGCAACAATATGCATTTCCTCATCCCCTGCCATTGTTCTCTTTTCTGGAGATCTCTAGCAAGCCTGCCGGGAGCCAGCCCCAGCAGACTTATTCCAGGGTTTTTCCGAAAGCGTATGCGGCGTCGGTGGATTACGGAGTCATGGATCATGATAAATTCAAAATCTTCTCATTACATGCTTTATTATTATTATCTCTATGGCTACTCTAATACTCTACTTCTCTCATTCTTTACTGTCCCGCTCATTCTTTACTCCCCTGCTCTCCTGCTCATATCTTCTGCGTCCTTTCTCCTCTCCCCTGGCTCCTGCTTCC
>NW_006408554.1:7640376-7659688 GCF_000296735.1 Chrysochloris asiatica | reverse complement strand
GAAACCCTGTTCAGGGTAGCTATGGGTCAGAATCGAATCGACGGCACTTAACAACAACAATTGTTAAGCTGGGCAAGGCTATGTGGCACTTCCTATACCCAAATAGTCTTCTGAGCTTATTCTGCATCCAAATACAATTGAGCTATCTTCTATTACTGCCTTCTAAGCTCTAGGTCTCATTCTTTCATTTCAGCCACTGCTGCAGACATCAACTGTTCTATGGTGAATTCTATCTGCTTCATCAGGTACTAGCAGAAGGCTTCCCTGCTGAAAGGCAAATATCATGACCCCAGAACACTGTTTACTCGGCATCAATTGTCATAGTTAAGCTAAAACAATTCTAAACACACATGAATTTTTTTTATTGCCATTAACAAAAAGATCATGATTTATAGACAGAATGAGAGAGACCAAATTAGCTAACCACATAGGACAAAGAAGAAAGCGTTCAGCAAAAGAGTCATATCTTGCTTTCCCTTTCATAGGTAAATGTGATTTTGGAAAAAGCCAGGTGTGATGTCATCTGCCCTCGAACAGAATAGAATGAAATGGTATCACACCAGGGGGTTATGCTTCCCAGAGGCTTATTACACATGACATAAAAAAGTATGGTTGCCTAGACCAAACTACCAGCCTTGCTATCTATATGGGAAGAAAGATCATAGAACTGTAAGATCTCTTCAAACTTTCAAGCTTGTTCTTATGCAAAGTGAAATAAGTCAGTCACTGAATGATCTCACTAGTACAAAAAGACAAAGGATACATATTTAAACCAAAGATTTCTGCTGGCTACCACTACCAATTCCCCCATAAAGGATCACAGAAGAAGGTTCTAGATAGCGTGGGAGAAAAATGTGGAACAAAATGCAAAATCAAAAAACGACAAGGCTTACTGGGTGGATAGAGACTGCAGGCACTCTGAGACAATAACTCTTAGTCACCATTCAGGTTGGGAAATGATCTCACCCCATGGATCAATTTTCAGCCAAACTATAGTTCTAGAAAGGAAAACAATAATAGTAGGCAGGTATAGTTACATGTATTTTAGAATAAACAAACCATGTGAGATCAAAAGGGTACAAAATTGCCCACGTACACAATTCAGAAAGGTTGAGAAAGAAGGAATAGACATAGAAAAGGCAGGGAGGACATGGGCTAGGTGATGCTGTAATGTAAGGATTGCAATCAATGACAATGTATGAATTAAAGAATGGACAATTGAAAAAGTAAAATAATAAGTAAATAGAGATGAAGACTCTGCTGTCAAACTGTTGATTTAACTCTGGCTCTGTCATCTGTTGACTGAATGGCCTTGGGCAGTTTACTGAACCTCCCTGCCTCAGTTTCCAAGTCAGAGTTAATAAGAGTACCTATTTCATAGGGTGGTCATGAGTATAAAATCAGATAATCTATATAAAGTGCTGAGAGCAATACTTGGGCCTGATATAGGCACTCAATGATTTCTAGTCATTGCTACCATTACATCATGCTATCTTTTGTATGTTTCCTCTGATACCTAGGGGTAAGGGACCCAGAATGTTTTGCTTCATATACACACTTTCATATACAGTATCTTTTGTTTCATATACACACTTGACTAGAAACAGCTCCTGTCTAAAAATTATAGTCAGACCAATAAAGCATAATATATCCTTCATGGTCTTGTATTTGTTTTGTTTCTTTGTCTTGCTTTTCATCTTTAAGCCACTAGAAACTCTTTTTTGTAAATATCACTCTCACTTCTCAAATACTTGCAAATTTTAGCAATTTCCCCTAACAATTATCATGTTAAGCACCGACTACATACTTTACATGCATTATTTCATCGTCATTGTGTCAGATACTACCTTTCCCTTTTTCAGAGGAGGAGGATAATAGTCAACTTGTCCCAAATCATATAGCTTAGAAAGTGTTCAGAGATCCAAATCCAGATCAGCCACATTCTAAAACCTATGCTCCTAGCTACTTTGTTACATATTCCCTCAAGTTTGCTTTAGATAATTTTTAAGAATTCATCTTAATTAAGGAAAAAAAAACGCAATTAAACATTTCAGTAAAGGAAGAAGCAAAGCATCTTTGATTGAAAATGAAAACGAAAATGAAAAACATTTTGTCATATATGTTTTTACCACAATTTTTAATGCAAAATATGCAACCTCTTGCAAGCTTGACCTCAATCTTAGCTTGTTGTTCTGACTCACATTACACCTATGTACAACAGAACAAAGCAGTGCTTCGCCATCTTCTTGTTATGTTTGAGTCCATTATTCACCATCGATCCATATCTAAGATGGTCTCCCTTTTTTTTGATGTCCCTCTCTACTTCACCAAGCATGATGTCCTTCTCTAAGGGACTGATCTCTCCTGATAACATGCCCAAAATACATGAGACAAAGCCTCACAATTCTTGCTTCTAAGGACCATCTAGCTATACTTCTTGTAAGATGTATTTGTTTCTTCTTCTGGCAGTCCATGTTTTCACCAATAGCACAATTCAAAGGCATCACTTCTTCTGTCTTCCTTATTTACTGTTCAGTTTTCACATGCATATGAGACAACTGAAAATACTGTGGCTTGGAACAGGCACACTTTAGTCCTCAAAGGTGACATCTTTGTTTTTATATACTTTAAAAAGACTTTTTCATCAGATTTAGCCACTACAATACATCATTTGAATGTGTGACTGCTGCTTCCATGGGGATTGATTGTGGATTTAAATAAAATGAAACCCTTGACAATTTCAGTCTTTTCTGCTTATAATGATATTGCTTATAATTCCAGTTTTGAGGATTTTTATTTTCTTTACACTGAGGTATAATTCATACTGAGAGTTGTGTTCTTTTACCTTCATCAGTAAGTGCTTCAAGTCCTCTTCATTTTCAGCAATCAAGGTTGTGTGAATGAGCCTCTTTCCTTCAATCTTGATGCTTCATTTTTCTTTTTTTCCTGAGAATTATTTGCTAAGCATACAGATTGAATAAGTAAGGTGTAAGGATACAACCCTGACACATACCTGTCCTTATTTTAAGCCATGTTCTGTTCCCTTGTTCTTTTCAAATGACTGCCTCTTGGTCTATGTGCAGGTTCCATATGAGCACAAGTCAGTGTTCTGGAATTCTCATTCTTTACAGTGTTATGATCCACACAGTCACATGCCTTTGCCTAGTCAATAAAACACAGGTAAACATCATTTGGTATTCTTGGCATTCAGCCAGAAAAGGCTTGGGATGTGTTGGGAATGAAACCACAAGAGTGACTCCAAGATGAGGCAGCCCTGTAAATGCACCAAATGATCTCCATAATGACTAAGATTTCATGCTTTTACAGGACTCCCAGCCTTGGAGTCACTTCTGTGGTTTTAATTCCCAACCCATCCCCAGTCTTTTCTGCATTACTTCCCTTTACTAAGGAGACAGTAAATGGGGAGTCCTTGGGTGATACAAACTGTTAATGCACTTGACTGCTAACCAAAAGTTTGGAGGGTCAAGTCCACCCAGAGGTTCCTCGTAAAAAAGACCAGGTGTTCTTCTTCCAAAAACTCAATCATTGAAAATGCTCTGGATCACAGTTCTCCTCTGAAACACATGGGTTACCATGAGTCAGAGTCAGCAACTGGTAGAGCCTCAAGGAACAAACTTAGCGTCAAACCCATCCCCAGTATTACCCACGGTCTTCCAGCATCCCACTCTAAAGCTGAGAAATAACTTGTTGGTCATGATAAAAGAAAATACCTGACCTCCTTCCCAAAAAGCCGGTCTTACAACAGAAAGATGAAAGTCTGAGATCCTGAATTATAAACACTGTGTAATAATTTTAATTTAAAAGATAGGGATATTTGGGGGCCTGTAGACAATGATCACAGTTCATAGCAATCTTTTTCAAACACTCTTTTCTTAATATAGGCATCCTGGTGGTGCTGTGGGTTAAGTGTTGGGCTGCAATCTGAAAGGTCAGCAGTTTTCCAAAGAAGAAAGAGGAGGCTGTCTGCTTCCATAAAGATTTATAGCCTCAGAACCATTACAGGGCAGCTCGACTCTGTTTGATAGAGGCATTCTGATTCACAATCAACTCAACCACAATTTTGGGTTTTCTTATTATATAGATGCCTATACGTCAAATGGATCTGGGCTGACAGCAGACATTATCAGTAAGATGTTTAACTGTTTTTGTTTGTTTTACTACACAAAGGCTTTCAACTATGTAGGTCATGACAAATTATGGATAACACTGTGAAAAATAGGTATTACACAACACTTAATAGTACTCATAAGGAACCTGTATATAGTTAGAACAAGGGGATACTGAATGATTTAAAATCAGGAAAGGTGTATGCCAGGGTTGTATCCTGCCACCACACTTATTCAATCTGTATACTACACAAATAATCTGAGAAGCAGGATTTTATGAAGAAGAATGTGGCATCAGGATTGGAGAAACACTCATTAACAACCTGCAACATACAAATGATACAACCTTGCTTGCTGACAGCAAAGAGGACTTAAAATAATTACTGATCCAGATCAAAGACCACAGCCTTCAGTATGGGTTGTACCTCAATGTAAAGAAAACAAAAATTCTCACAACTGGAGCAATAAATAGCATCATCATAAATGGAGAAAATATTGAAGTTATTAAAGACTTCATTTTGCTTGGATCTGCACCCAATGCCCAAGGAAGCAACAGTCAAGAAATCAAAAAGATGTTTTGCAGTAAGTAAATCTTCTGCACAAGATCTCTTTAAAGTATTCAAGAACAAAGATGTCACTTTGAGGCCTAAAGTGCACCTGACCCAAACCATAGTATTTTCAATTGCCTCATATGCATGTGAAAGTTAGACAATGAATAAGGAAGATCATAGAAGAATCAATGGATGCATCTGAATTATGGTATTGGAGAAGAATATTAAAAGTACCATGGATTGCCAGAATAACAAACAAATCTGTCTTGGAAGAAGTGCAACCAGAATGTTTCTTAGAGGCAATGATGACTAGACTTCATCTCTCATACTTCAGACATGTTATGTTACCTGGAGAAGGACATCATACTTTGTCAAGTGGAGGTTCAGTAAAAAAGAGGAAAACCCCCAATGAGATGGATAGACACAATATCAGCAACATTGGACTCAAAATATAACTATGAGGATGAAACAGGACCAGGCAGAGTTTCGTTCGGTTACGTATAGGGTCTCTACGAATCAGAACCGACTCTACAGCACCTAACCAGAGGACATCTGAAAATTATTTTTAATTAAACCCTTTCAAAATTAATTCTTCCCTTCGCTTTTGTTATTCATGATATTTTAAACAATTATGTGACTGCAGGAAAGTTATAAAACTCCAGGATGTATTTTTGACCTGACTTTTGTACTCTGTGGGAAGTGACTTTAAAGGACTTAACATTCCATTTGGGAGTTGCAAAATCTGGCATCAAGTAATGGAACTTAACTGATAAATCAAATGTCCCAAGTTTGTCCCTTTGTGACAATTACAGCTGCTGGAGTCTAAGTTTAGCTTGCCTACCCAGGAATGCCCACACTAATAGGTAAGTGTTGTGGTGGTGGTAGCTGTGTGCCATCAAGCCAATTCCAACTCATAGTGATTCTGTATAGGGTTTCTGAGGCTGTAAATATTTACAGGAGCAGAAAGCCTCATCTCTCTCCTGAGAAGAAGCTGATGGATTGGAACTGCTGACCTTGCATTTAGCAACTCAATGAGTAACCCACTATGCCACCTAATAGGCAAGGACTCAGTGGAAATACATCTAAAAATTGAGATCTTCTTACCTTCCTAAATTCAGTTGCCTTTATGATATTTCACACCAAAGGAAAAACATGATTTTTTTACATAAAAAAGAGAATTGCTGTGAGAGTTAACTCATTTCTGACCCAGGATGAATTTTAAACTTTAGAGAAGGAACTAAAATGTGTTCCAAAGGAAAACAAGAGATTTCTGGTTTTACCTGCTTTGGCGTCAGTCCCTGATCTCATGTACAATGGACCATGTTTAGGTTAGGGTTTGAATGATTCTGGTCCATAGTGTTTCCATTGGTTGTTTTTTTGGAAGTAGATCACCAGGCCTTTATTCTTAGTCTGTTTTAGTCTGGACACTCTGCTGAAGTCTGCTCATCACAGCAACATGTAAGCCTCCACTGGCAGCCAACTCCTGGTGCATTGGCCAGGAATTGAACCTGGGTCTCCCACATGAAAGGTGAAAATTCTACCACTTGAACCACCAGCACTTCTTCTTTTCTTTCTGAGCATGTTTCTTCAGTCTTCCCAAAATAAATAGATAAATACTCCTGGGGTGGAAAAAGGTCTGAAGTCTTGGAGACTTTGTACTACAAAGTATTGTTTATTAATATCTTTCTCATATCTAGCAAAAAAGCAAAACTACAGTAATCCCAACTATTAAAAACTAATAATATTAACTCCCCCATCAAGGCACAATCTTATGAACTTCCAACAACCTACAGATCAAGATGACGACTCCTACTGTGTGCAAAGCCCTTGGAGGAACCTCACTGAATAGATGCAGAAGGATTTGAGTTCAGCCCTGAAAAGTAAGCAGAAGGTTCCTATGTGGGATGGAGGCTGGTGGTCCTCTGGGAAAAAATAGTACATTGAAGAGGAAGACAAAAGAAAAAAAAAAAAATACAAGAACAGCTCATCTGCAGGAAATTCAGGGAATGGTTGAGATATGGGGAGAGGTAGGGAGTACACAGGAAAGCGTGTTGTATAGCACTAAAAAGTTTAGACTGTACTCTACTGACAAGGCAGTAGCAGGATTACACAGGTTTGGCACTGTAGGATAAGCACTGGAATTCTAACTGCAAGGTTTGTGGTTAAAACTTTACAGAGGGTCACTATGGGTTGAAACCCATGCCACAGTACTTATCATCAACAACAAATAATTTTACATAAAGTGCTGGAAGGAATTAAAATACGTGAGGCACTCACTATACATTGAAAGATCATTATGGTAGTAATTAGAAGGATGCAGACCAAAGATTAAAATGATTGAACCATGGCCTCAGGTTCTGTGATCAAAGTAAACGGTAAGCTTTGGATCACTGTTACTAGATGACATGAAATTAGATTGACTTTAGGAATTCCTAAATTGGGATTACTTAGGAAAGGATCTTAGGATTTATTTAGCCTGAAATTCACAAGCCTGTGGCCAAATAAAAACTTAGCCTCCCCACCCCTAAAAGAAAACAAACAAAAACTCTATAAACAAATAAATATTTATACACACACAGGAGGAGTTCAAAAGTTCCTAAAAGAATGAAATTAAAAGATAATGAAAGTTTTCCATGAGTTTTTTGTAGTACCCCTGTGTGTGTGTATCCCTGGTGGTGCATCAGATAAATTGTTATCTGCTTAACTGAAAGATCAGAGGTTCAAATCTACCCAGAGGCTCCTCAGGGGAAAAGACCCAGGGAACTGCTACCAAAACTATAGTTGTTGTTAGATGCCATTGAGTCAGTTCTGACTCATAGCAACCCTAGTAATAGAAGAAAACACTGCTCAGTCCTGTGCCTTCCTCACAATTATTGCTGTGTCTGAGCCTGTATTATTGAAGCAACTATGTAAATCTGTCTCATACAGAGTCTTCGTCTCTTTTGCTGATTCTCTACTTAATCAAGAATGATGTCCTTCTTCAGAGACTGGTCCTTCCTGATAACATGCCCAAAGTACATAAGATAAAGTCTTGCCATCTTTGCTTTAAAGGATCATTCTGGCTTTGTGTACTTCTTCTAATACATAACTGTTCATTCATCATTCTGACCGTAGAAATATGTTTAATATTCTCACCAACACCATAGTTCAAATACAATTCCTCTTCAATCATTATTTATTGTTCAGTTTTTGCATGATTATGAGGCAACTGAAAATATCATGGCTTGAGTCAGGAACAGCTTACTATTATTCAAGGGTGACATCATTGCTTTTAAACACTTTAAAGATGTCTTTTGCAGCAGATTTGCCCAATGCAGTACTTTTTTCGATTTCTTGTCTACTGCTTGAGTGGACATGGATTGTGGATCCAAGGAAAATGAAATCCTTGACAACCTCAGTTTTTCTCTCTGTTTATCATGATGTTGCTGTTGGTCCAGGTGTGAGGATTTCTGTTTTCTTTGCCTTGCATTGTAATCCATACTGAAGGTTGTCATCTTTGATATTACTCTGTAAATGTTTCAAGCAAGCAAGGTCATTCATTTACGTATCACAGGTTGTTAATGAGTCTTCCTTTAATCCTGATGCCATGTTCTTCTTTGCATAGTCCAGCTCCTCAGATTATTTGCTATACATACAAATTGAATACAAATTGATACAACTCTGAAGGACATATTTCCTGATTTTAAACCATGAAATATTCCATTGTTCTGTTCAAATGGTTACTATTGATCTATGTACAGGTTCCTCATGAGCACAATAAAAGTGTTCTGGAATATCCATTCTTTGCCAATGAATATCAAGATTGACAGGCAATACTTTATGCTACTGGCTCAAGTCTCTAGAACCAAGATCAGATGATCATCCTGATGCAGGATACAGAGCAAGAAAAACAAAAACAAAAACATACAGCTTTTTCAGAACATTCATATGTATTGGATTCAGGCCATATCCCAGGGAACTCCCCTTACATTGGCTGTGACCTGAGTAAGTGTGTTACATCCCATACTAATCCCCTAACAACTGATGAGCTAATCAGACCAGATCACATGATGGGGACTTATTATATCCTTATATAACTGAAAATTTACTTTTCATAACTGTCAAACATATTTTGAGGGTTGCAGTTCAATCCATGACATTTCACCCTTTGGCCTCCCAAATTTATGTCCTTGCCATGTGCAAATCATTTTTACCCCTCATATCATTCCAAAAGTCTAAAATCAATTCCAAGTACAAATTACATCTTGGGCACAATTCTTCTTCATCTGTGAATCTAGAATACAAGCTATCTGCCTCCAAAGTACAATAGAGGAACAGTTGAACATTTCCTTTACAAATGAAAAACATTCGAGGGAAAGAAGGGATGATGGGCACCAAACAAGTCAAAAATCCAGCAAAACAATTTCCATTCATTCTTCAGGCTTGAAAATAATCCTGTCTTCTTTGATACCAGCTAGGCAGAGGTTCTGGCCACAGTGTTGACTATCTAGATTCTGGATGGAGGCTCCTTGGCCCTGGGCTTCAGCTCTGCCTTTATGGCCAGGCCCACTGGGACAGCGACTCTGCTGCCTGGGCTTTGGGAAGTCCCATTCCTCTAGTCCAACTGAGTAACAATGCTACCTTTGGCCCATCATGCCTTGGCCATGGCAAGTCCGCACTCTCAGCTTTGGTCAGCAGATTCAGCCCCATTCCTTTAACATGTATGGATGACAGTCCCACACTCCAGAACCAAGTTGCTAGAGATCTGACCTTTTGAAAGCTAGGTTGCCATGGCCCCACCTTTGGCATAACTCCATCCTTTGAGACCCCAGGTCTCTTTACCCTTTGAGATTGAGGTATCTCTGCTTCCTGTGCTCCTCTTTAGCTTCTACTTTCAGGTTCCTTGGCTTTTTGTTCCTCAACCCCAAGACATCTTAGACCAGCCCACACTCCTTCCTGTTTCAAGCAAGTAGTAGAAGCTCTTGAACTCTATCAATAAGTGCCTGCAGGCACTCCACTCCTAATACCAAATTCTGTCTTAGTTATCTAGACCTTCTATAACAGAATACCATAAATGGGTGGCTTCAATAAACAGCATCTTATTCTCTCTCACAGTTTAGGAGGTTAAAAGTTTGAATTCAGGATGCCAGCTCTAGGGGAAGGCTTTCTCTGTTAGCTCTGGAGGGATGTCCTTGTCTATTTCAGGTTCTGATCCTGGGAAATCTTCATGTGGGTTGGCATCTCTCTTTCCTCATATCTAGGAGGCTCTCAGCACAGGCACCTCAGGCAAAAAGGATGTGTTCTTCTTTATTGGTGCTACTGAGGTCCCTGAGGACTAAATTATGACATTGGGCTGAATAGCTGAGATAGGACAGCCTATGTATATTACTAGCTGAAAGCAAATTGATTCTGGTTGTCTTTTGAAACCTGAATTGAAAAAATGACATTGCTTGAAGCAAATGCCTTACAAGATATTGCTGACTGTTCCCAGAAAATACCCCTACCATCCATCTTTGCTATAGACCTATGTTGTTGTTGTCAGGTGCCATCGAGTCAGACCCTACTCATAGCGACCCCATGCACAGCAGAACGAAACAATATCTGATCCTGAGCCAACCTCACTACCGCTGCCACACTCAATGCCATCAATGATGCTACCTGGCTGATCCATCTCGTTGGGGGTCTTCCTCTTTTTCTCTGACCCTCCATCTTACCCAGCATGACATCCTTTTCAGCGACTGTTCCATCCTGACAATATGTCCAAAGTATGAGAGACGAAGCTTAGCCATCCTGGCCTCCAAGGAGCACTCTGGCTGCACTTCTTCCAAAACAGATCTATTGGTTCTTTTGGCAGTCCATGGCACTTTTAGTATTCTCCTCCAACGCCACAATTCAAAGTCATCAGTTCTTATACGGTCTTCCTTATTCACTGTCCAGCTTTTGCATCCATATGAGGCTGTTGAAAATACCATGGCTTGGGTCAGGCGCACCTTAGTCCTCAAGCTAACATCTTTGCTCTTCAACACTTTAAAAAGTTACTATTATTCAAATTTATGCACCAACCACTAAAGCCAGTGAAGATGAAATAGAAGAATTCTACCAACTTCTTCAATCTGAAATCGATCAAACATGCAATCAAGATGTATTGCTCATTACTGGTGATTGGAATGCAAAGGTTGGGAGCAAAGAGGAAGGACTAGTAGTTGGAAAATTTGGACTTGGTGATAGAAATGATGCTGGAGAATGAATGATAGATTTCTGCAAAACAAATGATCTGTTTATTTCAAATACTTTCTTTAGACAGCATAACAGATGACTTTACACATGGACCTCACTAGATGGAGCACATAGATATCAAATTGACTACATCTGTGGAAAGAGAAGATGGAAAAGCTCCATATCACCAGTGAAAACAAGGCCAGGGGCAGACTGTGGAACAGACCATCAATTACTCATATGCAAATGCAGACTGAAGCTGAAAAAATGAAAAGTCAACGAGAACCAAAATATGACCTTGAATTTAACCCACCTGAATTTAGAGATCATCTGAAGAACAGATTTGATACATTACACACTAAAGACCGAAGACCAGAAGAGCTGTGGGATGACATCAAGAACATCATACGTGAAGAGAGCAAAAAGTCATTAAGAAGACACGAAAGAAGGAAAAGGTCAAAATGGATGTCAGAAGAGAGTCTGAATAGACCTATAGCTAGACTTAAGTCATCAAGCACAACTGTATTGATCTCTTCAGATAGAATAAGAGGGCTGGTTATGTTGACAAGAGTGATTCAGTGGAATTTAGAAGCTCAATGTCCTCAGTTTTCTGATTATCTGCCTATATCTCCCCATTCCAAGTTTCAGGATTCCATGTTTTTCTAATCAATGTCCTGGCTTTAATTTCATACATTATTTAGCCTGAAATTCACAAGCCTGTGGCCTACTTATACTAGACAAAGTTGTGAAAGAAAGATTAGCTCAGGCTGTAATTTAGCCACTCTTACAATAAAACTTTGGGTTTGGTTTTCAGCAAGAGCAGCTATTACTACAAGAAATACGGCTTTCTTTCTTGTGGGCACAAGTGACAACTCTGAGGTCTTTTATGGGGCACTTGATATGTAACTCCAAAGTCCTGAGCTCACCTTTTTTTTTCACAACTTTGTCTAATATAAGTATGACCAACCAATCAGCTTCCCTATACTCACTCTGACAAAGTAGTAGAAAATATCAAACATGTGATCTCTCAAGACCTGGCTTCTCATCAATACTTAATTTATGGGTGGTGATATTTTGCATATTAATGATATAAATAAATTAATAATGATTTCTTTTTACTACTAATAAAATAAAATTTGCATATTAATGCCACCTCATGGTATGGATAATAGCATACTCTTTCCTAATGGAGGAACAGTCATCAATGCTTTAAGAATAGTCAGACTTGGAAACCACTTTAGAAAACTCACCATTAGGATTTTGGTTCTCTAAAACAAAGCTCTTAGTATCAAATGCCTTAAGCTGGGTTATCTAAAGAAGCAAAACCAGTGAAGGTTATATATGTGTATATATAAATTCATTGCAAGGAAATTGCACATGAAGTTGTAAAGACTGGCAAGTACCAAGTCTGTGGGTCAGACGTTAGGCTAAAACCTTCTTGTGACTCATGTTAGCCGCAGAGCCTGACAGCCCTAGATCGCTAGGTCAGACAGCAGGCTGCTGGCTTACAGGTTTCATAGGCTGATGAATGTCAAGATTAGCAGGCAGTACTGCATGCTGCTGGCTCAAGTCTATGAATGGTAGGCCAGATGATAATGAGTCAGATGCAGGGTACAGAGAGCAAGCAAATAAACGAGAGTTTTGTCAGGTTGTTTCTGTTAGGTGACTTTGAGTAGGTTATTTGCACAGTAGACTAAAATACTGCCCATTCCTGCATTATCCTCATAATTGTTAGTGCATGTGAGCCCATTGCTACCATCAGTGTGCCAATCCATATCATTGGGGGTCTTCCTCTTCTTCGTTGACCCTTTGCTTTACCAAGCATGATGTCCTTTTCCAGGGGCTGATCCCTCCTCATAACATGTCCAGAGTGGGAGAGACAAAGTCTTGCATCTAAGGAGCATTCTGGCCGCACTTCCTCCAACACAGATGTTTGTTCTTCTGGAAGTATATGGTACTTTTAATATTCTCCAACACCACAATCCAAATGCATCAATTCTTCTATGCCCTGTTCACTGTCTCACTTTCACATGCATTTGAGACAATTGAAAATGCCATGGCTTGAGGCAAGTGCACCTTAATTCTCAAACTGACATCTTTGCTCTTGAACAGCCATATATATTAGCTACAGGACACACCACAGGGAAATCCCCTTACATTGGCTCAGGATTATGACCTAAGTGAGGGTGTTGGATTTTACCCTAATCCGCTTATGAGGGATTGACTGATCTCATCAGATGACACCATGAGGGATTATTACATCACCACATAACTATCAAATTACATTATATAACTGACAAGTCACTGAGAATAATGAACCAGTCAAGCTGACACATATTTTGGGGGCTGCAATTTTGCCCATGACTGATATAAATGAGGTTGTTGTCGTTATGTGCCATTGAGTCAAGTCAGTTCTGACCCACAGAGACCACATATAGGGTTTCTGAGCTTACCTACAGTACTACACCAGGATTCTGACGGTGTTAGACAATTTCTGCATTCTGTTGGATCACTTTTCTTTGGAATGGGCACAGATATAGATCAATCTGGTCTATCAGTCACTTAGCTAAAAGTTCATGGCACAGATGAGTGAGTACTTCCAGAGTTGCATCTGTCCATTGAAATATACCTCAATTGGTATTGCTTCATCACAACCACATGCAAGCCACCACAGCATGATAATTTCACAGATGAGGGGTGATCTATGAAGATTGTTGTTGTTGTTAAGTGCCATCGAGTCGGTTCCGACCCACAGTGAGCCTGATCAGGGTTTCTGAGGCTGTAAATCTTTATGGAAGCAGAAAGCCTCCTCTTTCTCCCATGGAGCAACTGATAGTTTCGAGCTGCTGACCTCGTGGTCCGCAGCCTGATTCATAACCACTACGCTACCAGAGCCTAGGAATTCTGATGGAGCAGTTCTACTCTGTCCTACAGAGTCGTTAGGAGTCAGAATTGATTCAATGCACAGAACCACACACACACATGAAATGCTTGGAAAAGTTCACAGAATGTGTGGGAAAAAGAAGAGTGATAAGAATTGAAGAATCTTGAAATCAGTTAGTCCAGGGAACTAACTGAGGATGTGGACATCAGTCTCCATGACTCTGAGACCGAAAGAAATAGATGGTGCACACATACCACTACCAGCTACTCTGAAAAGGATCACATTAGAGTGGGCTTAAAATGTGAAACAAACTCAAAATTATTAAAGGAAAGAAAAAAAAAAAAAAAGAGGGTTTACTGGTCAGAAAGAAACTGGAGGAACCTGAGACTGAGACTATGACCCTTGACCATGCTTCAAGTCTAAAAACTCACCCTCATGACCCCATATTAAGACAAGCAGTAGATGGGCTTATGCGGAGCTGGGTCTGGGGAGGACAATAACACTGGCAAAGTATGTTCACCATGGAATGCTCAATCATTCAGGATCAAAAGGGCAACATTTTCCTAAGGACAAAGGTGAGAAGGGATTAGAAGGGGGTGGGATGCAGGTAGGAACCACAGGGAAGAAGTGGATAACTGTTGTTGGATGGAGAAGATTGTAATCATTGAGATGAAACAAAGTGTATGATTTGTTGAATGTGAAACTGATGATCTTGTTTGTAAACCTTCACTCCATTCACAATAAAAAAGTTTTTTTAAAAAATGCATGCAAAATGGAGGGGATTGAAACCATGGCCATGAACAATATACAATAGGATGAATGTAAAGCTAATATTCTCCTATATAAAGTATCACATAATTCACAATAAAACAGAAGAAGAAAAAAGTCTTATATCATGTCTTGTCAAAGGTGGTAATATGCTGCAAAAAAGAAATAGTTAATTTTACACAAGTAAGTGATCTCAGCAGATGTTAACATCTACCCCTATTCTCATTGTTGTTGTTAAGTGCCATTGAGTCAGTTCCAACTCATTGAGACCATGTATAAGGTTTCCAAGGCTCAGCTGGTGAGCTTGAGTTGTCAACCTTGCAGTCCAAACCAACTTTGCAGTCCAGTACATTAACCCACAATGCCAAACCAGGATTCCCCATTAGCAGCTGCTTATCATCAAAACAATATATGCTGTCTTCCAGAGTCAGGATGATGCTGGGATCATCATTAATCTTGTTTTGTTAAATGCCTTCAAGATGGTTCCTATCCATAGCAACCCTGTATAGTATTTCCAAGGAGCAGCTGGTGGATTTGAAATATCAGCCTTGTGGCTTGCATTCCAGTGCTGATCCGATAGCACCACACCAGGCATCCCTTTGTACTCTAAAATGTTCACTAATCAATTGTAGCACTAAACGGTCATATAAATTCTAAGAGCATGACAAGGGCTGAGGGCTGGGGGAATATGGGCCTAAGGAAACAATTTGTAGATGTATGTGGTTCCTAGCAGCTGTTTCCATAGTTATCCTAAACAAGTACTGTTTGCCCACCTTTCTCCTCTGTGCTGTTTCCCCTCTTATTAAGCATAATTTTGCTAAACAGCAAAGATGAACTAATAAAGGCGAACTTTCTGATGAACTTTGGATTTCTCTGAACCAGTTACTATAACAATTGTACAGTCATAGTGAGCAATCTTCAGAGTGAATAAAAAGGTAATTGTTTATTATTATTATTATTATTATGGTCCAATTAAGGGAAATGTAGAATTGTAAATTTCATAGATTTACTAAAAAAAATCTTGTGGAAAAAAAAAATTTCATGCAAAAATATCTATGAGAGCTGGCAGCCAGGAGGCAGGCTTGCAGAATGTGCCCTTTGGTGGTTTACATTATTATATATGCCTGAGTGTTGTTTTTTTAAAAGAGCTAAAATGAATAGAGAGAAATACTGTTAACTGAGGGTACATGGAGGGGATTATAATCATTGTAATGAAACAAAGTATATGATTTATTGAATATAAAACTGATGATCTGCCCTTTTACTCAACTCACAATAAAAACTTTGGGGAAAAAAAATCTACTATGTTTCATTTCCATTTTCCATTCACCTTTTGAGGAGTCCTGGTGTGGTGGTGTGGATAAATGCAAAGTCAGTTTGAACTGCAAGTCGGTAGCTCAAATTCACCAGCTACTCCTCAGAAACCCTATGGGTCGCTATGGGTCAAAATTGATTTGACAGCACTTAACGACAATACACATTTTGAAACTACTGTGTGTATACATAATTTTCTGAAGTAGTTGCCAAAATAATTTGAAATTTGAGAGATTTCACATTTAAAAACAAAAAAATACAAGTGTCCAAATTCAGGTTCAAGAATCTCAGTTACATAACTGACTAAAAAGTCTCTAAATTTGAAATCTTCATATTTAGGCCAGCTCATGTCCTTTCATCCCTACTCATCTTAAAGATGAAGAAATTGAAATCCAAGGAAGATAAATAATTTTCTAAGTTTCACTAAGAGTTGGTGGTAAAGTCAATGAAGGATGATGTGTGTGGCACATGCCAATCCTATTCTCTACAACAACTTTACATATATCATCTCTGTTACTCATGAATTATAAAAGATATCAATAACCCTGTTACACTGATGAGGAAACCAATGGAAAGAGAAGGGAAATTCTCCAAAGGAACACAGTTGGTCACTGTTGGAGATACTGTTCAAACACAGATCAGTCCAAGTCCTTTTCATGATAGGATTAGTGTAAGATCCTGGAACTAGACAAACCTGCTCAATGCTTGGGCTGTCCAATTAGTGGCTATGAGATAGCAGGGATATTGCTCCACCTACTAGAATTTCAGGTTTTTGGTCCATGGCTATGAAGAAGTACTAGAGTGCTAACCATAAGGTTGGCAGTTCAAACCCACTAGCCGCTCCTTGGAAACCCTATTCAGGGTTGCTATGAGTCAGAGTAAACTTGACACTCAACAACAGTTAGGACATAGTACTATTTACAGTGCTATATGTTTAGTGTTCACTTGTGCGAGGTGTTATGCTGTGTCTCTTACACATTACATGACAAAACAGGTTCTGCTATCTACATTTAGATGGGAAAAACTGTGATTTAGAAAGGATGGGACTTGCCTAAGTAGTAAAGAGCATCTACAATTGCGCTCTAACCCACTCTCATTTGTATCTTGACCACACCCTCCATGGGTCTTCTCATGGGGCACAACACACCCAGTAGGCGCTCGGTAATTGGTAACTTCTGTCTACTACCCTTTCTTTTACTCTTCACAATTATGCTACTGAGTTTCCTGTTGTTTAATGCTTCTCTGATTCTAGTTTTCAAGGGGAAAAAAAAAAAAGACTGCTCCTTCTTTACTCTCAATAATTTAGACAGAGGTTTAGATTCAAAGTTGTTGCACAGTTCAACAAGTACGCAATGATTGCTAAATTTTCATTGAAATTCTAATCAAAACAAAGTCTGACATTAACATATAGTAAATAATTTATTTTAAAGTTTATTCTCTTACACTTTTTAGGATTTTAAAACCTTTCTGGCACTAAGGACTAGTAATTACAAACTTTCATGATTTACTTATGTTCTTGTTGTGAGGTGCCATTGAGTCAGTTCTGAGTCATAGCAACTCCATGTACAACAGAAAAAACACTGCCCATCCTGCGTCATCCTCACCATCATTGTTAAGCTTGAGCCCGTTGCTGCTCCCACTGTGCCAATCCATATCTTTGGGAGTTCCCCTCTTATCTGCTGTCCCTCCACTTTACCAAACACAATGTCCCTCCTTCTCCAAGGACTGGTCCCTCCTGATAAAATATTCAAAGTATGAGAAACGAAGGGTCACCACACTGGTTTCTAAGGAACATCATGGTTGTACTTCTTCCAATACAGATTTGTTTGTTCTTCTGGCAGTCCATGTTACTCTTAATATTCTTCTCCAGCACCATAACTCAAATGCATCAATTCTCCTATGGTTTTCTATATTCATTGCCCAACTTTCACATGTATATGATGTTACTGAAAATACCATGGCTTGAATCAGACACACCTTAGTTTTCAAACGGACATCTTTGTTCTTGAATACTTTAAAGAGGCCTTGTGCAACAGATTTGCCTAATGCAATGTGTCATTTCATTTCTTTACTGCTACTTCCATAAGAGTTGATGGTGGATCCTAGCAAAATAAAGTCTTTGAAACGTCCATCTTTTCTGTTTATCATGATGTTACTTATTAGCCCAGTTGTGTGGATTTTTGTTTTCTTTACATTGCGGTGCAACCCAGACTGAAGCTATGATCTTTGATCTTCATCAGTAAGTATTTAAGTCCTCTTCCCTTTCAGCAAGTAAGTTTGTATCATCTGCATACCGCAGGTTGTTAATGAATCTTCCTCTAATCCTCATGCCATATTCTTCTTCATATAATCCAGCTTCTTGAATTATTTGTTCAGGATACAGATTGAATAAGTATGATGAAAGAATATAACCCTGGCAGATACCTTTCCTGATTTTAAACCATTCAGAGTCCCCTTTGCTGTTGGAACGACTGTCTCTTGGTCTATGTACAGGTTTCTCATGAGCACGATTAAAATAAATCAGAATAAATTTGAAGATGACTAAACAACAATCCAAGTGCCTATTTTATGCTAATCAGAGAATACACACCTATAGAATTCATTTTAATGCAACAGAAATGTTACAATTATTGGCTAAAAACAAAAAGTAAATTTATCTACTAGTAAGCAACTTAAAAAAGAAAAAAATCTAATAGGCCCACTTGAAAAAACACAAAATATTCTGTGTCGTTGTTGTTAGTGCCATCAAGTTATTTCAAGTAACAGAGTAGAACTTCCTGCCCAGGAGTTTCTGTAGCGCTGTAGGACTGGACTTCAAACCACAAGCTTGGCAGTTCAAACCTATCAACTACTCCTCAGAAGCTCTATACAGGGTCCCTATGAGTTGGAACCTACTCAATGGCACTTAACAACAACAACAATTTAATTTTTATAGAAGGGAGTCCTGGTGGCATGGTGATTAATTGCTAGACCACAAAACCAAAGGTCAGTGGTTCAAACCATTCAAAAGTCTAAACATGTAATCGTCTGTGTCTTTAAAGAATTCCACCCTTGCAAACATTATGGGGACAGTTCTGCTCTATCCTATAGGATCATTGTGAATCTGAATCAATTCTACAGCACTAGATTTTAATATTTACAGAAGCTGAAGGGTTCAAACCGTCAGCCTTTCTATTAGCAGACAAGTGCTCAACCAATAGCATGATTAGTGTTCCTAAATATCCCATGTCTGTCTCTAAAATAGAAATGATTACAAATTTTAGAACTTCTCTAAGATCCAAATGCATAAAATATGGTGGTGATGGTAGTTATGTGCCACCGAGTCTGTTCCGATTCATAACAACCCTGTATAGGGTTTCCAATGCTATAAATCTTTACAGGAGCAGAATGCCTGAGCAGAAACTGAAATTCCAGTAGGTAGCAGCCCATCTTGGTAATCCACTACACTACTGGACATAAGTCTGTAGAAAATT
>NW_006408554.1:7629206-7637726 GCF_000296735.1 Chrysochloris asiatica | reverse complement strand
AGTAGACAAGGATGGGCAACTTGGAAATTGGCTACCCAAAATGGGGGTGCTACAAAGGCACTGGCTTACAAGCTTTCAAGAGGGAGCCTAGATCCAGAGGGTGTGGAGGAAGGTAGAATCTCCACTGAGAACTATCCAATCTGTCTGGGTAGGGCTGAAGAAAGGAGATGCGACTAAGTCTCTTGTGGTACAACAGTGAATGATTGTTATCAGGACTGATTGTGAGGGTTGGAAATATAAAGGTAGACATTTTGTAGCAAAAGGAGGAGAGTGATTGACTTTTCAGTCTAGGAGCAGAGGTCCCTGGAACCATCAAGGGAGAAGAGCGGAGAGCGGGACCCTATCCAGCGAAGCAGTAATGCCAGAGATGGGGGCAGAGACAAAAATGTGGAGAGATGGAACGTCTGGGGACTTTAGACCCAGAGAGGGAGAGAGGCTGTGTGCTGACGACCAGGGGGCAGGCTTGCAGGGTATACCCTTTGGTTGGTTGATGAGGCATGGAGGGGACTGTAACCATGGCAATGAAACAATATATGATAGGGTGAAAGTAAAGCTAATGTTCTCCCATGTAAACTATGACATAATTCATAATAAAACATAAAAAGAAAGAAAGAAAAAAAGAAACTAAGATACTGCCAGCTGGACTACTGTACCTCTCCACCACCACCTATCTGTCAGTCTGCCATACTGTGATGGCTTGTGTACTGCTGGAAGCAATGCCACAAGTATTTCAAAGACCAGCAGAGCCATCCTGGAGGGCAGGTTACAGTAGAGCTTCCCAACTAGGACAGACTAGGAAGAAAGGCCTGGCTAGCTCCTTCTGAAATATAACCAATAAACAACCTCTGGAAGTCAAGAGAATGTTTTCCAGAATGGTGCTGGAACTTGAGTCCCTAGGCGGGAAGGCACTCAACAGTAGTCAAAGTGGTTGCATATATGGACTTGAACATTCTTCATATCTTGAAGATGGCGCTCAACAGGGCAATGCTTTGTTCTGCTGTTGACGGGGTAGCCATGAGTCAGAGCCGACTTGACGGAAACGAGCAACAGCATTGTGCATCTATCTTCACAGCTTCCCTCCTCATTTTGGGGCCGGTGTCCGTGCGTTTCCAGCTGGGCCTGGTGTTCCCACAGCAGACATAAGTATCCATCTTTCTTCCTCTTTTTTAAAACAACAAGAGGGAACACGAATGCACTTCTCTCCGACTTCACCTTGCTGTGCATCCTAAACAATGCCTTCCAGAACTCAACCCAGATAATAATAACAAAAATGATACTTGTTGCGACATCCATCAGAATCAAGTCACAGAACAAACCAGAAGTCCAGGATTCCAATTTCTGTGCCTTAGATCACTCCCACTATCTGCTCAGCTCCTAGAAAAAACTTGAAGTTTGCCTCAGAGAATGGCAGAAACCTGCTATGCAACTTTGAAATGATTTTGTATGTATGTGTAAGTAAAACAAGTTGCTACCGAAGTGTTCACTGAGAATATGTTAATATGTCTACTGTGATACAATAAAGGCAATAACTCTGAAAGAATTGTTAAAGAGCAAAGATGTCACTTTCAGGACAAAGGTGCCATGTCCACATCACACGATTTTCACTCACTCATATGCATGTGAAAGTTGAACAATGAATAAGGAAAACATTAGAAGAATCAATGCATTTGAATAATGGTGTTAGCAAAAACATTGAAAGTATCATGGACTACCAAAGCACCAAACAAATACGACTTGGAGGAAGTACAGCCAGTGTGCTCCTTGGGGACAAGGATGATGAGATTTTTGAACATGTCATTAGGAAAGACCAGTCCCTGGAGAAGGACATCATGGTTTGCAAAGTGGTGGTGGTGGTGGTGTTTATGTGCCATGGAGTCGGTTCCGACTCATAGCGACCCTGTATAGGGTTTCCGAGGCTGTAAATCTTTATGGGACCAGAAAGCTTCATCTTTCTCCCATGGAATTACTGGTAGTTTCAAACTGATGACCATGAGATGAACAGCCTAATCCATACCTACTACACTACCAGAGCTCCTTCAGCCAAGTGGAGGGTCAGTGAAAAGAGAGAGCTCCTCATTGAGATGGATTCACACAGTGGCAGCAACAAGGGGCTCAGATATAGCAACAATTTAGAGGACGGCACAGGACCGGGCATGTCTCATTCATCTGTGCATAAGGGCACTGTGATTCGGAACCAACTTGATGGCGTCCAACAGTGCCAACAGGATGACTAAGATAAAAATAATTAAAAAGGAAGGAAAATAACGAATGTTAGCGAGGATGTGGGGAAATCGGAACCCTAATAGACTGCTGGTGTGAATACAAAAATGATACAGCCATTGTGGGAAACAGTGTTATAGTTCCAACAAGAAATTACAAAGAGAATTAGAAATAGAGCTACAGATGGCCCAGCAATTCCGCTCTTAGGTATGTACTCAAAAGATCTGAAAGTAGAAACTCAGACAAACTACTATACACCACTATTCATTGCAGTACTATTCACAATAGCCAAAAGGTAGGAACAATCTAAAAGTCTATCACAGATGAATGGATAAACAAAATAAGGCACATACATACAATGGAATACTACTCAACAGTAAAAAACAAAAACAAAAACAAGGAGCATTCTGATTGTCCTTCTTCCAACACAGATCTGGTTGTTCTTTTGGCAGCCCATAGTACTTTCAATACTCTCTTCCAACACCAAAATCCAAAAGCATTAATTCTTCTGTGGTCTCCCTTATTCCCTGTCCAACTTTCGCATACATATGAGGCTACTGAAAATACCATGGCTTGGGTCAGGCGCACCTTAGTCCTCAAGCTGACTTCAACACTTTTAAAAGGTCTTATGCAGCAGATTTGCCTAATGCAATACGTTGTTTGATTTCTTGACTGCTGCTTCCGTGAGTGTTGATGGTTGATCCAAGAAAAATTAAGTCTTTGACAACTTCAATCTTTTCTCCACTGATAAGAATATTTAGTGGTCCCATGGATTTTTGAGGATTTTTGTTTTCTTTACATTGAGATGCAATCCATACCGAAGGCTATGGTCTTCGATCTTCATCAGTAAGTATTTTAAGTCCTCTTCACGTTCAGCAAGCAAGGTTGTATCATCTGCATATCACAGGTTAATGAGTCTTTCTCCAATCCTGATGCCACATTTTTCTTCATATAACCCAGCTTCTGTATTTGATCAGCATACAGGTTGAATAAGTATGGTGAAAGAACACAACCCTGTAACTCTTAGCTAATAGAAAAAGCACAAACAAAAAACAAAATAAATGAATAGTATCTTGCTACAGTTAATAGTTCAGTGCTCATCCTACAGCACATACCAGGAATCCCCTTCTGTCGCTATTAAGTGCCATCGAGTCTGTTCTTACTTATATATATATACACATTCCATAAAATATGGAGTC
Source organism: Chrysochloris asiatica (assembly GCF_000296735.1). NCBI lineage: Eukaryota > Metazoa > Chordata > Mammalia > Afrosoricida > Chrysochloridae > Chrysochloris > Chrysochloris asiatica. The sequence goes on along the minus strand of NW_006408554.1, from coordinate 7,634,307 downwards.
CTGGTGTGGCACTGTGGGCTAATATGTCAGACTGCAAAGTTGTTTGAACTGCAAGGTTGGTGGTTCAAGCTCACCAGCTGCTCCTTGGAAACCCTATACAGGGTCACTATGGGTTGGAATCGACTTGATGGCACTTAACAACAATATATATATGTATATATATATATATATATACACACACAAGGTATGATATTGTAGGATAAAGACTCAACCATAAGATCGGTTTGAGCCACAAGATCGGCAGTTTAAACTGCCGACCTTGTGGTTAGAACTGACTTTGCATTCCAGCACATTAACCCTCAGCGCCACACCAGGACTCCTAAAATATATCTGTATATGGGATTAAATTGACAACAGCATCTTGAAAGATTAGATAGGAAATTGAGGGGGCAGGGAGTTTACGTTAATGAGGGTGAAACAATTTGGAAATGGTGAGAATGATTACAAACAAAAAGGTACACATTCAAAAAGTGTTGTATTGGTGTGTGCTCCATTGTATATATTCTCAACTATTGTATATTTTTGTTGCATATTCTCAACAACAAAAACTAAAACCTCAATGGAAATTAGATCTATAATGACATGTATAGGGTAAACATGAGTCAGAACTGACTAGACCACAAATGGTTTTTAGCATTATTGATTATCACTTGGTTCTCTTAACTTCAAGCTTCTCAGACTGATGCTGCATGTTCCCAGGAGAACAAGGCCATAGCCGCTTAGCAAATCCACAGAATAAACATGGGGCATCTTCCTGGAAAATCATCTTTATGAAGCTGGGAAATAACATGACAAATAGGTATATTATGAAGGAAAAAGGAAAATCAAGATACTGTCTGACAAACAAGTACATTATGGAGAATAAACAAAAACAGACATATTTTCTATATCACAATAGGATCTTTTTATAAATATATCCTTAAAAGCCTTTTGTAGAAGAAATAAAAATCTTTTTTAAGATCTGCTTCACTACAAATGTAAATTAAACTAAATTCGTAAGTTCTTCACTACTGTTCAAAATATATAGTAAATATAATGGACACTTTTAGAAATGTGATTTTTGCTTGAAGTTACTTAGGGTTACTGGGCATCCTAGACTCCCTGGGGTATGCAGCAACTCCATTCAGCCAGGCCTCTTTTGTTGAAAAGTTTAAGTGCCTTTATTTGATACCACCTTTATCTTCATGTGGTATGTATTTGAGTTAGAGAGCCCCAAGCAAAGAATATTTCAGCCACAGTTTTAAATTCTCCTATCTGTGCTCACTCAACTCTTTTTCAAACAAAACCAAATCACTCGCACTTTAGTGAGGATAATATCATTCAGACTGTGGTTCAATACCAAAATTAACCATACTGATAAATTAGGAAGAAGGCATATATCAGTCAGAATTCCCCAGAGAAAAGTTGCCACTCTCTCAAAATGGGTAATTTGGGAGAAACTTAATAAAGGGACAATGTATGTGACAAGGAAACCATGGTGAATATGCATGAAGTACCCCAGAGAGTTCTGATTATTAATGGATGTTTATAGCTGTTTCTTCTCATTTTGAGTTGTGACCCATCAGCAAAAGAATGTTCCAAAAGCTTTACTCCATTCACATCCCTAACGTCAACTCTAATTTCAGGAGGCAGCTTCCCCAGTCGTATTTTGAGTGCCTTCTGGCCTACTGGGTTCATATTCCAGCACTATATCCAATAATGTTCCGCTGTTATTCATACAGTTTTCAGCGGAAAATCTTTCAGAAGCATCTTCTTCTTCCTAGCCTGTCTTAATCTGGAAGCTCCACCAAAACTTGTCCACCTTGGGAAACCTTGCTAACATTTAAAATGCCAGTGACATAGCTTCCAGCTTCATAGCAACACACAAACCACCTTGACAGATGAGTGGTGGTCCAAATTGATATGCTAGACATTATTTTGGTATAGGATAAGCATTGAACTGCTAACTGAGAGGTCAGCAGTTCAAACCCAACTAGGAAACCCTAGGCATCAATCAACTCAACAGCGCTTAACAACACAAGAACAATGACTTAAATGGACTGGTATAAGCAATTTTGAGTCCCGCTATTATATGGCTACTATGTTGGTAATGACAAATGGAAGAGGAATGGTGCCCCATTCATTGTCAAAAAGAGCATTTCTAGGTCTACCTTGAAATACAATGCTGTCTGTGATAGGATAATATCCATATGTCTACAAGGAAGACCAGTCAATACTACTATTATTCAAATTTATGCACTGACACTTAAGCCAATGGTGAAGAAATTGAAGAGTTTTACTAACATCTTCGGTATGAAATTGGTCAAACATACAATAAAGACACATTGATCATTACTGATTATTGAAAGGTGGAAACAAAGAGGAAGGCTAGGTATTTGAAAAATATGGCCTTGTAACAGAAACAAATCTGGACATCATGATAGAATTCTGCAAGATTAGCAATGTATACATTGCAAATACCTTTTTTCAACAACATAAGCAGTGACTATATCCTCACCAAATGGAACACAGGAGTCAAATCACCAAGAACTGTGGTAAGAAAGGATGAAGAACTTAAATATCATCAGCCACAACAAGGCTAGGAGAGATTGTGGACCAGACCATCAATTGCTCATATGTAATTTTAGGCTAAAGCTGAAGAAAATTAACATCAATTTTCTATGGTCTTCCTATTCATTGTCCAACTTTCACATGCATATGACGTGACTGAAAATACCATGCTGTGGGTATTTTGTATCAGATTTGCCTAAAGCAATATGTTGTTTGATAAAGGAAATGAGTATTGTTGTTGTTAAGTGCTGTGGAGTCGGTTCCAACCCATAGCAACCCTGAACAGGATTTCCAAGGCTATAAATCTTTACAGGAGCAGTGAGCCTCATCTTTGTCCCGCAGAGTAGCTGATAGTTTCAAACTGCTGACCTTGAGGTTCTCGGCCCAACTCGTAACCACTACGCTACCAGAGCTCCTTAAAGGAAATGAGTATAATTTGCTACAATTTGATGAACTTGACCTATACTTATGGATGTAATAGCTCAAAATATCAACCGAGGGGAAAGGATTCTTCATATCAAGTATCATGCTATCCCCTCTGTATACAGAGTAGATTTGTTGGTAAGTGCCATCAAGTCGATTCCAACCCATAGAGACCTTGTATAGGGTTTCCGAGGAACATCTGGTGAGTTTGAACTGCCAACTTGCAGTTCAAACGGCTTTGCAGTCTGGCGCATTAACCCACAGCACCACACCAGGACTCTGAATAACCAAATAGAGTTACAATAATTTAATTAATTATATGGATCATTTACTTGCTTTCAAATCAGCTCCAACTCACTGAGACCTTGTCTGTACAAGAATGAAACATTGTCTTGTCCAGCTCCACGGTCATGGTCACTGGTATGTGCAAGTCCATTGTTGGTGCCATTATGTATTATGAGTGCCTGTTGTTGTTGTTGTTAAGTGCTGTCGAGTTGGTTCCGACCCATAGCGACCCTGTACAGGGTTTCCGAGGGTGTAAATCTTTACGGGAGTAGAAAGCCTCATCTTTCTCCCGCGGAGCGGCTGGTAGTTTCGAACCGCTGACCTTAAGGTTCACAGCCCGATTCGTAACCACTATGCTACCAGAGCTCCTTTTTGCTTTTGAGTGCTCCTTTTGCTTTTTCCTTTTTTTATGAGTGCCTAGCCTTCCTTTTTGTTTCCACCTTTCACATTCCAATAGTCAGTAATGATCAATGTGTCTTTATTGTATGTTTGATCAATTTCATACCGAAGATGTTAGTAGAATGCTTGAATTTCTTCACCATTGGCTTAAGTGTCAGTGCATAAATTTGAATAATAGTAGTATTGACTCATCTTCCTTGTAGACATATGGATATTATCCTATCACAGACAGCATTGTATTTCAAGATAGATCTAGAAATGCTCTTTTTGACAATGAATAGGGTGCCATTCCTCTTCCATTTGTCATTCCCAGCATAGTAGGCCATATAATTGCGGGATTCAAAATTGCCTATACACTGTTCTTGTTGTTAAGTGCTGTTGAGTTGATTGATTCCTAGGGTTTCCAAGTCAGGTTTGAACTGCTGACCTCTCAGTTGGCAGTCCAATGCTTATCCTACACCAAATGCCTTCGGGCAACTTGGCCTTCTTCTTTCAGTAGTATCAGTTCTTGATCACATACTACCTCTTGAAAAGGTTGGACATCAATCATTTCTTTTTGGTACAGTGACTGTGTATTCCTTCTATCTTCTTTTGATGCTTTCTGCATCATTCAGTATTTTGTCCATGTTGTTGTTGTTAAGTGCTGTCAGGTCAGTCTGACTCATAGTGACAGAGAGAACAGAAGGCCACAGACAGAAGTTGTGACCTTTATTAGAGGGACAAGGTCAGCCCACCGTGGTCCTGCAGGGAGAAAACTGGTGAAATAAATGTGATTCTGAGTCCTCAGTCTCCTACCTGTTTCTGATTTCTTGCTGTTTGTCTTTATTGGAACCAAAAGGGAAGGGATCCCATCAAGGCAGCCCATACACCTCAGTTTCCAGGGCACAGGAAAGAGCTAAGAAAAGTAGACAGTTGATCTTGAGGAAGAAACAGAAGATAGCAGGGAAAGATTTAACGGGGATGTTGAGGAAGTGTAGACAGGGGACTGAGAGATTAAAAATCTTGAAAATGTTTTATTTAAATGAGTGATGACTATGGGTTCTGTTTTCAGAAATTTAGAGCTTCCATATGAAAAAGAATTGAGCCACAGAGAGTAGATAGTGTATTTCTATTTAAGATACAGAAGATTGTTATATTGTGGTTGTTGTTAAGTGCCGACAAGTCAGGTTCAGACCTAATAGAGACCGTATATAATGTTTCCAAGGAGCAGCTGGTAAACTTGAACTGCGGGTCTCCCAGTTACAAGTGGACATTGCAGTCCAGCACATTAACCAACAGCAGCACACCAGGTCTGCAAAAATGGAGCCTTTATAGTTTTATAAATACTCCAATATAGAGATAGATAGATAGATATGGATATAGGTATATAGTTAGATTTATAAATACTCCAATTATATATCTATAGATTTATACTTTATAGATTTATAATCCTTTATGGATTTAT
>NW_006408554.1:7615050-7628852 GCF_000296735.1 Chrysochloris asiatica | reverse complement strand
AAAAAAAAAAAAGAACCTAGTACCTTCTAGTTGATTCCAACTCAGGGTGACCCCATATATGTCAGAGTGCAGTGTTCTTCTACAAGGTTTTCAAGGAGCCCTGGTAGTGGATTATGAGTTGGGCTGTTAACTAAAAAGTCAGCACTTTGAATCTACCAGCAGCTCCATGGGACAAATATGAGACTTCCTGCTTCTGTAAAAAAAATTACAGTCTCAAAAATCCTATATAGGGTCACTATGAGTCATAACTGACTTGGTGGCACACAAGCATCACCATCATGGGGTTTTCAATGGCCGAGTTTCTGGAAGTAGTTTACCAGGCCTTTCTTCTGAGGTGCCTCTGAATGTACTTGAACCACCTATCTTTCAGTTAGCATAAAGCACATTAACCATTTGCACCACCCAGAGACTCCTGTTATTGTACCTACCTGTAATTGTCGAGTTGATTTCAACTCATGGCAACCCCATGTGTGACAAAGTAGAATTGCTACATAGGGTTTTCTTGACTGTAATCTCTAGAAAAGTAGATCAGATTTTCTTTCATAGAGCCACTGGCCAACTGTCAACCATAAGTTGTCAATTGGTTAGCTGAGTGCAAACTGCTTGTTCCACCCAGGGAGATAAAGAAAATGAAACACGCTGCATTATTAGGCAGAACACTGAGTTCCTTGTAGTGACAGATAGTTGCATTTGCCCAGCATTCTTCCTCACCCTTCTTCCTCATCCATTTCCAAAAACAGACCTTGCCCAGTGGCCTAAGAAGCAGTCCCATGTCAGCTGTGATAAATAATCACATTCTTCTAGTTACTGTGACTGTTCCAAATAGGATTGGGACAAAAGTAAGGCAACCAGAATTCTCCCCCTGGTGTTTTATAAAGTGAAGCTGGAGGGAAACCCTTTTGGATCACTAAGCTGGAATGTTGAAAATCTGACCCTGCCTGAAGCCATGTTCCATGCCACCTGGAAATTTCCCATATGCCATGGTAGGGAATGTAGCCATGTACACTGAAGAGTGAGGGAAGGAGACAAAGACAGTTCTGATGAGAACATCTTCCCTGTAACGTGCAGCAATCAATAAATGTCCTCTTTTACTAGATTGACTTGAATTTAGTTTCTGTCACTTGCAACCAAAAGAATCCTGGCCAATACATTTCCCATCATTAGGATGTGGTAGAAAATGTTCTTGCATAAAGTTGGATAGAATGACTTTTAAAATCATAGAGTTCAAAGATGTGATCAAGCCAGCTAAGGATAATTAGCTTACATGGACAAAAATACTACCCTCATAGCCCCTCAAAGGAATCTATGCTTAACCCTGGCAATCAGCCAAGCAACATTATTAAAGATTTGAAGTTTATATTCATTAAGGGTGAACATTAAATATGCAAAGAAAAATAATAGAAAAGCATTGTCTGGGTTCTTGTGAGCTACATAAAGAAAAAATAATAAATATTCATAAAGCAGCATATATAAACCAGCTTTTTGTAGAGTAACATCACTCCAGTCCACTAGTAGGATACAGCCTATAGGAGATCCATTTCCAAGCACTGTGTTTCATTAATCTAGAAGAAAAATGAACCTTTCTAAAGTCAGACAAAATCTTTGCTTAAATGTCCCTGAGAGCTGCTGAGTTTCCCAAATATGAAATGGAGCTGTAAAAATGGGGGTGGGGAAGAGGATTAAACAAAAACAAACATTTATTTTTTTCGGATGACTAGCTTGTTCCTAAGCTATTAACACATGAATTTCCACACTTATCAGGTCTCCAGTGCTCATAAGAAATTTGTACTGTTGTTGTTGTGAAGTGCCATCGAGTCAGTTCTGACTCATAGCGACCCTCTATAGAGTTTCCAAGGAGCAGCTGGTAAGCTTGAACCACTGACCTTACAGTTCAAACTGACCTTGCAGTCCAGTGCATTAACCCGCTGCACCACACCAGGACTCCGGAATTTGTACTAGTCAGTCACAAAACCCATTGTAGCGAGATTAAGTAGTAGGGAGCGGTGCTGCAGGATAATGCACTGGACCACAAGGCCAGTTTGAACCACAAGGTCAGCAGTTCAAACCCAACAATCGCTCCTCGGAAACCCTATATAGGGCACTATGGATGAGAACCAACATGACAGCACTTAACAACAATAACAATTCAGTAATTTAAGGAGTCACTGGGTAGCTCAAACAGTTAAGCACTCAACAAGCTGAAATGTTGGTGGCTTGAACCCACTCAGAGATGTCTCAGAAGACAGGCCTGGCAAACTGCTTCTGAAAAGTGACAGCTGTAAAAACTCCAGGGAGCAGTTCTACTCTGCGCACCTGAGGTCACCATGAGTCAGAACTGACTCAACAGCAAATAACAGCATTAGGTAACTAGGAGTCCCTGGGTGGTGCAAACAACAAACACATTTGGCTGCTAACCAAAAGGTAAACAGTTCAAGTCCACCCAGAGGTACTTTGGAAGAAATGCCTGGTGATCTACTTCTCAAATAACCAGCCATTACAATCCTACAGTACACAGTTCTACTCTAACACACAGGAAGGCACCTTGGTTCAAGGTCAACATGCCAACTGGTGTTATTTGTAGGAGAGCGGCTAGGGTTTAGATAATTTATGGAATCTTCAGAAGCTCTTGTGGTGCAGTGATTAAGCACTCGACAGCTAACAAAAATTTTAGTGGTTCGAACCCAGCAACCTCTCCTCAGGAAAATGATGTGGCAGTCTGCTTCTGTAAAGAGCACAGTCTTAGAAACGCGATGGGTAGTTCTCAATCCTATAGGGTGGTTGTGAGTCAAAAGCAACTCAATGGCAATGGGTTGATATGTTTTGTTTTCTTATGGAATCTCCGGACAAACAGAAAAGGAAATTTGGGTATTACACCGCCAGGAACAAAATTTGAAAGCCCTATGAGATGTCCTGACCAGAAACCCAATGTTGCTGTCTCAAGATACTTAGCACCTTTGCTGTTATGGATCAGAATCTTGACCTCTTGCCAGATCTGCCCTTAGAAGAACCAAATACCACTGTCCCTCTGCCTTGAAAAGTGAACTTTATTTCCCTGATTAACCACTGCCTCTCACTGTTCATTCCTTTCATGCCTCTTGCCCATGTCTCTATTTAGTTAAACCAATTCCATCTGGGTATTCAACTGCAAAAGCACACTGAAAATGGGTTGTTGTTAGGTGTTGTCGAGTAGGTTTCTACGCATAGCAACCCTGTATCCAACAGTCGGAAAACACTGCCCAATTCTATGCCATCCTTGCAGTCCTTGCCATGTGTGAGCACACTGTTGCAACCACTGTGACAATCCACCTCATTGAAGGGCTTCATCTTTTTCACTTGCCCTTTACCAAGCGTGATGTCCCCCAGGGACTAGTCTCTCCTGATAACATATTGAAAGTTAATGAGACAAACTCTTGTCATCCTTGCTCTTAAGGGACATTTATTCTGGCTGTGCTTCTTCCAAGACAGAATTATTTGTTCTTCTGGTAATCCATAGTTCATTCAATATTCTTTGCAAACACTATAATTCAAAGACATAAATTCTTCTTCTTTCATGTGCTTTCAAATGCATATGAGACAATTTGAAATGTTATCACTTAGGACAGTCACACCTTAAACCTCAAGGAGACGTTTTTTGCTTTTGAACACTTTAAAAAGAGCTTTTGCAGCAGATTTGCTCAATGCAATATGTTGTCTGACTCCGGCTTCCATGGTTGTTCATTGTGGATCCAAGTAAAATGAAACCCTGAAAATTTAGTTTCTTCTATGTAGGAAAATATGCAAGAAGGGTAGTCCAATCCATAGTAACTCCCATAAAACTGCCTTCAGAGTCAGTTTCTCTACCATAGGAGAAAATTCTATTTCAGTATTTTATAGTTACACTTTGCTTTGAAAAAAGATAGCATGGATTTCTTCAGCAATTTTATAAGCATTATTGGTTCTGAAAATATTTTTAGTCTCCAAGGAATAAAATCCAAACCCAAGTACTGAGATTTTTAGTATTTAAAAGATAGTGGAAATAAAAATGTTTATACATCAGACAGAGGATAGTGTCACGAAAGTAAAAATCAATTTACAGCATGAGAGAAAAGATTTGAAAATCATGTATCTGATAAGCATTTGATATCCAGAATATATAAAGAACTTTTGCACTTCAACAACAAAAAGACAAGCAACTTAATTAGGAAATGGACAAAAAGAACTGAAATTGACATTTCTCCAAAGGTGACATACAAAACTTGTATATGAAAAGATGTTTAATATCATTAAACATTACAGAAATGCAAATCAAAATCAGTGAGATATAATTTCACACCCACTAAAATGCTGCAATTAGAAAATACAACAGGAAACCATAAATGTTGGTAAAATATGGAAAAATTGGAACCATTGTACATTGCTGGTGGGATTATAAAATGGCATAATTGCTGTGGAAAAGTCTAGTGATTGCTCAAAATGTTTAATATAGAGTGACCATATGACCCAGCAATTCCATTCCCAAGAATTGAAAACCGATATTCAAACAAATTCTTGTCCACTAATGTTCCTAGCAACACTATTCGTACTAGTCAAAAGGCAGAAAGACAACATTTCCATGACAGATGAGCAGATAAACAATTTGTGGAATGCAAATATAAATATGGTGGTGGTGATGGTGGTATGCCATTGAATTGATTCCTATTCATAGTGACTCAGTCTAGGATTTCTGAGGCTATCAATCTTTAAAGGAGCAGAAAGCCTCACCTTTCTCCTGCAGAGCACCTGGTGGACTCCAATAAAAAGTTATAAAGAAAAAATTCATGGAAAAATTCCACTGTCTTTTCATTCCATTTTTCCACAAACTTTTCAAGGCCTCTTCATCCTACTTCTCACTTTTCAACTATCTAATAATTCAACATTTCACACTTATGACAATAGTAAAAACTCTACTCTTCTACTATGTTGCACATTAACCACATACGACTGGTAGTACCATATGCCCAGAAATGAGATGAAAGTAATGCTGGCTGTGATGGTTAAGATTATGTGCCAATTTAGCCCGACCAGGACTCTCAGTGGTTTGACGGTTATGCAATATTGACATCTAGCAGTTAAATAATGATGCAGTCAGCTTCCATTTTTTGATCTGATACAGTCCTTCTTCATTTTCACATAATGCTAAATTTCTCATAACTCTCTCATATTTGGAGTCCTGGTGTGGCAAAGAAGGATAACGTACTGGAATGAAAGGTCAGTTTGAAATGCAGAGTTGGTGGTTCAAGCCCACCTGTTGCTCTTCAGATACCCTTTACAGGGTTGATATGGGTTGGAACCAACTCAACAGCACTTAACCACCACCACCACCTCGTATTTGGATGTAACCATGCTGTTAAGTGAGAACTGGGTTTACAAATATACACAAGGGTTTTCAAATGTTTATGCAAAAATGCCATTATCTTTTCATTCTATTCTTCCACTAACTTTTTGGTTTTTACTTTTTATTTGAATTGGGTGAAGGTTTACAGGGCACATCAGTTTTCTGTTTACCAGTTCATTCACATTTTATTTCATGTCATTGATTGTAATCCTTACAATGTAACATCACATATCCCATTCCTGCCTGTGTTTATTTAGCATTACTATTCCTCCATCTTTCCTATCCTTTCTAAACTTTGTCTTTGAGTAAAGGCTGCTGACCTTTGGATCTCAAATGGTTGCTATTCTATATTGTGTGCTCCTCCCTAATACCATTGTTCCCTTTATAGACATGTCTACTGTTTGGCTGAAAGCTGAGCCATGGTGATGAATCCATTACACACCTGAAGGATGACTAATAGCCAGAGTCACAGGGATTCCCCTGGTGGAACCCGATATTTTTATGATTTTGAGGTTTGTATGCTTTTGTTTTTCAACTTTTCATTGTGACTTGAATGAAGGTTTACAGACAAGACCATCAGTTTTACATTCAACAAATCATACACTTGGTTTTGTCTCAATGATTCCAATTCCCTCCATGCAACAACAGTTATCCTGCTTCCTCCCTGTGGTTCCTGTTTCCATTCCACATACTTTCCCATCCCTTCTCAACTTTATCCTTAGGTAAATGTTGCCCTTTTGATCTTAAATGATTGACCATTCCATGGTGAGCAAGCTCTATTAATTTTGTTGTTCCCCCTATATACCTATCTACAGCTTAACTGAAAACTGGGCCATGAGGGTGAGCTCCTTTTTGCACCTGAAGGGTGGTCGAGGGCCATAGTCTCGGTTCCTCCAGTGTCTTTCTGACCAATGAGCCCAGTCTTTTAAAAAAACAAAAACAAAAATCTCTGAGCTTTGCTCTACATTTTCTCCCACTGTATCCGGTGCCTTCTAATGTGATCCCTTTCAGAGCAGTTGGTAGTGGTAGTTGGGCACTATCTAGTTTTCCTGGTCTCAGAGTCATGGAGACTGATGTTCACATGTTCCATTAGTTCATTGAACTAACTGATTCTAAGTGTCTTTAATTCTCTTCACTCTTCTTTCTTCCACATATCGAGAGAACAATAGCTGCACCTTAGATGGTTGCTCATGAACTTTTAAGATCTCAGAACATTATCTTTGTGGATTATGTTATGCCAATTGACTATGGTGTCTCCTGAAACTGGTTTTGAGCCCCCAGACCCAGCAACTCACTGCTTTAAAATGTTTAAAAACATCTAAGAAGTTTTCATCATTTTGTCCACTGTTTTCTCTACCACAGTCATAGTTGTGTTCACAGGAAAGGCGAATACCCATGTAAAAATATCCTCTTTCAAAGTCTTATATATTTCTGGGTGTGCTCCCACTCTTCCTCCCATACCCATTCTACTGGTGTCTCTGTTCATATATCTACTTGCAGAATGCTGTGATTCCAAGGCTGTGCATATAACTCTTTTTACCTCTGTCTGCTTTAGCCCTTGCATAACTTCTTGTGTCTTCACCTGTCTTCATTATTCTTCTGCCAGCCTCCCTCTTCTTGTATATTGCCTTTTCCATCACCCAAGTTAACATGTGTCTACCCTCTGGTAGCATAGTGGTTATGAATTGGTTTGTGAACCTTAAGGTCAGCAGTTCAAAACTACCAGCTGTTCTGCAGGAGAAAGATGAGGCTTTCTTCTCCTGTAAAGATTTATAGCCTCGGAAACCCTGTACAGGGTTGCTATGGGTCAGAATCAACTTGACAGCACTTAACAACAACAACAACAACAACAACCCGCTAGCTAGTGAATTACTCTCTTTTTACTCCCAACCCTGGCAAACAACAAAGAATGTTTCTTTTAGTATGAAAACCTTTGCTTCAGTTTTTACAAAAGAGATATCATGAAATATTTGTCCATTCTTGATTCAGTAATTTCACTCAGCATAATGTCCTCCTTTATTGAGTACACAAAAGCTTTCAATTGTGTGGATCATGACAAGCTATGGACAACATTGCAAAACATGAGTATTCAGGAACACTTAATTATGCTCATGAGGAATCTGTACCTGGACCAAGGGGCAGTTGTTCAAACAGAACATGGGAACAATGAATGGTTTAAAATTGAAAAAAGTTGTGTGACAGCATTGTATTCTTTCACCATACTTATTCAACCTGTATGCTGAGCAAATCATCTGAGAAGCTGGGTTATATGAAGAAAAGCATGGCTTCAGGATTGGAGGAAGACTCATTATCAACCTGTGATGTGCAGATAATATAACCTTGCTTGCTGAAAGTGAGGAAGACTTAAAATATTTACTGATGAAGATCAAAGAGCACAGCCTTTGGTATGGATTGCATCTCAATGTAAAGAAAACAAAAACCCTCATCACTGGACCAATAAACAACATTCTTATCAATGAAGAAAGGATTGAAGTTGTCAAGGATTTCATTCTTCTTGGATCAACTATCAACATTCATGGAAGTAGCAGTCAAGAAATCAAACGACGTATTGCATTGGCAAATCTGCTGCACAAGACCTTTTAAAAGTAATGAAGAGCAAAGATGTCAGCTCGAGGACTAAGGTGAGCCTGACCCAAGCCATGGTATTTTCAATAACCTCGTATGCATGTGAAAGCTGGACAGTGAATAAGGAAGACTGTAGAAGAATTGATGCTTTTGAGTTATGGTGTTGGAGAATACTGAAAGTACCAAGGGCTGACAAAAGAACCAACAGATCTGTGTTGGAAGAAGTGCAGCCCGAGTGCTCCTTGGAGGCCAAGATGGCCAAACTTCATCTCTCATACTTCAGACATATTTTCAGGAGGGACCAGTCTCTGGAGAAGGATATCATGTTTGGTAAGGTGGAGGGTTAGAGAAAAAGAGGAAGACTCCCAGCGAGATGGAATGACAAAGTGGCAGCATCAATAGACTCAAGCATGACAACAATAGCGAGGTTGGCCCAGGATCATGCAGTGTTTTGTTCTGCTGTGCATAAGGTCACTATGAGTTGGTACCAATTCGATGACACCTAACAACAACAACAACATATATATACACATATACATACATATCCCTGGTGGCACAGTGGTTAAGGGCTCAGCTGAAGGGTGTGACTTAAACCACCAGCTGCTCCACAAGACAAAGATGTGGTAGTCTGCTTCCTTAAAGATTACAACCTTAGAAACTCTGCTGGCAGTTCTCCTCTGGGTCACTATGAGTCAGAATTGACTCCACAGCAAAGGGTTTGGAGTTTTGTTTTGTTTTAGTATTTGTTTTTAATGTACACACACACATTAGGATACTATTTTGGCTGTAAAAGGTAATGAAGTATTCATGCTATAGAAATGAATGAATAGGGTCACCACCACCACCGCAGCCGCCCCAGAGGAGCTGCGGGAGGACATTGCCCACGAGGCTGTGGTCAGACAATGCAAAAGCCATGGGATTCGGCCTCCCTCTGATTCCTGGGAAGCGTGAGAGTGGGGTGGAGGGGGTGGGGGGGTGCGGGAGGAGCAGCAGCAGCACCTGCAGAGGGTCTGGCATGTCTCTCTCCTCCACCTCAGCCTGAACTGGGGGGTAGCCAGGAGGCCAGAGGGACTTGAGGAGGTCCACTGCCTGAGAATGGGAATTCTCTTCACCAGGATATGGAGACTGTTCAATCACCAGGAGCACAAAGTTATCATTGTTGGGCTGGATAATGCAGGGAAAACGACAATTCTTTAACAATTTTCTATGAATGAAGTTGTACATGCATCCCCTACAATAGGAAGTAATGTAGAAGAGATAGTCGTTAATAATACCCATTTCCTAATGTGGGATATTGGTGGCCAAGAATCTCTTTTTCTTCCTGGAACAGTTATTATACCTACACTGAGTTTGCAACAGTTGTTGTGGCTAGTACCAACAGAGAAAGGATTTCTGTAATGAGAGAAGAACTCTATAAAATGTTTACACATCTGCTGATTTTTGCTAATAAACAAGATGGTAGAGAATGCATGACTGTAGCAGAAATCTCCCAGTTTTTGAAACTCACTTCCATTAAAGATCATAAATGGATATCCAGGCATGCTCTGCTCCTAATGGCGAAGGATTGTGCCAAGGATTTGAATGGATGATGTCATGATTTAATATTAAATACTCTCTACTGACCTCTTCTCATAGACTATACTTGTGTAAAGGTAAATGAAGTGCTGGACTTTACCTGAAAGCTGCAAAGATGAATGGTTCACGTATATTTATAATAAACTAATCTAAACTTTTTTTGTAAGAAGAAAAATTAATACCACATTAGTACTGGTATGGTGCTGTGGGTTAATGCGCCAGACTGCAAAGCCATTTGAACTGCAAGGTCTGTGGTTCAAGCTCACCAGTTGCTCCTCGAAAACCCTATACAGGGTAGCTATGGGTCAGAACTGACTCGACAGCACTTAACAACAATAACTTTTAAAAACAAAAGTGAAATCTCTTCTGCCAATTTGCTTTTTCATTAGTTCCTTCCAAAGTAAGGTCTTAAAGCTGTAATTGACTTTTCCTCATAATGAATCCTCTTAGGACATTGGGTCCCGGTGGTAAGTAAAAAGAGAGAGGAAGCCGTTTTCATCTTTGAGGACTGTATTAACAGTATAATCTTCCATGTTTAATGCTGTTCTCTTCTTGTTCCATTTAGCCAAAGTACAAATCAGCACAGATAGTCAGTTTCCAATATTTTTAAATGTTAAGTTACTATTGAAAAGTATTTTATATAAGGTTGTGTATGTGTTGTGTATATACCTCACATTCAAATTAATAATCAAATCAAAATGAATAACACAAAAATTAATGTCCTTAATTATAACCATAATGACATGGAAAAAAAAATAATGAACGGAATGGATAAGAAAACAGGATCTTTCAAATATGCTGTCTACAAGAAGCATTAAAAAGATGGAGACAGCCTAAATGCCCATCAACACAGAATGGTTAAACAAACTTTGGCAAGTACACACAGTGGAATACTACACGATGTTGAAGAATAATGATGAGTCACAACATGAAATAAACCTGGAGGACATTATGCTGAGTGAAATTAGTGAATCACAAAAGATAAAATATTGCATGAAACCAGTACTGAATGAAATTAAGAAAAGATGTTATTGATAAAAGAAACAGTCTAGGGCATGGTAAAGCACAAGAAAAGGGAGAGTGGCAGATGAACAATGAAGATAGGGGAAGACTTAAAGAGGTATGCATGGGCTAAATGAAATAGAGCTAAATAGTGATTCATGTTCCACAACCTTGGAAAACAGTGTTCTGTGAGTAAATACATGGATCTAGACATACGCTGAATGGGTAAAGGAGAGGAAAAAATGTATATGTGTTTGACTGTCTTGTGGATATTCGTTTCCAATGCCTAGTGTTGTAAAATACACATTTACGTATGATAGAAAATAATATTGGTAATTATTATTACAGAAAGCTTTTAGCCCATCTTTAGCCTAAAACTGATTTGATTTGCTAAAAGGGGAGTTAGAACATGACTGGTTTTTGTTGTTAAGTGCCATCGAGTTGATTCCAACCCATAGTGACCCTGTATAGGGTTTCCAAGGAGCAGCTGGTGAGCTTGAACCACCAACCTTGCAGTTCAAATAACTTTGCAGTCTGATGCATTAGCCCACAGCACCACACCAGGACTCCAGAATATGGCTAGGGAGATAGACTTCTTGTTAAGCCTTTTGTGAAGTATGGAGCCTTAGGTGGAATCCTGAGCCACACCCAGAATCTTCTGAGTTGGAACATTCCCACTTGAAAATTTATTCAGACCAATCCAGAACTGTTCAGAGAGCAGAGGATTCTTATTGAAAGAAAGCTCGGCAGAAAAAAAGCAGACTGTTTGAATGCCAAGCAAGCTGTTTGCTTTGTAGGTATCAAGGCAAAAAAAATCAGTCCACCAGGAAAAAAACCCTTTCTAGGACTGAAACTTAAAGAGAACTTGCGAGCAGTCTACTATACTCACTGGTGACCACTAAATCTTCTTGTGAGTGACTCGGTAAGTAAGGGAAATGCAGCAATGAAGACATGGGCTGAATTTGGCCATGTTACATTGACACCTATTGACCTTGAGATGAAAGAAAAAAAAGGAAGGGCTGGCTAGACTGAATTTTAGGGAGATGTGTGAACTCCTGAACCCATGGACACTGAATTCGCCCCTGGGAACTAGGGGTGACAGTGAAGTGGCCAGCTGGTCTGAAGTGCAAGGAGGTGTGTATGAACTCTCAAACTTGCCGCTCATATCCATTTGACCTAGCTTGAATGGCTAGATGACCAGAATTTGACCAGATGAAGATAAAGATGTTTGATACTGTGAACAAGAGTAAATTGTTATAATTTGATGAACTGGACATTTGCTTATGGATGCAGTTGCTCAAAATTCCAACCAGAATGGAAGAATTCTTCATATCAAGGAACATGCTTGTTTCTTCAGTATAATGGGTTGATAGGAATAGACAATTTAAGCTTTGGCTATCAAAAAGAGACGGGAGGGGGGTCTATAAAAGCATAAAGTGGCTGACTTGCAAACTTTCACAAAGTGTGCTTGGTTTCAGAATGAGGGGTAATGTAGAATCCCCAATGAATAGTTTTCCCCTTTTCCAGATGGATCTGGTGAAAGGGGATGGGGAATGATGACGATAGGATTTTATGATTCAATTGTGAATAACTGTTAGCAGGATTAATTGTGATTGTCACAACTGTAATTGTAGAAGATGTGTAGCTAAAAGGGGGGAGTAGTTAATTTTTCATTTCAGGAACAGGCCATCAAAGGACCATCAAGAAGGAAAAGCATGAGTGGAGTATGAGATCTCTACCTAGAAAAGTGACACCAGCAGAGATGGTAGCATGGAGATACAGAGCAGTTGTAGGATCTAGGCCCATGGACTGTGTGTTTGCGAGCAGGAGGCTGTCTGGCCGAATGTGCCCTTTGGACATTTAATGGATATTTGTTTTGTTTTGTTCTGTATGTGTGCAGCAAATATTTTTGCTTCATTCATTTGTGAAATATAAGATGTAAATGGGGAGCCACAGGGAGGAAGTAGGATAACAGTTGTTGCAGGGAAGGTACTGTAATCATTGAGATAAAACAAATGTATAATTTGTTGAATGTAAAGCTGATTATCTTATCTGTAAACCTTCACTCAGTTCACAATAAAAAGCTTTTTAAAAAAAGAAGAAAGAAAGAAACAATCTGTGATGATTATGGGGTTATAAGGATAGAGACTATTATTCATGGGCTAAAGGGTAGACACATGGTAACATGGTAATATATAACAAGAGGGTGGTTGGCAGAAGCAAGATGAAGGTAGCAGAAGGCATAAGGAATAAGGCAATCTTAAAGTGTATAGAGGTAAATACTGTTAACTGATGGTACATGGAGGGAACTGCAATCATTGTAATGAAGCAAAGTACATGACTTGTTAAATAAAAAACTGATGATCTGCTCTGTAGACCTTCGTTCAAGTCACAATAAAAAGTTTTTAAAAAATTGATTGATTTTCAAAACATTATGCTAAGTGAAAGAAATGAACACATAGTATATTATTCCAATTATATGAAATATCCAGACTAGGTAAATCCATAGAAGCCAAAAGCAGTGTAATAGTTGCTAGGGGGTTGGAGGAGAGGCATGATTAATTTTATGTTATGTGAATTTCATCTCAATTTTCAGAATTTTTGCCATAAAATCTGTATCCTTTTCTAAAGATTATGATACTGTCTGGGTTGTGGTGGCAGTATTGGAAGAAATGTCTAGCATCCCAAAGATCCTACTTTGAAAGGAACAGCACTTACCAGGTCTCAGCCATTCTGAAAGGTTTGTTTTTTAGTCAATCCCATTACTGGGTAGACATATCTCATTGAAATTGTTCTCCAGCTTCCTCTAAGGAAGACTGCCAAAATAACTGATGGTGAGCAAAGTTCATCACCAATTTGACTCCCTGCCAGAATTCTCAGAGCCATCACCTTTTAAGAGGCCTTCTGCTAATGGATCTTGCTAACGACAGAACTGCAATGACTCAGTACTCAAATAGAAGGCTCCTCATAAGACAAACCTGATTCAAAATATCATATTATCTTAAAAATTTTTCATTTTTCTGTTTGTTGAAGTGATCTTCTTTTTTTAGATTCTAATGATGTAAACTCAATTTTTAGTTTGTACATTCCACAGCATATTCAGAGTGTGGTGGTTTTGTGGGATAAGCACTGGACTACGAACCACAATGTCAGCAGTTCAACTCCACCAGCAGCTTTGTAGGTGAAAGATGAAGCTTTCTGTTCCTGCAAAGATTTACAGCCTTGGAAGCCCTATACAGGCTCGCTATGAGTTGGAATGCACTAGACAGCACTTAGCAACAACAAC
>NW_006408554.1:7599656-7607505 GCF_000296735.1 Chrysochloris asiatica | reverse complement strand
TAAAAGACTAAGAAAAATAACCCATACTAAAGGGAGAGGGGGAATTTTTTGCTGGTTATTGGGGTTTATGGGGTGGTGTTCACACCTTCAGAGAGGGAGGGGAAGGTGGATCACAGGGTAGGGAACAGACACAGGATAGTTTGGGTACTGGGGGTGGGCAATACACAAGAAGGGGAGGCGAATGGAAGAACAAGGCAGATGGGAAAACAATTAGGCAGGTTTGCATGGGCTAAGTAGGACAGAGGGAAATAATGATGTATTCACAACCTTGGAACAACAGGGCTCTGGGATACAGGGATTGAGACATGGTTGGAATGAGCAAAAGGGGGGAAATAATGTTAAGATGCTCGGCTCTCTTTTCAATCTTGGTTTCCTTTCCATACTATTGTGGGAGAGAAAGGAATAGCCAGAAATATCACCATAGAAAGCTTGCAAGTCCATTTTCTGCCTATAACTGATTGGAATACCTAAAATGGGGCTACAATGGGCCCAGTGAAGGAGGCTTCCTGCAGAGCCTCTACATTACATAAGACCATAGGTGGAACCCTGAACAGTATCCAGAGTCTTCTGAGGTGGGAAATTTCCACTTAAAAGGACAATCACACCTGCCTGGAGTGGCTAGAAGAACAGAAGATACTTCTTGAAAGAAAGACCTACAGGAAAAATATAAAACAATAACAGCAGTCTGACTGATTACTACAAGATCAAGCAAGTAGCTCACGTAGGAGACATCAAGGTAAGTGGTTGGGTCCATGGCAAACCCCCTTCCAAGACTAAGACTCAATGGGAATACATGAGCAGACAAATGCTCTGACTGCTGATCACATTGGTCACAGATAATGGGAAGTGAGGGGAAAACAGCAATGAAGCTGCAAGCTAAGTCCAACCACGTTCAATAGACTCCTGTGAACCCAGGTGGAGACCTGGTTGGCCATCAGTTTGGCAAGACCTGGGGACTCCTGGGCCCAGAGTCAGTGACATAGCCAAAGCGGACTAGAGTGGAGAGTGAAGCTTCCAGCTGATAAGAAGAGAGGGAATATGAACAAGAACACTCACACTTGCAGATAATACCCACTTGACCAGGCTTCAATGACTGGATGATCAGAGCTCAACTAGAAGAAGAAAGAAGATTTTTTTTTTTTAAAAAAAGAGTAATTTAATACAACTTGATAAACTTGACCTACACCTATAGATGCAGTAGCTCAAAAGGGGGAACATATCTTTACAGTGAGGCTCATTTCTAACCCCTCGATACACAGGGTACACAGGGATGAGCAAATCCGACATTGTCTACCCTAAGTGGAGGGTTGGGGGGCAGGGGCTACAAAGGCAAGAAGTGACTGGCTTACAAGCTCTAAAGAGGGAGCCTAGATCCAGAGGGCACAGAGGAAGGTTAATTCTCCACTCAGTAGTATCCAATCTGTCTGGGCAGGACTGATGAAAGGAGATGGGGATAGCACTCATGTGGTACAATAGTGAATAATTGCTATCAGGACTGACTGAGGATTAGAAATGTAAAGGTAGATGTTTTGTAGTAAAAGGAGGGGAGTGGTTGACTTTGCAGTCCAGGAACCGAGGTCCTTGGGACCATTAAGGGAGAAGAGCGGAGTGTGGGACCCTACCCAGAGAAACAGTGATGCCAGAGATGGAGGCAGAGACGATGGCGTGGAGAGATGGAGCAGCTGGGAAATCTAGACCCAGAGAGAGAGAGGGGCTGTTGCTGACAACTGGGGGACAGGCTTGTAGTGTACACCCTTTGGTTGATTGATGATGCATGGAGGGGATTGTAACCATGGCAATGTAATGATATATGATAAGATGAGTGTAAAGCTAATGTTCTCCCATGTAAACTATCACATAATTCATAATAAAACAGTTAAAAAAAAAAAAAAGATACACCCCACACTAATCCTGCTTCATTAACATATAGAGGTTAGGGTTTGCAAGACATAATATGGAGGATAATTACACTGAGTTACAAAATGGAGGGCAACCACACAGCACTAGGAAACATGGCCTAGCCAAGTTGACATATATTTTGGAGAGACACAATCTTTCTCATGACCACATAGTTTCATAAAATTTGCAAATATTTTGACTCTTATCCATTAATACCCTTGTTTCTTTCCAATCCTACTTCCTCTCCTGTCTGGTGGTATTGAAATGCCCACATTTGGCATCCAATCAAGGGAAAGTAGTATTGAAAAATCATTTTACTTGTATATATTTTTGTGGTTCACAATTGTTTCCGTGCAAAACTAGACTGTGGCTAGCTATTCCAGAGTAAGTAAAGTATCTAAAAATACCCATAAAGCCCACTGTATCACTCACTGAATAAAATAGCAAGACTCAAAGATTGCTATGCCAGAGGTTACACAGTGACCTGACACCCATTAGCCTACAGGGAATGAGTAATAAGTAAGGCTGCAGTCTTTCAATACTAATTCCTTTTTGAATCAAGCAATTTGTAAGAAAAGTACTCTTCTTTTTAGTTATATTGGATACACTTAATGTTTGAAGTTGAAGTATAGTGAGCAAAACATCCTTCCAAATCTTACAGCTTACATATAATCAATGTTAAAGTTTGATAATAATTCTAAAAATATACATACCATCAGTAATGAATTTGTGAAGTCAAAACAAACTTTTCTAGGCTATCAATAATAAAAATAGATTGATCAACCACAAAAGAAAAGACTGAATTTTTCTATTCTCTGTAGAGAAAATATTACAAAACTGTAAGGTGAAGAAGCAATCAAAGAATATGTAGTAAAGTAGACAAGAACAGTACCAAAGACATGTCATGTAGTTAACTAATAAAAATACCTTATTTTTGTGGACTGCTTTATGTCTCTGGTATTTGCTCTTTTTCTTACAATTTGTATTTTGTTGGACTTTCTTCGCATTCTAAACAAAAATTATCTTTTATACCCAATTTTGTGTTTGAAGCTCTTTATTCTTTAAAACAAAAAAAGATGTAGTTGTTAAGTGCCTTTGATTCGGTTCCAACTCAGAGACACTATGTAGGGTTTCTGAGGAGCAGCAATGGGTTTGAACTGCTGATCTTGCAGTTAGCAGCCCTGTGTGTATCCTACAGTGCCACACCAGGGCTCCAAAGCTATTGACCACGGTTCCTTTGACAAGCTTTCATCATTCCATACAATAAAATTTTTCAGGTTGTTTCAGCTCCTAGTTTTTATTCTATTTCAGTTGTCTCAGTTCTGGCTGTGTAGCAGGATCAATTGGGAAGAATTTAACACATACCAATTCCTGGATCCCAGCCCAGATTGATTAAACTGAGACCGCTGGAAGTGCAGCCGGCCATTGGTATTTTCTAAAAGTTCTCCAGTTGATTCTACTGTGCAGTCAGGGTTAGAAACCACTGTTCACATCTAACCTGTTCACTTTACAGATGATGAAGTAAAGGCCCAGGAAGAAGCTGGAGCTTGCCCTGAATCACTTAGCTAGTAAGTGGCAGAGTTGACCTTAGACCAAGAGTCTCTTAAGCCCATACGTGGACTCAACAATGGTACATTCCTTGCTATTGAATGATAAGAATGGTCACAACTGATACTGTTATAGACTATAGTAGGAGCAGCACTGGATTTCGAACCAAAAGGTCAGCAGTTCAAATCTACCAGCTGCTCCTCAGAAACCCTACCCAGGGTCGCTATGAATCAGAACTGCCTCAACAGCACTTAACAACAAAAGGTTGCTGGCCAGAGAAACCAAGAGATGAACGAATGTTAAAAAGCCTTAGGGAGAAAATGTACTGTTTATATTCAGTTTTCACTTTGCTATGACAGAGAAGCTGAGCCCATCAAATAGTTTAGAGACAAAAGGTAGAGAGGATGGGATTTTTAATCAGACTGAAAATGTACTGTGTTCACGTAAATGTCAAGGTCATGCCAGACTAAAAGCTCCTAAATATAGGCATTCTATTTTAAGCAAAATAGTTCTTTCTGTCTCCATAGCTTCATGTAAGGTTTGTCCTACTTTTTAATTTTTTTAAGATCTTGTTTAGGTCCTATTACTTAGATGAGCAAAAGTTGCTAACACATTTGAAGGTTTTATTTTCAATTTTAATATCCAAGTGAGAAATTTTAACAATCCTTTCCAGATTTCATGCTTGGGAATTCCTGAACTGGCATAACCTTTAAAATCCTGTCCAGCATGAAAATTGTTTCCTTCTATAAAATAATACAAAATTATCATTTCTTTAGTATTACTAGTATGACTTAGGTTTGCTGAACATCTAAAATGAATGGGGCACAGTTTTGCTCTTGTTTCTTGTTGTTGTTTTACAGTTAGAATATTTTTAATTGTTTTTTATGTTTGCTTTATTGTATTGTAAAACAATATTCTAACATAAATTGCATTTTGATAAACGCATGCTGACTCATTTTACAATCTATTCAGTTCCAACTCATAGTGACTCTGTTTAGGGTTTCTGAGAATCTAATCTTCCAGGGAGCAGAAAGCCTCCTCTTTCTCCCATGGAACTGCTGGTGGGCTTGAACTGCCAATCTTGTGATGGTAGTGCAGTGCTGCTTCTACAGAACTACTGCACTCCACATCAAAGTAGTAAGCACCTAATAAAACTGCCTATTAACATTAGTCAGAGTTTTAAAATAACAAGTTTTCATTCATAAAACTATCTTTGCAAGCAACTTTTTCATTGTGAATTGAGTGAAGGATCACTGGGCAGATCAAAAGTTTTACATTCCACTAATCATACACTTCGTTTCATCTCAATGATTGTACGCCTCCCAATGTGACAACACTTACTCTACTTCTGCCCTGTGTTTCTTGTTTCTAGTCCTCTTTCTTTTCCCCAACCATCTAAGTTTTGCCACTAGGTAAATGTGGCCCTTTTGATTTTGAACGGTTGACCATTCTCTGGTGTGAGTACTTTCCTAGTGTTCTTTTCCCCACTGCATACCTATCTATTGCTTGGCTGAAACTTGAGCCACAGGGGTGAGTTCAGTTTTAGACCTGAAAGGTGATCAAGGGTCATGGTCTCAGAGATCCACCAGTCTGTATTTGACCAGTAAGCCTGATCTTTTTATAATTAGGAGTTTTGTTCCACATTTTCTTCTCTTTATCCAGCATATCCTAATATGATTCTTTTCAGAGAAGTTGGTAGCAGTAGCTGGTACTATCTATCTAATTCTTCTGGTCTCTGGGTTATGGAAACCAGTGTCCACATGGTTCATTAGTCCATTGAACTAACTGTTTCAAGTATCTTCAGTTTTCATCACTCTTCTTTCTTCTAGACAGGGAAAGACCAGTAGTTGCAACTTAGCTGGCCCCTCATGAGCTTTTAAGATCCTAGTCACTACTCACCAAAGTAAAATGTAGAACATTGTCTTTGGGGACTATGTTATGCCAATTGACCATGATGTCTCCTGAGACTACAATCCTGAATCCCCAGGCCTAGCAACTCGTTCCCTCAAGGTGTTTGATAATGTCTAAGAAGTTTTCATAATTTTCCCCTACATGCTCCACCATATTCATGGATATATCTGCAGCAAAGATAAACACCACTGTTCAGATATCCTCTGTCAAATCTTTACATATTTTTTAGTATAAATAATTCCACTTTCCCTCCAACACTTTCATGCCTATCCATGCACCTTCTACTCATGTTGTTTTTAAGTGCCATTGAGTCAGTTCTGACTCATAGCAAAACTGCAGAGGGTTTCCAAGTCTGCAGATCTTTATAGGAGCAGAAAAAAAACCTCATCTTTCTCCCTCTAAGAGGCTGCTGGGCTTGAATCTTCTACAGAGCCACCATGCTCCCTGCATCTACTCATAGATCACCATTATTGCAGGACTAGTGATGGAGTGGTGCTATAGGATAAGCACTGGACAGCCAACTACAAAGTAGGTGGTTCAAACCTATAAGCTGCTCCTCAAGAACCCTATATAGTATGGCTATGAGTCAGAACCAACTCCATGGCAAACAGTATACCAAGTAGAGGGATTGCTGGATCATATGGAATTCCTACTTCCAACTTTTTGAGGACGTACCATACCATTTTCCACATTGGTTGCTGCATTTTGAAGTCCAACCAGCAGTGTATGAAGTTCCAGTCTCTTCACACTCTTGCCAGTATTTGTTATCTTCTGTTTTTCTGAACTTTGCTATTAAGTGCATACAACTTTTTAAGATATTCATTCTCCCCAGAGCGAGAAGCAGTCTCCTGTGATGGCGGCATCACCACGAATCCAGTCACTAAGATTTCTTGTTGTTGTTATGTGCCGTGGAGTTGGTTCCAACTCATACCGACCTGCATAGGGTTTCTGAGGCTGTAAATCTTTACGGGAGCAGAAAGCCTTATCTTTCTCCTGTGGAACAATTGGTAGTTTCAAACTGCTGATTTTGCAGTTTGCAACTCGATTTGTAACCACTATGCTACCAGAGCTCCTTAGTCACTAGGAGTAGTAATTGATTTTTATACTTCCTTATGGTGTGGTGCTGTGGGCTACTAGACCGTAAAGTAGGTTTGAACCACTAGGTGAGCAGGTCAAACTCACCAGCAATTCCTTGGAAACTCAATAGCACTTAGCAACAGAACCTTTTCCAAACTGTTAATAACGAAGTTTGTGATTCAAACCTACCAGCCACTCCTTGAGAGAAAATAAGGCTGCCTGCTCCGATAAAGATTTACAGTTTCACAAATCCATAAGTCCTACTCTATTCTTTAAGGTCACTGAGTGTCAGAATCATGCTACATCTACATCACCAATATCTCTTATTTGTCACTCCTTTTCCATTCTAACTACTGCTGCCTTATTCGAGGCTCTCATAATCTCTTTCTGGTACCAGCAGTGTGTGTTTTGTTTTGTTTTGTTTTTCCCCATGCTGCTAGATTCATTTTGGAGTCCTGGTGTGGCACTGTAGGATAAGCACTGAACTTCTAACCACAGATCAGTGGCTCAAACCCACCAGGAGTTTTCTAAAAAAAAAATTCCCTCTGATCTCATCCCATCCCTCTCAAGACTCCCACTTGCCAGCAGGAGAGAATATAAAGTTGGCCGCCATGTTACTTCTCCTTCTGCTTCAGCAGCAACTCTCACTACGCCGCACACATGCACCCCTGTGCTGCAGCCATATTTGTCCTTGGTTTCCAAAGTCAAGACAAACACATTCAAGTAGGACAGTGGATAACTAGTTTACAAGTCATTTATACAACTTTAAGCTCTTGTGTAAGTTTTGTCCCACCTAGAATTTCCTTCTACAACTATCCACTTGTGGGAGAAAGATGAAACTTTCCATTCCCATAAAGATTTACAGCCCTAGAAACCCTACACAGGGTCACTGTGAGTTGAAACTAACTCAACAGCACACAACAACAATAACAACTATCCACTTAATTGGAGTCCTAATGGGCTGCTATAGGATAAGCACTGGACCACAAGGTTTGTTTGGACTTTATAGGCAGTTTCAAACCCACTAGCCACTCCTCAGAAACCCTATAGAGGCCCGCTATGATTTGAAACCAACTTAAAAGCACTTAATAACAATAATTATCTACTTAATTACTTCATTAACTGCTTATCTTTAAAGAAGTCCCTGGTGACACAAATGGTTAAGCAATGCACTATTAACTGAAATGTTGGAAGTCCACCCAGAGATGGACTTCTTCTTTTCAGAAGAAAAGATCACTCATGAAAAACCCTTTGGAGGACAATTCTACTCTGACATACATGCGGTCACTATGAGTTAGGATTTATTTTGTTGTTGTTGTTAAGTGCCGTCGAGTCGGTTTCGACCCATAGCGACCCTGAATAGGGTTTCCGAGGCTGTAAATCTTTACGGGAGCAGATCGCCTCATCTTTCTCC
>NW_006408554.1:7596761-7598792 GCF_000296735.1 Chrysochloris asiatica | reverse complement strand
CAGAGATGATGATGTGCAGCGATGGAGCAGCTGGAGACTTTAGATCCAGAGAGGGAGAGCGACTGTGTGCTGAAGACCTGGGGGATACGGGGGAAGGATTGCATGGAGGGGATTGTAACCATGGCAATGAAACGATATACGAAAGAATGAATGTAAAACTAATGTTCTCCCATATAAACTATCACAAAACTGAAAATAAGACATTAAAAAAGAAAAATGAGTCTTTGCTGCTGATGTTGTTAGGTGCTAACCAGTCTGCTCTGACTCAGAACAAACCTATACACAACAGATTAAAGCACTATCTGCTCCTGGACCATCCTCACAATCTTCACTACGTCTGTATCTATGTGGCAGTCACTGCCAATGCATCTCATTGGGAGTCTTCCTCTTTTTCACTGACCCTCCTCTTTACCAAGCAGGATGTAATTTCTGGGGATTGGTCCTTCCTGACAACATATCCAAAGCACAAGATATAAAGTGTTGCCATCTTTGCCTCGAAGGAGCATTCTGGCTGTACTTCTTCCAAGACAGATTTGTTTGCTCTTCTGGCAATCCATGGTATTTTCAATATACTTTGCTAACACCATAATTCAAATCCATCAATTCTTTTATATTTCCTTATTCACTGTCAAGCTTTTACATGAATATGAGGTGACTGACAATACTGTGACTTGGGTTCAGTATACCTTAGTCCTCAGAGTAAATCTTTGCTCTTTAATCCTTTAGAGATATCTTTTGGAGAAGATTTGCTCAATGCAATATGCTGTTTAATTTCTTGACTACTGCTTCCATGACTGTTGATTATAGATACAAGTAAAATGAAATCCTTGACAACTTCAACCTTTTCATGGTTAATCATGATGTTGTTTATTGGTCCAGTTGTGAGGACTTTTGTTTTCCCTACAATGGGATGTAATTGATACCAAAGGCTATATTATTTGATATGAATCAAGTATCTCAAGTCATCTTTGCTTTCAGCAAGTCAGGTTGTGTCATCTGTGCATCAAAGATTGTTAATAAGCCTTTCTTCGATCCTGATATGCTTTCTTCATACTGTTCAGATTCTTGAATTATTTGCTTAGTATAGAGATTGAATAAGTATGGTGAAAGTATACAATCCTAGCGCTTACTTGCCTGATTTTAAACCATGTAATCCTGGTGTGACACTGTTGGATAAGCCCTTGACTGCAAACCACAAAGTCAGAGGTTCAAACTCACCAACTGCTCCTCAGACACTCTGAGTCAGAATTGACTCCATGGCACTGAACAATAATAACAACAGTATCTTCTTGTTCTGGTCTAACAATTGCCTCTTAGTGTATATACAGGTTCCACATGAACACAATTAAGTGTTCTGAAATCTTTATTCATTTCAATGTTATTCATAATTTTTATAATCTGCACAGTTAAAAATTTACTAAAATTACTAAAAAGGCTCTTCAGGATCGCCAATTGGTTGTAAAGGATGTTATACACAGTCTAGTGTATACCAAATCATCTTCCAAGAAGTCCAACTAAACCAGTTTTTTTGTTACTTATTTATTTTTTTAGTGGAAGGAATAATTACATCTTTGCTTGAAGTCCAGGTAAAGAGTTATAATTTGGCTTGTATATCTGGGCCATGTTGTATAAAAATGGTAGTTGGGGTGGGGGGCTTGAGTGTAGTGATCATGCAGACTACATGTAGTTCAATTCCATTAAATTTAATGTTTGTAATATAAAGTCCATCAGAATTCTCTTTATTTGGGATGGGGGGAAGACACTAGTATCAACAATAAATCCAAGGTTGAACAAAGATTGTCAATAAAGCACTATGACTGAGATGATGGGTCAGCTTTACCTGCAGGTAAGCAGAACATATAGATCTAGCCTGCCTGTTGTTGTTGTTGTTAGGTGCCATCAGGTCAGTACCAACTCATAGCGACCCTATACACAGCAGAATGAAACACTGCCCGATCCTGGGCCAACCTCACTACTGTTGCCATGCTTGAGTCCATTGATGCTGCCACTTGGCCAATCCATCTCGTTGGG
>NW_006408554.1:7594395-7596326 GCF_000296735.1 Chrysochloris asiatica | reverse complement strand
CTTCCATGGGTGTTGATAGTTGATCCAAGAAGAATGAAGTCCTTGACAACTTCAATCTTTTCTCCATTGATAAGAATGTTGTTTATTGACCTGCTTAGGAGTGACAAAAACTCTTGTTCACAAATATCCTTGTCATTACCCTGCTGTGGTTCCTACAGTTTTGATTGATATTGTCCCTTGTCTCCTTGGAAGATGAACCATGCAAGTCACAGGTATCTCATCTTATTTCTTCTCATCTCCATTTAACTTTTAGTCACCACCTTGAACAGTGAGTTTAGAACAATTCTAAAAGCAAGCTTACTTCAGAGGGGAATAGAGTTAATAGTGATGTCAATTTTGGACAAGCCATTTTTATTTGTTTGTTTAAAGCTTTTATTGTGAATTGAGTGATAGTTTACATGCCAGAACAGTGAATTTGCACTCAACCAATCATATTTTTTTCATTGCAATGATTACAATCCCCTCCATGCACCATCAGTTAACAGTATTTGCCTATATTTCCTGTTGTTGTTGTTTTCTTGATGTACACAAAAACTCAGGAATATATAATCATTTAAACAACCAAAGGGCACATTCTGCAAGCCTGACTACTGGTTGTCAGCACACAGCCTTTTTCTTTCCATAAGTCTGAAGTCCTCAGCTGCTGTATCTCTCAATCTTTGCCTCCATCTCTGGTATCGCTGCTTCTCTGGATAGGGTCCCACATTCCACTCATGCTCTTCTCCCTGGATGATTCTAGGGTCATCTGTTCCTGGAATGTAAGATCAACTACTCCTCCCTTTTTGTTATACATCTTTTACCTATACAGTTGAGATCATCGCAATTAGTCATGGTAACAACTACTTACTATTGAATCAAAAGAATCCTATCCCTATCTTCTTTCACCAGACCCAACTAGACAAAATGAAAACTATTCAGTGGGGTTTCTATCTTCCCCTTCTTGCTCCAAAACAAAAGTCTCTCTTGAAAACTTGTAAGCCAACCACTTCACGTCTTTATAGGCCACCCACCTCTCATTTTAGTTAGCCAACGTCTAAGTTGCCCATCCCTATCAATCCTGTGTACTGAGAGGATAGGCTTGATCCTTGAAGTAAAGACTCCTTCCCTCTCATTTGGTACTTTGAGCAACTATATCCATAAGCAAAGGCCAAGTTCATCAAATTGTAGCAATCTACACTTGCTTCCTGAATCAAACTTATCATCCTCTAATTGACTTCCGATCAGCAAGCCATCCAAGCTAGGTCAAATGGGTACTATCTGCAAGTTTGGGTGTTCTTGAAAGCCTCCCCCACTTCATATCATCTGGACGCTTCACTCTTAGCTCTAGTACCCAGAGGCTAAGTCAGTGTCCATGGGTTCAGGAGTTCCCAAATATGCCCAAATTTTAGAGCAACAGCCCTTCCTCTTCTCTCTCTCATCTCAAGGTCAACAGGAGTCTACGGAACATGGTTGCACTCAGTCCATGTCTTCATTATTGCTTTTCCCCCACTTCCACTCACAAGTACACCAACATGGTCACCAGCAAGCTTACAAGCCTATTCATGTGTTCCCTTTGTTTCTGTGTTGGAAGGAGGTTTGTCCTGAAGGGCCTTGATGGCGAACAGTTTGATTGTTGTTGTAATAGCCAAATAGTCTTCCTCTTCTTCTTCTTCTTTTTTTGCCTGCTGGTATTTCTTTCAAAAAGTATCTTCTCTTATAACAGTAATCTATATGAGACCAAAAGGGCAACATTTACCCCAAACTAAGACAGAAAAGGACCGGAAATCAGACTGACAGTTGGAAACCAAGAATCCAAGAAGGAAAGAGAAGAGTGCTGACACACTGCAGGGATTGCAACCAACATCAAGGAGCAATGTGTGTATAATTGTTGTTGTTGTTATGTGCCGTGGAGTCGGTTCCGACTCATAGCGACCCTGTACAGGGTTTCCAAG
>NW_006408554.1:7589947-7591075 GCF_000296735.1 Chrysochloris asiatica | reverse complement strand
AGGTTGTGCATATATCATTATTTACCTCTGTCTCACTTAGCCCATTGAGACAGGACATATCATTTTAATATGAGCTGGGACACTAGAATCCTAGAGCCCTGGGCAAAGAGGATGAGGAGGTTGGTCCTGAATTGACTTCTCAAATTGGCATCAAAATCTTCTGAAATCAAGACAAGCTCAGTCAAGTATAGCAGATGAATAAGAAACATAGAACAGCTTGTTACAATTCAGATGACCCCCTCCCCCTTCTTAAGCAGCCAAATGAAGCTGATTGTGAAGGAATTTCTGGGGATCCAGCAGATCCAACATAAAATCAGTACACAGAGTAGATGCTGCTTGTAAGTTAGCAAGTAAGAGCTACACTGCTTCTCAGAAGTAACACAAGGAAAAGAGTCCAGAGACTAGGTGAATGCTAAGCATTGAACAGCCATGGTATGAAACCCATGACTTCTCTCTTGATCTTGCATATGGAGGGTAAATGCCAGCATGGCATGAAATTGCCTTGACTCTAGAAAGAGGCATCCTCCTGAGGAAATGAGAATGCAATGACAGAAAAGACATTTATTTGAGAATAGAAAGTTGGGTGCATGAAGCACAGGCTGGAAGTAAGTCAGGATAGGATATCACATCCTGTGGCCTGGAAAACCAAAGGTTAGCATGGAGGTCCTGAGTGAAAGGAAGGAGGGCCACATCTAAATCAGGGAGGCACTCAAGGAGATTTGATAGTCCTAAATAGTCCTTGAATTTATGACAACATTCAGATGTCCTAAGTCCTGCAGAATAGCAAGGATATTCAGGAGCCCCTAGGATCTTCACCAATTAGAAGATGTTGATCAAGAAGATGTTGATAAAGTGGTTGCTGTAGCAGCCAGAAGGATAAAATGGAAATTAGGTGATTAGAAATTCCGAAGACAAGAAAGAAGGAAAAGGTCAAAATGGATGTCAGAAGAGACACTGAAACTTGCTCTCCAGCATAGAGATGCTAAAGCAAATGGAAGAAACAAGGGGGTACAAGAGCTGACCAGAATATTTCAAAGATCAGCTCAAGAAGATAAAGCCAAATATTACAACAAAATGTGCAAAGATCTGGAATCAGAAAACCAAAAAGGAAGAACATGCTCAGCATTT
>NW_006408554.1:7582454-7588387 GCF_000296735.1 Chrysochloris asiatica | reverse complement strand
GTAATGAGGTTGGCCTATGATCGGGCAGTGTTTCGTTCTGCTGTGCATAGGGTCGCTAAGAGTTGGTACCAAGTGGATGACACCTAACAACAACAACAACCAGAGATTAGAGCATAAAGAAAGCTTTAGGAAGAAATGTACCATGTTTTGTTTTTAGTGGATAAAAATATCAGTAAAAGTATGGAGAAATGTCCTTTGAATTTGGCCGTTAAATGTGAGGCCAGGGAAAAGGAGAGATTAAACTCAAATTCATTCTTTGTGCTCCATTTTTGAAAGTGGTGCTCATAGAAGATTTGATGAAGGAAAAAGCTGAAACCAGTGACTGAAACAGACCCTCGGGGTGGGGTGAGGGGCTATTAGTTAACATTCATTAGCATTGAAAATGAGAGCTGGCTACACCATACAATAAGCAATGAAGACCTGCACAGTCTCAAAATCATTTTTCTCTTGCAAGGGGAATTGCTCAGGCAGCTGCAGGAACAAGAGTGTGAGGAGAAAAAGGTCGTGGTCCCACAGTAATGATAGAGCAACAAAGGAGAATGCTCTTCCTCTAATGCTTTTAAAGGGCTAAGGATGCCCTTTGGCTCTGTCTTGATCCAGAAGTTACACACTCCTGGTAACTGCTAAGTAGCCTCCAACAAAGGAGCCCTATTCCTCCCTTCTTCAGCTACTCTCATTCCAATCTGCAATGGCAAAATTAGGATGCTGTTTTAATACTGTTCGTTACAAGGAAGATAATGCCACATAAGAGCATCAGTGGAAAAACACATCACATTTAGATCATGAAAACTATATGTAGTAGTTTATTCCACATAGTGGTGGTGGTTATGTGCCGTGTAGTCGGTTCTAACTTATAGCGACACTGTACAGGGTTTCTGAGGCTGTAAATCTTTATGGGAGCAGAAAGCCTTATCTTTCGCTCGTGCAACAACTGGTAGTTTCAAACTGCAGCCCAACTTATAACCTCTATGCTCCTTTTATTCCACATAGACACAAATAAAATGGTAGTTTAAGAAACTGATAAGTGGGTGTACCTAGTTTTAAAAAAGAAAGCTATGTAATGATGTCAGCTAATGAACAAAACTTCCTAAGGAGATACTCCACATCATTCATTCTTCATTTTAATTAAGAGCACTGTTGTTGTTGTTGTTGTTGTTAAGTACCATCGAGTCGGTTCCGACCCATAGTGACCCTGAACAGGGTTTCCAAGGCTATAAATCTTTATGGAAGCAGAAAGCCTCATCTTTCTCCCACAGAGCAGCTGGTAGTTTTGAACTGATGACCTTGCGGTTTGCAGCCTGAAGAGCACTGTATGCAGGCTAAATTAAAAGTTTCTACTAACTTTCAGAATCATCAATTATGGTTACTAAATTACCTTCATAATCTCCTAATTAACACCTTACTCAGTGAAGTAAAATTATGAAGAGATTTTACAAATTCTAGGTTTCATATGTAAAATGGTTACAAAACATTTAGAAATTTGGATAAAAGCCAGCTCAGCTGTCTATATCATTAGTAACAACTATAGAAATAATTCAAGAAGATTTTCAATAAAGGCTTAATTTTAAGACTTTAAACAAATTCTTAGGGGTTTTAAAGAGTTTGAAAATTTCTGTTAGCTTCTCCACAAGCTCTTCTATTTCCTTTCTAGGACATGTGGGTCAGTCAGTGTGGGAAGTAGGAATAGGCGTAACCTGGATAGAATCAACATCTCATATTCACAAAGTTAAGTGATATGAAGGCGTCATTTTTACCATGTTTCCAAAGGCTACCATAATAAAGTGCTAAAAACTACAAATGATATATGTCAATTAAATTATCATCAGAGAAAAAATTGATTAAATTGCAATGAGAAAGTGCATAAGCATTTGTGAGCAAGTCATGCTATGAAAACATAAAGTCCAATGTTGTTAGTACCATGGTTTTTCAAATTCTTCTGGAATATGAAGGATCTTCAAAAAGTTCGTGGAAAATGTATAGTATGAAAAACTATGTATGCATTTCAAAATTGTTGTACCAAAATAAATTTGTAGTATTTGTTATAACATGTCTAAACAGAATCTAGTTAGAGGTATTAAGAAGGATAAGATATCGGTTTGAAAAGATTCTCTATCAGAGCAACATGAATTCAGATAAAAATGAAGTAAGAGCACTCATCAAATTTATGCTGAAGCTTGGGTGGAAGAATGGAGAAATCATTGATGTTTTGCAAAAAGTTTATGGGGACAATGTCCAAAGAAATCAGCATTTTCAAATGGATAACTCATTTTAAAAAATATTAAGACTATGTTGAAGTTGAGGCCCATAAAGACAGACCATTCACATCAATTTGCTAGGAAACGAATCGTATTTGTTTCCTAATTGAAGAGAACTGAGAATTACCAGCAGAAAGACTCATCAACACTATAGCCATCTCAATTGGTTCCACTTACATAATGCTGACTGAAAAATTAAACTTGAGCAATCTTTATGTTTGACTTGACAGGTGTCAAAACTGTTGCACCCAAATCAGCGAAGAGCAGAGCTGTCCATGAAAATTTTAAACAAGTGGGATCAAGATCCTGAAGCATTTTTTGGAAGAATTGTAACAAGAGATGAAAAATGACTCTACTAGTATGATCCTAAAGACAAAGTGCAGTCAAAGTAATAACTACCAAGAAGTGTAAATGGAAGAGTCGGACGACCACTTAGCTTCAGAATGTGCGGATGACCAGGCTGCGGGACTGAGTGCCTCCGCCGTGTTCTGTAAAAAGGCACTTCTTCCAAAATGGATCTCTTGGTTCTTTTGAAAGCCCATGGCACTTTCAATATTCTCCTCCAACACCGTAATTCAAAAGCATCAATTCTTCTACGGTCTTCCTTATTCACTGTCCAGCTTTCAAGTGCATATGAGGTTATTGAAAATACCATGGCTTGGGTCAGGCATACCTTAATCCTCAAGCTGACATCTTTGCTCTTCAACACTTTAAAAAGGTCTTGTGCAGCAGATTTGCCTAATGCACCACACCACAGATGGATGAAGTGATTTGATACCAACCATCAAATTTCGACAATGTTCCTTGTTAAGAAACCAGCGCTGCACTGTAGCATAACTGTATGACCAGTTACATCAGATCAGAGCACTCAGGTGGGAATATGGTAGTGTCTTGCCAAATGCTTTATGATTTCACATGTCTGCTGAAGAAGTAGAGTGGCTCAATTGTTATAAAAAGTCTCTTGCTACTTACATGAAGTTGTTGGGAAGAGATGAAGATTTGGATATCACACAGGATATGAAACCTCCAAAAAATTTGTATATTGCGGTGTCTAAGAGACTATGGAGAGTTTGAAGTTGATGACGGCACTTCTGCCATATTAAAAAAACAAAAAAAAACAAAAAACCCAGCATCTTTTACCTCATTGGAAGTGTGAACAGTTAATCAGACAAGGCATTCTCGAGTACGTCCTATCATAGTAGCACACAGACTGAACTTAACTGACTGAGACATCTGTACTTCTCTCTTTGTATCCACCTCCCTACCTCTTTGATTTTAAAAGTTACAGGCATCCTTTAAGTATAACTAGGGTTAATTTTCTAACAAGTATCACTTGCTAACCATTAATGAGTTTTGGTTTTTTATATTGTTCATGATTCCTCCTCCTTGTAATAATCTCTATCCATAATTATAATGTGTGGCGCTGTGGGTTAATGCACCAGACTGCAGAGCCATTTAAACTGCAAGGTCAGTGGTTCAAGCTCACCAGCTGCTCCTTGAAAACCCTATACAGGGTTGCTATGGGTCAGAATTGACTCAACGGCACTTAACAACAACAACACAACATACCATTAATAACAATGTATTTTTTCATGAAAGCAAACATTTATTACATTTGAATCTATTTTTTAAATAATGCATGGGCTGTCCAGGGAAAAGGTAGACTCAAGTGCATCTGTGTCATTTTCTGGCAGTGTGTATTGTCAGGAATGCTGTGGCATCATGATCCGGTGCAAACCAACAGTCCCATATTCTGGAATATATATTTCCAAGTCACACAGGTAAGGGAAGATGATAGTCTTTAAACTTCTTAGTATATTCAATGTGTAGTCAACTATAGTGTATCATCTTATTTGAAAAGGAGGCAGTACTTGGCTGATCTGGTGCATAACTGTATGCAAGCTTGTAGGGTGAGCACAAGTGTCTGATTACTCAGTAGCCTCTGTAACAAAGTTCCAAAACCAGAGTGGTTTAAAGCAACAGAAATTTATTTTCTCTCAGTTCTGGAGGTCATAAGTCTGAAATCAAGGTGTTGGCAGGGCCTTGTTCTTAGCTTTTGGTGGCTACCAGCAATTACTAGTATCTTGGCTAATAGATAGTCACTCTGTCCTCTGTCTCCTTGGTCATACAGCATTTTTCACTGTATGTTTCTCTGTCCTAAGATACCAGCCATCATTAGCAGTAATAACAAATACTTTATGAGTATGTATGTAAGCTGAACAGGTGTTTTATGGAGTGGGGAGTAAATCAGTTTGGCAGAGTGTATTGCCACATGTATATTTCTATATACTGCAAATATATTCAGATATATAGTACAGCATATGGAAAGCAAAGTCATGAAAACTTAGCCATAACCAAACACCTTGAGTGAACTGAGTCACTAGGTTGAAGGCTTAGGACCATGGTCTTGGTTAACATCTAGTTCAATTAGTATAACACTGTCTATAAACAATGTTCTATATCCTACCTTGTCAAGTAGCAATGAGGATCTTAGCTTGTGAGCAGCCACCTAATATATAACTATTGGTATCTTCCTGTCCGGAGTAAAGAAGAGTTAAGGAAATCAGACACAAAGGAAACAATTAGTACAAAGAAATAATGAACCACATGAACCACAGCCTTCACAAACCTGAGATCAGAACTAGATGGTACTCACTACTAGCTGTTCAGATCAGGATCACAAAAGAAGGTCCTGGATGATAGAGTGGGATAAAAAGGTAGAAAAAAATTCAAATTCATAAAAAAGATCAGTTTTACTAGTCTGAGAGACTGGTAGAACCTCTGACACTATGACCCGTAGACACTCTTCAAACCTAGAACAGAAGCCACTCCCAGAGATCATCTTTCAGCCAAAGAATAGGCAGGCTTAGACAGTGAACTATAACACTTAATGAGGAAAGTGCTTTTTGGAACCTTATAAGACCAAATGGGCAGCATTTGCCCAAAAGCAAACTTTTAAGAGTTGAGTGAATGGAAACTGAGGGAGTTAAGTGGGAAGAGTGCTGTTACATTAAATGGATTATAACTAATGTCTTGAAATAAAATGTTATAAATTGCTAAATAGGAAGCTGATTTGTTCTGTAAACTTTCACCCAAACCAGAATAAAATGTTTGGTAAATTAAAAAAAGATGTGTAAATGGTCCAGTTATAGCACAAATAGAGTGATCAAGAGTGATGGTCATGGCAACAGCTTTCGGAGGGATGTTCAAGGCATTTTGCTTGTTGACTTCTGGAGGGCCAACGCGTGACAGCATTATAAGAGTGTTTTGAGAAAGTTAGCCAAAACTTTAGCAGAAAAATACCCAAGAAAGCATCACCATAGTGCTACTTCACCATGATAAAGCTCCTGCTCATTCTTGTCATCAAGCAAGGGCACTTTTCCAATGGGAAATCATTAGGCATCCATCTCACAGTCCTGATTTGGTGCCATCTGACTTCTTTATGTTTCCCAATCATAAAAAATCTTTAAATGACACCTATTTCTTATGTTAATAACGTAAAAACAACTGCATTGGCATGGTTACATTTCCAGGATCCTCAGTTCTTTAGGGAAGGAATAAATGGCTGGTATCTCTGGTAGCATAGTGGTTATGAATCAGGCTGCGAACCTTAAGGTCTGCAGTTCAAAACTACCAGCTGCTCCATGGGAGAAAGATGAGGCTTTCTGCTCCCGTAAA
>NW_006408554.1:7571654-7577599 GCF_000296735.1 Chrysochloris asiatica | reverse complement strand
TGAATTCTGTTGGCTAGGATTTTGTTGAGAATTTTTGCATCTATGTTCATGAGGGATATTGGTCTATAGTTTTCTTTCTTAGTGACATCCTTCCCTGACAAACCACCAACTTTTAATAGTTGAGCACAAACAATTACTCAGGGTCTAATTTCCTCCACCACCAATGAAAAATTATATTAGACATTTGAAAATTTGTTTTAGACATTATATTTAAACATTTATACTAGACATGATATTTAGACATACAAAAATTTTACTAGACAGTATATTTAGACATTTATTATGCTACCTTCACAGTAATAACAACTACGAATGTGATGTTGATCATAAAAGGTCATGACTAAGAAAGGAAGGAGGGTGGATGGAAAGGGCAGAGAGGTTATCTTCTGAGTGCATGCTAGAAGTGCCAACTCCAATGAAATGAACTGACAGGAAAGGACAGGCTGGCCATGGGAGGGGTGGCTGAGAAAGTCATAAAAGCCATGGAATCAACTAGTCTCAAGACTCCAAATGGATTTCTGGCATGCAGTTGTTATTGGCTCCAGAACTGATTTACTCTTCCAGGTGCTGGAGAGGATTTGATTTCTGCCTGCAAATAACTTCCAGTGACCTTGAGAAATCCCAAAGTGAACCAGGACTTTGGATCCTGGAGCACTCAAATTACATGTGAAAAAAACTACCACATGCCAATTAATTAAGTAGTTAAAATGTGACCCATCCAAAATGTTATCTTCTCATCTTAAATAGCATAAGTTATGCCCAGAAATGAGAATTGCTGTTAAGTACTATCAAATCGGTTCCGACTCATAGTGACCCTGTATAGAGTTTCCATCATGAGAATAATGCAAGACTGGGTAATGGTTCATTCTGTTGTAATTAAAATCCAAGTTGGAGTTGACTCGACAGTAGCTAATAAGAGCAGTAGGTTGAATCCAGGTATACAATATGAGAATAAGTCAAAAAGTATTGTTAACAAAACCATAGGAATCTTTATTAAACAAAAATAGCCTCCATCTAAGTCTATATACTTCTAAAGGTAATATTTCCATTTATCTAACCCTTCCCCGAAGAATTCTGCACTCTTCATTTTACCCACTTCAAAATAGCAGTTGTGGCTTCCTTGCACTCAGATTGAATTTCTTCTCAATGTTCTATGAGTTTGGAGAATGAAAAGAAGCCTGAAGGGGCAAAATCAAGGCTGTAGGGTGGATGGAGCAAAGTTTCCCAAAGAAATTACTATCTTCAACTTACGAGTAAACGTGTTGTGATAGGGGAAAAAATTCCTGTACTCAACTTTCCTGGTCCTTTTGTCACTGATGGATGCAGCTTTAAATTTCTTTCATAATCAGCCCCACATCGTCCTATTTTTTTTGAGATCATCTATTAAGACTATCCTGTATAATCTCCCCAAAATAATTGACATAACTTTCTGAGTTGACCTCTCTGCCTTCAATTTAACTAATCCTGCAGATCCTCTTGGAAGCCACTCCTCTTGTTGGACCTTTTATTTGAAGGCACCTAATGCATTCTCAGTGCATTACTGAAAGAATTTGTTTGCAGTCACCCACTGATCACAGAGATATTTTTAAATGTGCTTTATTTGGAATAAACTCAAGTATGTATGAACTAGAATCCTAGTAGCATTATTTTTTAACTTAACCTTGCATTTCAAGGCATTGTTTTAGTTAACAAACCAGTTTTTGTACCAACATAATAGGAAAGTCTTTTACATGGAAACATTTGATATGATTTCATATTACTCTAATTCCCTTTTATATAAAAAACAAAATAAAGGATCATTTCTAAGAAGCTGTATTTTAATGAAAAAAAAAAAACCTGTGTATTTCATATCACCACTAAAGTTTTATATCACCACTATACCTAAAATTATAGGTCTACACTAACTATGTTTTAAATTACTTGGTTTTATTTGTTTCCTAATGTCCTGACATACTTGCCTTCCAAAAAGCATTAGCCATTTTGAAGAGTACATGATATTTCTGAGATTGAATTTTTCAGTTATAAAAGTGCCATTGACTTAGCATTGGCTTATAAGAGTTGATTATATTGCTTCTTCATGACCCACACACCTCAAATCTGGGAGCTGACCTGATTTATAGCAGAAACCTTTCAGAAAGCAATGTAAAATAAGAAGCAAGAGAGAAAATAGAATGGAAAAATCACTAAAAATCTGCATTTCTGGTAAAACTACAGCAGCAGTCATAAGTGATTTGGCAATACAAATTAACTGAATGTTAGTAGCATAATATGCATTTAATCTAAATAAACCTCATAAAAAGTAAATGATATCCCTAAATATTCACTGGTTTAAGAGATTCTAATTAGAAAAAAATCCTAGTTTAATTTACTTAACAAGATGCTATGAATAAACCGTGTTAGACAAAAAGCTTTGTTCACCTTAAATGCTCCCCCTTTAAACAACCCTTAATTATAATCAGAGTTTAGAATTATATGAGTCAACCTTGAAAAGGATAAAAGTTCCAACTCATTCACTATACATTTAAGCCTAAGGGCTTTGGGCAAAGCATTCCCAGAAAATTGCTCAGCTGATCCAAAGATTAACTCATTTATAAATGTGTCTGGTATTCACTGAGCATGTGGGTTTTATATATTTAATGAATACTGATCTAATGCATATCTGTACATAGTTTAAAATAAAGGATCTCATTTAATCCTACTTAATACTTTTTGTTTTGCTTCTCACTGGAGGATTGCTGTGAAAATGTCAATGTTTCTTCCAGAATGATAGATATCTACAGAATAATTTGAGCATTCTAATAATAGCAGAAAGACAAACAACTCCATGCATATTGCTCAGACCCTATTCATTAGAGCTCTTAACTTTTTTTAAGTGCATAATGCATTCTGCATGCACAGTTAACAGTGGTCAAAAAATGTGGCTCTAAGTGCTATGGGTCGGAACCGACTCGATGGCACTTAACAACAACAACAAGTAAGTCAATTAAAAACAAAAATACAGAACAAACAGCTGAGATTTAATTCAAATGAA
The DNA here is from genome assembly GCF_000296735.1 of Chrysochloris asiatica. Taxonomy (NCBI): domain Eukaryota; kingdom Metazoa; phylum Chordata; class Mammalia; order Afrosoricida; family Chrysochloridae; genus Chrysochloris; species Chrysochloris asiatica. The sequence goes on along the minus strand of NW_006408554.1, from coordinate 7,574,568 downwards.
TCAGATCATCAATACCTCTTTAAAGTGTTCAAGAGCAGCAAAGATGTCAGTTTGAGGACTAAGGTGCACGTGAACCAAGTCATGGTATTTTCAGTTGCCTCAAATTCATGTGAAAGTCAGACAATTAATAAAGAAGATGTAGAAGAATTGATGCATTTGAGTTACATGTTGGAGAAGAATATTGAAAGTACCATGTACTGCCAAAATAGCAAACAAATCTGTATTGGAAGAAGTAAAGTTAGAATGCTTCTTAGAAGACAGGATGATGAGACTTTGTCTCTTATGCTTCAGATCTGTTATCAGGAGGGGCCAATCCCTGGAGAAAGATATCATGTTTAGTAGAGGGTCAGTAAAAAGAGGAAGGCTCCTCAATTAGATGGATTGGCACAGTGACAGCATCAATAAGTGTGGCAACAATTGTGAGCATGTCACAGGACCAGGCAGTACTTTGTTCTGTTGTGCACAGGGTCACTATGAATTGAAATCCATTTGACAGCACCTAACAACAACAACAATGAACACTAAAAAGTCATCAGAAATATGAGACGATCTTAGACCTTGAATTTCGCCATGGAAAGTTACTGTATTTTATCCAATTTATAGTCCCAATGTTTATTAAGCTGTCCAACACAAGTAGAAGGCTGAATTAATACATAAGTAATTGGATATTCTATAGTGTGGTTATTGTTGTTGTTGTTGTTAAGTGCCTTTGAGTCAGTTCTGACCAGTAGCAACCCTTTAGGGTTTCTGAGAAGCAGCTTGTGAGCTTGAACCACCAACCTTGTGGTTCAGACCAACTTTGCAGTCCAGCACATTAACCCACACAGCTACATTGTAGAGACTCTCTAATACCCAGTCTCCATTTCTTCTATAGTAATAAAATTCTTGATTTCTAGCTTGGTATAGGAATGCTTAGAATGAGAACAGGTTCCTTTGCAGTTAGATATGACCATATAATTAAGTTCTTACCAATGAGATAAAAGTAAAAAGGAAATTCTTCTCTGCTTCCTTCTTCCTATTGGCATGTATACAAACATAAAGTCTGGAGTTCCAACAAACATGCAGTATACCAAGAGATGACTATAGCCCATGGTATAGTCACAAATGGAATAGAATGACCCTCACTATCTGACCCATGACATTTCATAACGCTCCAGAAATGATAATCTTTCAAATTCTTAAATGTGAAATAAATTTGTATCTTCATTAAGTTCTTGAGGAAGAGGGGGTCTAGAAAGCAGGATTCAACATGTGTTACTTAGTGACCGAAGTCTTGAAGAATGATGAAGCCGTAAAAGTCCCCTTGTTTAGACAACTGTAAAAATGTGCAGGACATATCCAGGATACAAAGCTGAGCAGCCACACCCTGGGACATGACTTTAAGAAAGACCACTCACAAAAATTCTGTATTTTTACTTCCTTATAAGATATTTTGGAGTCCTAGTGTGGTGCTGTGGGTTAATGCACCAGACTGCAAAGTCATTTGAACGGTAAGGCCGGTGGTTCAAGTTCACCAGCTGCTCCTTGCAAACCTTATACACGGTCACTATGGGTTGGGACTGACTCAATGGCACTTAACAACAATAACATAAGATATTTTGCAGGTCGGACTAGTTTACCTGGTAACCTAAGCATAACCTTAAAGGACAAACCTTCTGGAGCAGAAGAGACACCAGACCCTAGGAGATGTTTGAACTAGGGTCCTGATGAATTGTGAATGAGCACCATCTCATAATAAATTTTGTCTGCTCCTACCATAGACCTTTTCGGTGGAATTCATCTTGAAGAAATACTATACACTCATCTAGTTAGCAAGTGGCCTCTCCTAAATAGACCATCTCCCAGGAACCCCTGTGCCTATTCCTATGAATAAACAGGATGCCTTTTCCCTACTCAAAAAATTTTAAACATCAGCAAAAGCCTTTATTCAGGGAGAGTGGGGTTAAATTTTTCATTAAGTCCTCCACATCTCTGCTTGCAAGCCTCCTTCCTATAATAATAAACTTTACTCAGCAGAAGGCAAGACCCCTTTCTTGAAGGGCAATCATGTGGTTAGCATTCCACGTAACATTATGATATTTCGGGGGTTCCTTTATTTGCAATTTAAACTAATCCTAAATACTATCCATGCTTTATTTAGCACCATACTTATTCTGAACTACATGAAGAACTTGATATCAGGATTGAAGGAAGGCTCACTGACAACCTGCAAAATGCAGATGACACACATTGCTTGCTGAAAAGGACAACTTGAAGCACTCATTGATGAAGATCAAAGATTTCAGCCTTCAGTATGGATTACAACTCAACAGAAAGAAAACACAAATCCTCATGACTGGACCAATAGGCATCATCACATTAAATGGAAAAAAGGATTGAAGTTCTCAAGGATTTTAATTTACTTGGATCTACCATCAACACCTTCAGCCATAATCAGCATTCAAGAAATCAAACGACATTTTGCGTTTGGTAAATCCACTTTCAGTGACCTCTATAAAGATTTACAGCCTCAGAAACCCTGTACAGGGTCGCTATGGGTCAGAACCGACTCGACGGCACTTAACAACAACAACATAAAGTGTTAAAGAGCAAAGATGTCACTTGAAGATTAAGGTGAATCTGAGCCAAGCTACGGTGTTTTGGGGTGTCTCACATGCATGCGAAAGCTGATAGTGAAAAAAAAAAAAAAAAAGAATTCCTATGAACTGTAGTGTTGGCAAAGAATATTGAATATGCCATGTATTGCCAGAAAAATGAACAATCTGTCTTGTAAGAGGTACAGCCAGAATCGTCCTTAGAAGCAAGGATGGTGAGAATTTATCTCACATACTTTGGTCATTGTCAGAGGGGACTGGTCCCTGGAGAAAGACATCTTGCTTGGTAGATGGTCAGTAAAACAGAGAAAGACCCTCAA
>NW_006408554.1:7570780-7571554 GCF_000296735.1 Chrysochloris asiatica | reverse complement strand
ATTTATAGCCTCGGAAACCCTGTGCAGGGTCACTGTGGGTTGGAACTGACTCAACGGCACTTAACAACAACAACAACAATCATCACTTACAAAAGTGGCTTGACCCTCATGGAGCATTGGTTGAGAAATAAATTTTAAAGTTTTATTATCCTTTAATTACATTTTCCCATGAAGTTTTTTAAGTCCCCTCATATTAATATGAATGAAAAAGTATAAAGGCCCTAGGGTCAGAGATTTTCCCTATATTGTTATCTTTAGATAACCTACTTCACCCCTCAGAAATGGTATTTTTTTCTATTTAATGAGGAGGAAAAAAAATGGAACAATGGAGAATGCATTCAAATGAAGATGTGGTTAGCATCATTATGCAATTGACTTTCCAAAAATAAGAGGTAAAAATAAGCTCAGTGTATTTTCTACAGATTATTTAGATGCCCGAGATATTTATGTTACATCAAAAAGATTTACACTTTAAAAAATTCATAAAACTATGTTTTTTATTCATTTACAAGTATATATCAATCTGGTCACCTTGTACTTGCCAAAGAAAATATGTAAAGCAAGTGTCATGGAGTTAAGGTAGAGGAAGGGAAGTGAGGACAGGGGAAGGGAGAAGAGAACATTCCTTCACCAAACCCAAACAACTATACCAATTGCATTGAGTCAATTCCAAATCATAGCAACTTCATGTGTTACAGAGTAGAACTGCTCCATTGGGTTTTCTTGACTGTAGCCTTTGCTGAAGCCCATCACTGGGTTCAAACCACCAACTTT